>NC_134861.1:92838495-93210995 GCF_049852395.1 Peromyscus maniculatus bairdii
CTTCTCAATCAATCAATCAATCAGTAAGTAAGTAAATAAATAAATACCCAGAGAGAGAGTTCAGTGGTAGAGCACTTGCCTAGCATCTGCAAGGCCCTAGGCCCAATCCCTAGTCCCAAGGCAAAGAACCACGCAGTCCTTTGCTTCGTAGCTGGTACACTCGAAATATAAAAGGAATATGGAAGTTACCAGAATAAAAAATGGAACTGTTTGTGTTAACCGGACGGCAACAAAAAGTAAATAAATGAGAAAGGGTTCTCGTGGAGGACTGTTGGACGGTACTCATCACAATAGACTGCCAGTACTACAGGTTCACACAAAGGTCGCTACAACCTTATTAAAAAATAACTCCTAGGGCTGGAAAGTTGGCTCAAGGCTGAGAGCACTTCCTGCTCTTAGAGAGAGCCAGAGTTTGATTCTCAGCCCCCCATCGGGTGGTTCACAACTGCCAATCCAGCTACAGATCTGATGCACTCTTCTGACCTGCATGGGCACTGCATGCACATAGCACACAGAAATAGATGCAGGCAAAACACCACACACATATAAAGGAACTCTTGTATTTTGAATATAAGAACCTAGCCTTAACAGTTGAGACATCTTGGAAACAAGAGAAATCAGGTGTGGTGTGGTGGGAAGGGGTGAGGGAAGATGGGAGAGAGTACTGGGAGAGACAACTGGAATTGGGGGGCATTTCAGGGGCAAGGTAGAAACCTAGTGCAATGGACACTCCTGGAATCTATGAGGGTAGCCCTAACAAAGACTCTTATTAATGGGGGTACAGAGCTTGAAACAACCATCTCCTGTAACCAGGCAAGACTTCCCATGTTGGGACTAGGACTCAAACCCAGCCACAAAACCTTTGACCTACAGTTTGTCCTGCCTGCGAGATGTGCTGGAATAATGATGGCACAGAAATTGTGAGTGGCCAACCAATGATTCTTCCATTTTGAGATCCACACCACAAGAAAGAGCCCATGCCTGACACAGCTTGGAGGGCCAGAACCCAGAGGCTGGACAGGCCAGAGATCTAGCACAGAACGAAACTCAACCAGAAAAAAATTAAATGATTCCTAATGATATTCTGCTATACTCATAGACCAGAGCTAGCATAATCATCATCAGAGAGGCTCCACCTAGCAACTGATGGGAGCAGATGCAGAGACCCACAGACAAACATTAGGTGGAGCTCAGGGAATCCCATGGAAGAGAGGGAGGAAGGATTGTTGGAGCCAGAGGGTCAAGGACACAAGAACACAGCCCACAAAATCCACTAACCCGGGCTCATAGGGGCTCACAGAGACTGAACCAACAATCATGGAGCCTTATATGGGTCTAACTAGATCTTTGCATATATGGTATAGTTGTTGGCTTAGTGTTTGGAGGAACTGCTGTGGGATGTCCTTCTAAATGCTGTGAATATGTGTTTCTCTCATTGGTTGATAACAAAGTGGTTTTGGCCTATAGCCAGGCAGAATAAGGCAGGGCGTGAAAGCCAAATGGAGTTACAGAGAAGAAGGTCAGAGTTAGGCACTAAGGAAGCAAGACACATAGAAAATGAGGTAACAAGCCACGAACTACATGACAAAGCATATGAAAGAAATATGGGTTAATATAAGTGAAAGAGCTAGCTAGTAATAAGCCTAAGTCATCAGCCAAGCATTTATAATTAATATAAGCCTTTGAGTGATTATTTGGAAGCAGATGCAGAATAGGGCAGGACAGAAAAAGCCTCAAGTTACATATGGTGGCCCAACTCAGGGCAGGAATTTCCACATAAGACCAAAAAAGCTTTAAAAAGTTTCTAAACATACAGAAATGGAGCTGCACAGGGCTTCCTAGTCTCACAGTCTCATGCTAGCAGCAGTACAGAGATGCATCTCCCAACAGCTGCCTGCAAGATGGTGCTGCCAGTTGCCATGAGCTAAGTGATGTGGTGGGTTTCCACAGTCTCTCATGTGGGCCACAGTACAGAGTCTTCTCCCAGCCCCTGCCTGTGGGCTTCAGCTATCAACACAAACTGCTAGCATGCTGCATGGTAATTTAAGGTTTTGCTCATGCAGACAAACAGGGTTAAAAATACACAGTAAGAAGAGATTCAAACAAAAGGCCTCTAAGCAGATCATAGTATGTTTGAAAAATGTATATTGGCTCAAGAAAAGAAAAGGGGTATAGTCATAGAAAAACACAAATAATTCAAAAATAAAGTCTTTAAAGAGAGAAGTAAAGTGATATAAAAAAAGCCACGAAGAGATGAGAAATACACAGAGAGTCTGGATCCCGCATGTTATTGTGTCGATTTTGAATTTTTTGAATGCTGATAAGCAAACAACAGCTGCTGAGAGATGTGGATTGAAAGAGGAGCCGATGACATACACCAGCCTAGATATTGTGAGAATGCCTTAACTTTAAAACAGAAGTTAAAAAATATATTCATGAAACAGAACTTAAAAGATGCACTGCTTTGGAGAAGCGGTTTTACTTTTGTTTCCACAGGGAACAAGAGGCTGTGGATTCTTTCTAGGTTAAAATGGACCAGGTTTGATCAAGGGAGAATTCCTGAACCTTAACAGGCTTTCAACAAAGGTTATAGCTGGTCTTCCCAGGACTTGGCCATTATCTCATATTTTCTCAGGGTTCCCATAACATTACCATCACCCCCAATCAGTAGGAAGTAGTCTAGAGAACTATGCCCAAATTCCCAAAATATTGTTTTGAATATTTATTTTCATTTAAGGGGGGTTGGTTATAAATTGTTAATGGCCATAGTTAATCTCTTTCTAAAAAACAAAAGGGGATATGATATACAAATGATGAGGAAAAGGATAGATTATTATTATTATTTTTAAAAAGGGGAGATTATTGAATCAAAAAACAACTGTTAATCTCAAAATATTTTACATTGGTATAGATTTTAGTTTATTGATACAAATTTAAAGTCAATTTTGTTAAACTATATGCATATTTATACTCTTGTTTAAGGTATTATATTTATGCAGCTCTGTAGCTAGAGTTTTCCTGCCTTGCCCACAGTCAGGACAAATCTCTGTCACCCGCCAGCCCCACAGCCACTCAGACCCAACCAAGTAAACACAGAGACTTATATTGCTTACAAACTGTATGGCCGTGGCAGGCTTCTTGCTAACTGTTCTTATAGCTTAAATTAATCCATTTCTATAAATCTATACCTTGCCACGTGGTTTGTGGCTTACCAGCATCTTCACATGCTGTTTGTCAAGGCCGCGGCTGGCAGTGACTCCCTTCCCCTTCCTGTTCCCTTAATTCTCCTCTCTGTTAGTCCCACCTATACTTTCTGCCTGGCCATCAGTGTTTAATTTTTGACCAATCAGAGCAACAGATTTGACATACAGACCATCCCACAGCACAGCTCACTTAAAATGTAATGTGTAATTAAAATACAGATTAATAGTCATCTATAATAATCAAACTTATAGCCATATTAGCTAAGTTTTCTAGGTATGCAAAGATATGTTTCAATTAAATAGATAATCTTCAAATACTCCAAAGACCTACAGAATATGGCATTTAAAATATTTTAAGAACTTAGACTTTTCTCAAAGTGAGACATGTTTGCTTCTGGCAGCACCGATTACTTTAAAGATGATGATGGGCATAGAAGAAACTCCTTATGAGTTTGCTTTCAGTGTGGCAAGGCTATCCATTTGGGCAAGAAACTGCTCTTGCCTAGACTGATTGACAGTATGCTCTACAAACTGGACATGCAGGACCCACAGGAAAGTGACTGCCAAACTTTGCCAAAACAAGGTGAGATGGTCCTCCAGGTTCCTGCTTCACAGAAGAAACTGTCAGACATTTGGCAGGACACAGAGGAAAGTGACTGATGAACTTTGCCAGTATAGGCAAGACAGTCCTTCAAATTTCCTACTTCACTAAAAAGTCTGCCAGAGACTCTAGGCCTATAGGCTGAAGATGGATGCCCCAATGTTACAGAAGAACTTTGAGTGACTGTCTAGGCAGCCAGATGTCTTTGTCATTTCTAGAGTTTTGGAAGTTGCTTGCAATACACTTCCTGTTTGCTCAGGTAATATTATATTCTTTTGAAGCCTTTGATGCAGTTGAAGACTAAATAGTTATAATTATAGTTTTCCTTAGTTATGATAAAAGGTAAATTAGATATGAAACTTTAGACTCACAAAGATAAGACAGACAATAGAATATTTTCTTTAATTTTGCCAAATACAAATATACTGGATATTGTAACTGTAATTCTTGCTTGATAACTGTTTTATTATATGTAATTTTACTATGTTAAAGTTAAAACCTTCCTTTTTGATTAGACAGAAAGGGGGAAATGCTGTGGGATATCCTTCTGTATACTGTGAATATGTGTTTTTCTCATTGGTTGATAATAAAGTTGTTTTGGCCTATAGTCAGGCAGAACAAGGCTGGGTAGGAAAGCCAATGGAGATACAGGAAGAAGAAGGGCAGAGTTGGGACAGACACAAGTCAACCACCAAGGAAGCAAGACATGTAGAGAATGACAAGCCATGAGCCATGTGGCAAAGCATAGATAAGAAATCTGGGTTAAGTGTAAGAGCTAACTAGTAATAAGCCTGAGTTACTGGTTGAGCATTTATAAATAATATTAAGCCTCTGAGTTATTCAGGAACTGGCAGGCAAGAGAGAACCCTCTGTTTACTGGGGGGACTCCTAACAGTGGGAGTGGGGCTGTCTGTGGCTCTTTTGCCCACTTTTGGGACCCTTTTCCTCCTACTGGGTTGCCTCGTCCAGCCTTGAGATGAGGGTTTGTGCCCAGTCTTACTGTAATTTAGTAAGCCATGTTGGTTTGACATCCCTGGGAGGCCTGCCCTTTTTCTGAAGGGAAAGGGGGAGGAGTGGATCTGGGGGAAGGGGGGATGGGGGAGGGAGTAGGAGGAGAGGAGGGAGGAGAAACTACAGCCAGGATGTAATATATGAGAGAAGAATAAACAAGTTGAAATAAATAGAGGAAAGACACAATGGTGTCACATGCCTTTCATCACAGCACTTAGAAGGCAGAGGCAGGTGGATCTCTGAGTTCGAGGCCAGCCTGGTCTACAGAGTGAGTTCCAGGACAGCCAAGGCTACATGAGGAATCCTGTCTTGAAAAGCCAAGAAAAGAAAGGAAGGAAGGAAGGAAAGTTAGTTTCTTTGCCTCCAACCTATTTGGATAGGCCGTTAATTTAATATGGCACGTGTATTCCCACTGTGGTTCTATTCTCAAATAATTGCCACTATTCTTTAAACAATCTCTAATTTTGTGGTTGTTTAGGTTGATGTAAGCACACAGATAAATGTCACAGGAAGAAAGTCCTGATGAAAGGAAGGTACCAACAGGATAGAACACACACACACACACACACACACACACACACACACACACACACACACACAAGCATGCACTAATGCACGCACAGAGAGAGGGCATCACCAGCCTCAAATAATTGTGTAGTACCTGAGGCATTAATGGATCTACCGTTGCTGGAGACAATGTTCACTGGCTGCTTCAGGTGACTTCACAAAAGAAACCAACAGAAATAAACTGAATTGGTTAGTCGGGTGACTGTACCCATTCTGAGGGGAGGGGGCATCAGGGAGTGAGGGTAGCTCCATGCTCACAAGACATGCTGGGGCATTCCAGAGGTCGTGATAACGAGCCCAGAGCAGGGAGTAGAGGCCACAGAGCTGGGGCCCTCCTGCCAATCTCTACAGCGAGTGGGAAACTGCTGGGAGCTAAGTTTTAATGAAGCTCACTATAGCAAGACATGGTTGGTCTGCTCGGTGCCCAGAGGGCCTGCTTACTTAATGTCTGTATCCATGTATGACTGCCTCGCCTCTCAGGCCCCCAATTCACTGTTGGCAATGGTAATCAAAAGTGATTCCCTGCCCTTTATACCAGGAGTTTGAGGGAAAACCTTCTGGGTGCATTCAAGTGCTATTTATCCTTGTAATCTGCCAAATATCAGCACAAAAATCTACAGAGATTTTTATCATTTTAGCTTGTTTTTTCCAAATCTGACAGCCTGTCCAGCAGGAGATGCCTAGAGGGTCTGAAAAGCCCCAGAAAAGCAAAGGGGCCAGGAAAGACAGACCCTCGTCTAGACCATTTCTATGAGGGAGTGGAGGGCCAGTCAGTCCTGACGGCACTTCTGAGATGCTCCTGGTACTTAACAGACCACTGGCCTGGACACCACTTAGAAGGGGTCTCAGAGGCAGTAGCAATGCATCGGAGGCCAGCCAGGGTCCCCCAGGCTCCTCACCTGAAAGACTTCAAGGTGTTGACCTACAGATTTAGAGCAGCAGAGCCTAGGGCTTAAACAGCAGTCCTTCACTTTCTGCCATTCTGGAGGCCAGGAGTCAAGGTAACAGGCAACAGACTTGGCTCCTGGTGAGGGCTCAGGGACACAGCCAGACTCGTAGACCAAACAACTACCCAGTTCTAGTTTCTTCCATAGCAAGACAGCTATCATTAGACCAGCCAGACCTCCTCCTGTAAGCCAGCCGATTACATTTCCCTTTAATATATATCCATTATATCAGTTCTGTTCCCTTACAGAACCCAGACTAATACAGTATCTATGGCCAAATTCCCACCTTTAATGAGGACATGGCATATAATGATTAAGGCCCATCCTAAAAACCTGATTTTAATTTAGTGATCGCATAAGGACTTTTTTTTTAATCCAATGAGATCTTGTTCTGAAGTATTGGAGGTTACAACTTCACTATGTGAATGTGGGTGACCCAATTTAACCCACAATATCTACTCTCTCTCCAGAAGCTGTTGTATCACACTAGTCAATGTCAGCAGCCTGCCAGGGTTGGAGTGTGGATGCCAGAGGCACAGCTCTATGTGTGTCTGAAAGCAAGTGAGTTGTCTTGGCTGAACCCTGGCAGCATCCAGGTGAACTCAGGGAGTGCTCAGAGCATGTTCTGTGCAGTGCCTAGAAGGGCTGCTAGATTCGCCTACAGAGCCCCAGCAGGCGTGAACACTTGGAGCCACTCATGCCTGGCTTCAGCTGCCGTTGCCACGGAGATACCCCGGGGTGAGAACCAGCAGGCACACTGCTGTACAAACAAGAGTGGTCTGATTCACCTCCCTGACCTTCACCAATGCCTGCCTGATGTCATGACTGCTTGAACGCTCCTTATTGGTCACTCCCCACTCACAGGCCTCTCAGGGACCAGTCAGACCCACTGTGGTTTTTTTTTTTTTTTCTTTTCTCTATACTCAGGAACTTCACTATGCCTCTCAATACTTGGCTTGATTCCATCTCATAATAGAGTGAGTGAATAGAATATGGCCAACCTAGAGGAGAGAATTTAGTCCATGAAATCTACCCCCACCTCATCCCCTGAGTCATCACAGTAACCCCTGGTAGGATGATCTCAATACTAAATTTTTGTCCTTTGTGTGAGCTCGTGTGTGTGTGTGTGTGTGTGTATGTGTGTGTGTGTGTGTGTATGTGTGTGTGTGTGTTATACTGGAAACTATGATGCTATACAAGCTTTCTGAACACTGAGATATGATCAAGATATACCAAGTGGCTCAGTACCCATCTTTGAACTCTGGAATGAATGCCATCTCTCCTCCACAAGAAGGGCAGATACTCCAAGGCTGGGACTTTCATGTGCTGGGGATGTCTTTCTGTATGCTGTGAATGTGTTGCTGTGATTGGTTGATAAATAAAACGCTGATTGGCCAGTAGCCAGGCAGGAAGTATAATATAGGAGGGATAAGAGAGAGGAGGATTCTGGGAAGTGGAAGACTGAGTCAGGAGATGCTGCCAGCTGCCACCATGAGAGACAAGATATAAAGATACCAGTAAGCCATAAGCCACAAACTATGTGGCAAGGTATAGATTTATAGAAATGGGTTAATTTAAGATGTAAGACCCAGCTAGCAAGAAGCCTAAGCCATTAGGCCAAACAGTTTTAATTAATATAAGCCTCTGTGTGTTTACTTGGGTCTGAGTGGCTGCAGGACTGGTGGGTGAGAGAGATTTGCCCTGACCAGGAGCTGGGTGGACACAGAAAAACTTCAACTGCATTCATGCCTTCCTTTGAGAGTCCTGCTCCACACAGCCTCCTGTAGTGCTCCCTCCACAGCCGTAGAAGGATGCCGGGGTGCTTGAGGCTTAGTTCCACTTCACCTCAAACCACCTCGGAATCACGAGCCTTAAAAATGCCCTAGTTCTTCCTCAAGCAAGCACTCCCCCAACACTCAGCCCAAGATCATCTCTTAGAACATTCCTCCACAGGGGCTGGAGAGATGGCTCAGCAGTTAAGAGTACTGACTGCTCTTCCAGAGGACCGGGTTCAATTCCCAGTACCCACATGGCAGCTCACAACTCTCTGTAACTCCAGGACCCAACACCCTCATATATATATATATATATATATATATATATCTCCAGGCAAAACACCAATAAAATAAAAAAGCAATTTAAAAACAATATTCCCCCTCTTCCTTGGGCCTGGAACTAAGAGCACGTTCCCTGAGCTACCCCCACATCACACACACTTCCATCCAGTATCTGTGAGCAACCTGGTCTTCGAATGGCAAGAACTTTCTTCTTCCTAGTTTTTGATTTTTTAACCAACTGGAGCAGCCAGCATAGGGATAAATTGGAAACCTGGGACTCTGCTCAGCTTCTGTTATACCCACACCTCTTTCCCAATAATGCGCTTAGCAACCTGGACCCCCCCATCTGCACTGAGCCGTGTACACACCTCACTCCACATAATTCAATGGGTCACTCCTTCTAGCAACACCCTGGTAATTCCTTTTCTGTGGCCAAAGACATCCTGGAATGCATCAGGAAAATGTAGGCAAATGAACTGATCCAGCCTGGAGTGGTTTTCTTTGCATGCATAGTAAAATAAAACGTGTCCTCGAAATGGATTTGTAGGGAACAAAGACAGACCCTGTTTGCCATCTTATGCCTATTCACGATGTGCCTGTGCTCAAAATCAGATACATCACAGGGAAGGACGCATGCGGCGAACAAAGACTTCTGTAACCCACGTGTGTTACTCCAAACAGACAATCACCCACCGCCGGCCCCTTAGCAACTGATTCCTTCAGGACCACAGCAGGAAGCCCTGGAGTAAGCAGCTGTCCTGAGCATTCTAACCTGAGTAACCCACTGTCCCCATGCAGAGTATCTAGTCTGTACTTTCACTTTGCTTCTAAATAAAAATCCTTGCTCCTTTGCTGTTGGTGTTCTTCTCTTCAATTCTTTGGACAAGACACCAAGAAGCACCCAGAGACCACCAACAACAGGATCTCACAGTGTAGCCCAGGCTGGCCTCGAACTGAGATCCTCCTGCCTCAGCCTCCCAAACGCCACCACAGGACATAGCTCTCTCTGTTTTTAATACTCAAGTCCCGAGATGCACAGGGACCTTTCTCTGTGCATCCCAGCCCTGCTCTTTCAGAGTCCTGTGCAGCTCATCACCAAAGCCATCAATAGGGAGCAGAGTCGGCCAGCTCATGTTGACGTTTGTTCTTGTCCCACTGCTGTGCCTCTCCTCACCGAGACAGGAGGTCTACTGAGGGCAGGCCACTGCCTGGCTTCACCCGTTTATAACTCAGCACCTAAGACAGGGTGTAACAGGTGGCTCGGACAGCAGCATTGTGGGAAACAGGCACCAGGACACTGGAGTATGCCAAATATCAGCTATTCGTCAGCTATTCCCTGCACAGACCTTTCTAAGCCCAGGCAACAGCGCAACAGCATTGAGATCACTGTGCATAACTTTTGCCAGTCTGAGAGATGAAGCACCGGGAAGCCGGTGCTGGGTTCTTTTTATTCTTTTTTCTTTTCTTTTCTTTTTTCTTTTTCTTTTTCTTTTTTTTAGATTTATTTATTTATTATGTCTACAGAAGAGGGTGCCAGATCTCATTACAGATGGTTGTGAGCCACCATGTGGGTGCTGGGAATTGAACTCAGGACCTCTGGAACAACAGTCAGTGCTCTTAACCTCTGAGCCATCTCTCCAGCCCCCGGTGCTGGGTTCTTGATGAGCAGTTAATAAACTAGAGGATGTCAAGTACCTGCAGGTTATTAGGCCTGGAAGCAGGAAGAGAGGTAAGACAGCTCTTCCGGCTTTGCAAACTGCTGCTGTCAACCACACCAGTATCATGGCCAGTGACTTCTGTCTCTCCCGCTGCCAGCGAGGAAAATCTTCCCAAAGTTCTCAAAAGCCTGATCTTGCCTTCTCCCTTCTCAGATTAGTCTAATCTGTTCTATCCTGGGTTCTCTCTCTCCATTTGATACTGAGATTCTGTCCACAACCAAGGAAGAACACCCCACAGCCACCGGCAGGGCGGCAGAGGGGTCGCCACCACCGTTTGGTCTCGGGAGTCCCTCTGTTCTCTGTGGACTTGTCTGCACTTCCTTCACAGATCACGTAACTCCCACCCTGACTGACGCCGTCTCTCCTCAGCACCTTCCCACAGCTTCCCCCGTGCCCCCCCCCCCGCCCCCTGTCCTCTTCCAAGTTTCAGACTTCACCCAGAAGTCTTACCCCCAGGGGCTAAGGTCAGCAAAGTGTTTCCACAGCACTGGAGGTCTGGCTAATGGAGGACGTGGTCAGCATAAGGAGAAAGAGACACGGTGAGGTTTCAGTTAACAAAGGTTGCATCTGAAGGCCATGACTGGCGGCAGAAGCAACGGAGAAGGCATTCTGGGTAGACCCTGACTCTGGTTCCTTCCTCCACAACCCTCCTGAGAACTGAACTGCAGCCCTACCACCTTCCCAGCCCTTCCCTCTTGGGTGGGTCTCTGACTGGCATCATCATAAGGCAGGAAGGTGCCCTCTGCAAGTTCAAGGCCTCCCTGAGCTCCTGGAGATCCGGCCTGGTGATGAAAACAGAAGGAGAGGAGGAGAATGGGTAAGGGTGCTGGCTACCAAGCCAGGTGGCCAGAGTTCAAGGCCAGGACCCACACAGTGAGAGAGAACCAGCTGCAGAAGGTCCTCGGACCTCCACATTCAGGCTAAGGAATGTTCACGCCCACACGAACACCTGCCTCCATAAATGAATGTTATAAAGTGTGTTAAAGGAAGGTGAGGAGCGGAGGGAAAAGAGAAAAGGAAGTGAACCACGCGCAACAGGAGGCTGGGGAAGAAAATCTCTAATTTGAGGCCATTTAAGCTAATTCTGAGAGCCTGTCTCAAAATACACACACACACACATGGAAAGAAGGGAGGGGGAAGGAGGGAGAAGGAGGAGGAAAATCAAGGTGAAGAAGAGAAGAGGCCTCATGGTAGGGAGCTGAAGGAGTTGGGCGTGCCCTGGACACAAGCCGGCTGATCACGCCACAGCCTGGATCTGAGAGCAACATGCTGAGTGACGCTTAGCCTGGCTTCAAACCCCTCCAGACCTGATTTAGCTTTTGAAGTAGAATGCCTTTTCTTCACAGAAAACCTCCTGCCGAACCTCGTTGTATTAAGGCAGGAGAAAAAAACGGAGGGCCCAGTGAGGGCCGGAAGGCCGGTGGTGTCTGGAGGGTCAGTGGTGGCCAGAGGTTTTTCTCTCCCTGCACCTTCACTCAAGCATTCTGGACTCACCCTCTCTACTGCCCAGCTTCTGAAATGGGGGGTTGACGACATGCAGGGGTGGGTGGAAAAGCTGCTTATGGTTAAAGGTTTCTAATGGTGCAAGGACCAAAAATGATTTCAAAATCAAGCATATTTTAAAGGAACTAGAATGCAAAAATAATCTGAAATTCAAGTGTTGCCATGACCACAGGCTTTACAAACAGACAAAAAAGGAAACGTGTGCATAAGGACTCCACGGCACACCTAGCAACACGCACTCTTGTTGCACTGTTGCAGCCTCGCCGCAGCGTTGGTTCTGAACACACGCCATGCAGGCTGCCCTGTGCCTGCCCTCATGCCCTGCGATACAGTTCAGACTCGACCTTGCTGTATTTTTATAAATTGCGGCGCTTTATTAACATACGAAGTTTTCTTCTCTTGTAATAGCTTGCAAGTTGCAATATGTCCTCAGTACATAAGTATCAGATTACATCTTTGGGTTGTACTGCACTAGAATGTTCGGTTTTAAAAATTGCTATTTGCCGGGCGTTGGTGGCGCACGCCTTTAATCCCAGCACTCGGGAGGCAGAGCCAGGCGGATCTCTGTGAGTTCGAGGCCAGCTTGGGCTACCAAGTGAGCTCCAGGAAAAGGCGCAAAGCTACACAGAGAAACCCTGTCTCGAAAAACAAAAAAAAAAAAAAAAAAAAAAAAACAAATAAAAATTGCTATTTGAGGACCAATGAGATAGCTCAGAGGACAAGGACAACCTGAGTTCGATCCCTGGGACCTGCTTGGTGGAGGCAGAGACCAGAGTCCTGCAAGTGGTTGTCTTGGGGTTAGAGCAGGGTGGCCAGCAGTTTCTGAAATGGCCCTAAACACAGTTCTGCCACTTTGTATTACGTATTTATGGAAAATGGCCTTCTCAGCATTGATGGTTACAAAATCAGCGACTGACACACTTTGAAAAGTGTGGAAGATGCTCCCATCCGTGCATCCAATACTGAGCCAAGATTCAGTTCTTAATGTAAAAACAAGCCCATCTATCTCATTAGTACGCAAATTTGCTTTTTATATTTTAACAAGCAGTAAAATTATCTGTATAACACAGAATTGTTTAAAGTTTCTTATGATTTATTATCAGGGAATGTTTGATTTGTATAGCTATTTTATATACCTATATCCTTGGGGTAAAAGGGATAATGGGTGTAAAATGATTAAACAGCCCTGCTAGGGGCTGCTAAGTCCAGAGCAAGGCCCCAGGCTCCAGTGCTAACCGCTGTCTGTGGTCCTCAGTCAGTTTAACGGCAAAGTGGGACTAGAAGCATCATTAAGATTCCTTCCACTCAGTCTTTTAATAGAACTGGGGGTTAATAAATTGATGAGATGCCATTGTACCAGCGAAGATTAGTCAGGGAACTGGTGTGAGCCAGGCAAGCAATGTTTTCCCAGACTCATAAATATGTCAGTACTTCACAGGAGATTGACGTTTTATGATGGAAATGAAACCAAAAGGACATCGCGGGGCTGTGAGCATCAGCTCGAGATTCTGTGTCCCACTGGGCACAGCTTGACACAGCACAGATTCCGCTCCTGTGGGTGAAGGATTTTCCCTCAGAAGGAGGAGTCACCTGGAGATGCTGGAAAAGCAATTTAAAATATGCAGAAAGGATTGAATGTGGCTATATAAGAGAACGGTCTTTTTGTTTGGTTTGGTTTTGATTTGATTTTCTGAGGCAGGGTTTTGTTCTGCAGCCCTTACTGGCATTCTGCTCTCTGGCCCCCAAACTCCTCTTTGTGAGGAAGAGTCCCCTCTGGTGGAGAATCACCGGCCTACAGCTTCAGTGAAAATGCATCAAGGGATGGAGTCTGGGGAGACTGTCAAGGATGTACTGGTCCTTTTCTGTCACCGTGACAAACTGTCAGAGCAGATTCACTTAAAAAGATACATTAAGAAAGGAAAATACAGATGACGTAGGACAGATTTATAAAACAATGAAAATACTTTGCTTTATTTGTTCTCGGGTTCAAGGGTTTTAGTCCCTGCTGGCTTCAGCGCTGTTAGGCCCATGGCAAGGCAGGAATATCATGGTGGAAAAGGCAGAGGAGAGGAGAGGCATTTGCTTCCTGGTAGCCGGGACACCGTGGCACAAAGAGGAAGAAACCAAAGAAAAGCCATGCCCGTCAAGGTGCGCCATCAGCAACCGGCGTCCTGCAGCCAGACCCCACCTTCCAGAGTTTCCACCACCTCCTAAAGATCCATCAATGGATTCACCATTCAGTCTGTGAGCTCACAGGCCAATCGCACCCCTAAAGTCCCACCTCTCAGCATGGTGCTGGGACTAAGCCTTGAACACACATGCCTTGCGGGGAAATGGGACTCACTTCATATCCAAACCATGACAGATGTGCAGGGAGATGAACCCACTGAGATGGAGCACAGCTGTTTAGTAGCAGCACTATAACAAAAGAGGGACTGGAAGTGAACTACACCAGAACCCTGGGGCCCTACACTGCCCTTAAAAGGCAGTGTGCACTAGCAAGCTGGCTCAGCAGGTAGTTATGTACCGCCAAGCCTGACCACCTCGGTTTGATCCCTGAACCCACAGGGTGAAATTAGAGACCTGACTCCCCCAGTTCTTCTCTGCCATGAACACCCAATAAATAAATGTGATTTTTTTATCTTATTTTTTTAAAAACCTACATAATCCATAATCCACATCAATGGATGTAAAGTATTGTCTATGGTGTGTTAAATTAAAAAAAAAGAGAGAGAGAAAAGGACAGATACCTAAAACAGGACTACATGTGATTGTAGGGAACAAGACTGTAGTTAGGGGCCTGGAGAGATAGCTCAAAAGTTAAGAGCACTGGCTGCTTTTCCAGAGGACCCAGGTTCAATTCCCAGCACCCACATGGCAGTCTGTAAGTTCAGTTCCCCAGGATCTGACAGCTTCACATCAATGCACATAAAATAAAGTTAAAATAAAAAAAAAAAAAGAGGAAAAAGGGTCTGATGACCTCAGTCCAAATGGTCATAAACAACTGCTCTCTCTAGGATGGAGAGACAAAGTCATCCTTTCTTTTGCTTGTTTATATGTTCTAGAGCACCTCTAGTGAACAAGTATTACCTAATGTTTAAGACAAAAAAAATAAAGTTATTCAAGGACGAATTCGAAGATGTCTCCAAATACATTGGAACCACTGCTGTCCTACCAATGACTCCAGACTCTTGTTTCACTGTGACCTGGGACAGGAGCTGCCCTTAGGATGGATTATGACGAGGATGGAGCTGGGGAGGTGTGGGCCTCTGGTTCATGACTCAGGGATGCTGACTGGAAACACATCTCCAAACTGACATTCAAACATCCAGTGCAGGCAGACACACTTCATGGTTAGAAGGGGAACAGTCAGAGCAAAGAGTCATGGCTCTGTCAATCCCTGAAAAGGGGCCTTAAACATCCTTTTCAACATTCAGCATGCTGGTGGCACACAGGACATAGCTTTCTTCCGGGCAGGGAAGCTCTGTGAATGTGTCAGTGTGATAACCCAGGACCTCACGTCAGGAGGGAACCATGCTTGTTTAAATATGCTGCTGTTGTCATCTTTAATTTTTTTATTGCCTGTTTTATTGCTTGTTTTCTAAGCACACCCTATCACAGAGCTGAGCATCAAGTCCTTAAAATTCTTATTAACTGTTAAAAAGTATCCTATTTTTACTTTATACCAAGCGCTATTAGTTACAAAGTTGGGTACCTTCTCCCTAGATTCCATAGTCCCAGCCTAAGGGCTTCCTGTAAAGTCAAGACTCCCCATAATCATTGAAAAGAATGTTTTCCCAGCAGTATCAGAAACAAAAGTCTCCAACCTATGCAATTAGCTGTAGGAGGACAGGTCCACAGGGTCGAGGAAATTGGCTCAAACCAGTGGCCAAGGCATGCACATAATGTACTTCCTTATGAGCCAACCTGGAGTCTGCCTGAGGGTCTAGCAACAGGCGCTGGTCAGAGCTCCTGATCATGCCCAGCCAATGAGGGATGACTACGCAATGTCACCAGATCGGGACACAGCCTGGGTGCTGGGAGGAGGGTATATAAGGCTTTTCCCTGTTACTGAATAAACGAGTCTGTTTGCCTCCCACCTGACTCCCGAGGTCAGTGTTGTTGACTTCTCACCCCCTCCCCTGAGGGAGCCATTAGGACCCAGCAACAATTAGCTTGTGAGGTCTCATCACCACTCAAACCTCACCTTGAGGCATGTTTCCCCGCAAGACCTTAAACCCAATACAGTCACTTACAAGTGACCATGAGCCAAATGACCAGGCCCTTTCCCCACCTCCGCACTTTATTCCGTGATTGAGCACCTGCTGCTTATGTCTGTAGTCATTAGCAGATGTCCTGTTCTCTGTCCATGTTCACACACTGCACATACACAGTTGTATGGGGTGTACAGAAGGGAAGGTGACATTTGTATTCTGGGCAGGCCACGAATCTCTCCTCATCTCCATCCAAAGCAAAATGCTCATCCGACAGTTTCCAGATCTCATACTGCCTCCAGGTCATCTTTTGGTAACATGTTGTTACCCTGGGGACCTGGCCAAAGGTAGATGTTCAAACACTGTCAACATCAGATATCTTTTGAATGTTTCCTAAGAGAGATACTGCTCTGGGAGCTATTCATGGTCCACGGGACACAGCCTGTGAACTGTGTCCCTCTAGAAGGGGAGGATGAGATCAAAGAACCTGCAACCTTCATGGCCCTTTGATGTCCCGATCACAAGGACCGTGCTCTTCAAAGTAAGCTGTATATAACTGAGCACTATCCAAAACGGTGCCTACAGTAACTAGAGGAACAAAGGCAGCTCTTTCTTTGGTGCTTGGGTGTATTAGACAGAATAACCCACATCTTAGTTGTTGGTGTCTGTGACTATGTTACGGAGCAAAGGAGAATCCTCATCTATCTGAGTGTTTTCAGCATAATCACAAGGATCCTTAGGGAGAAGCAGAAGAAGAGGCTGGAGTGAGGTCCTGTGAGAAGGATTCAACCTGTCGTTGCTGGCTTTGAAGATGGAAGAAGACAGGGCCATAGACAAGGCTGAAAAGGACAAGGAAATACGTGCACTGCTAGCAGTTCCTGGAAGCAGTTCCTGGAAGAAGCCTAGTGCTGGAGACACTTGGGTTTATCTTAGTGAGACCCCTGTAAGCTCCAGAACTGTAAGATAATAAATGAATTTGCTGTTAAGTCATTAACTTAGTGACAATGCCCTGAGTCCTCAGGGATCTGCTCATCAGGGTGTCTGTGACAGGCAGAGCTGAACAGATGCAGGAAGAGGGCTCTCAGAATGCCCATGCTGCTCCACCCAGAATGGTGACGCTGGCATGCAACTGTGAGTAAAGATGAGAGAGAGAAGCAAGGCACAGTAGCTCCGCCTGTGTCCCAGCACTCAGGGGGGCAGAGGCAGGAAGAACTTGCATCCAAGGCCAGTCATGTTCAAAGCCAGCTACATAGAGAGAGCTTTGTCTCAGAATATCCCAAGACTGGAACTGTAGCTCAGCAGTAGAGCCCAAATTAACATGAGCCAGGGCCCAGCACTGCCAAAGCTCATACAGTCTCTTTCTGTCTTTACGTTATCCCATAACGCAAGGACTCAGTGAAGACCCATCCCATAAAGATCTACTGAACTCAGAAGCCCCTAAATTTCCCTTCATCCTATCCAGACTTAATGCTCCTGTCTATTAAATAAAGCATGATAATGATGATATTGACTGTGGATTTCCAAGGGATAATGGATGGTAATGCATAATGAATATTCATTACCTTTTTATCCTTTCAGGAAAAGCCAGCAGGTTTAACATCGACTCTCTCCAGATCAGCATGATGAATCATTTTAAAGTCAGAGGCTCTGCTCAGATCCTGACAGAAGAAAACTACCAAGAGACACAGGACCATGTACACAATTTCCGGGCACTCATAAAACAGCTGAGGCAGAACCCAGCCCAGAAGTACTGCTCAAACACCGGGAGGCTGCTGAGCATCATTTAAGGGCTTTATAAAGCCCATGCCCTGAAAATGGCTCTTCCCACTGGCTGCTCATTCTCAGCTGGCACATAAGGCTGCTCTTGACTTTGACCTAAAACTCCAGAATTATTTTCAAAAACATTTTCTTTCCAACTGGGCCTGTGAGACTGAAGGGTTTATGAGCAGGACCAGGGATGGGAATAAGATGTGATAGGAATGAAGACTAGGCAAAAGGAGCCATCATCAGCCGCCCCAGCTTGTGTGTGTGTGTGTGTGTGTGTGTGTGTGTGTGTGTGTGTGTGTGTGTGTGCGCGCGTGCGCGCATTTTCCTCAAGGGAAAACAGTAGAGGCAGAGAGGCCTCTTCATTCCCGAAAATAACTAAGTGCCCCGAGGGAGGGTAACTGGGCCTCCATCCCCACGCTGCCCCTGTGGGGAAAGTGGTACCCATATCCTTCTTACTGTCACGAGACAGTAGTGACAGGAAAGTCAGCAGGGCTCAGCCGGTCCATCCTCCCTCCGGAGTCACTCACACATCTGGCGCCCCACTAACTCCTTTGTGGGACATCAAAGCCTGTGGGAGAGTGTCGCCTAAGGGTACCTGGCCCCAGGCATCAGAAGTGCCGTGTACAAACTCTGACTGCCCCTTCCTGGCTCTGTGGCCTTGGGAAGCACCACCCTCTGTGTGCCACCGGTTCCTCCCACGTGAGACGTCCACAATCCCTTATTAAAAAACAAAAAAACACAAGAGTCTGGCATGCTTCAACTCAAAAATGTTCAGCCCATTGCAAGGCGGTCCTGCAAAAACACACCAGCATTGAGCGTACCAGGATGTGCCCAGGTCTCAAAGATGAACACTCGGGGTAAACAGGAAACATAGTGTAGGTCAGGTTGTGCCATCCGGTAAATTAATGAGGTGAAATTTCCCCTATGAATTGGCCATCAAATAGCTTTATTTTCAAAGTCTCATTCAGACTGAAGTTAAGATCCCAAATAGGGTTGTCCCTGGGTGGACTTAGAGAGTCAGAACCCAGAAGGCACTTGGTGGCCTGCCTGGCACACAAGAGGCACACGAGTGCTTGTGAACATCTTCAGCCGCCAGCTTTCCCTCAGCCACACACCCCATGCCTGGCGTGTGGTTTACATCTCTTGGATGAATGCCGCTTCCTTCCCTTTCTACCTCAGGACCCTCAGGCACCTTTTTAAAATCGACTTAATGCAAGGTCCCCACCACACAGGGGACGTTGACCACCGATGATCCTCCTGTAGCTGTCCCTGTACCCCAGCCCCATTTCTGACCTGGCTTCATTACACTGAGTTATAACAGACACCCCCGTCCACCGAAAGTTTCTATGGGCAAGCATGACCTTCACACGGCACTCTCAGCATGGCCCACGCTAAGCCCATGACCACAAAAGTGTGGGAAATGGACTGTAACTTGATGTTCACAGTCTCTCAGCCTGCCTGTGTCCAAGCAGGTGTAGGAAAGGATAGTCCAGAAGGATTCCCTCGGGGCTCCCGAGCCTGAGCACAGAGCATGCCAGCATGATATTGAATGCCATTACCTCAGTGCCCAGAGTCTCTCTTCTGCACTTGAAAATACTTCATCTTTTTCATAAACCCAATTAGTACCCAGGAGGGATGTCGCTAGCCAGGGAGGAACTTGGGAAGTTAATTAGCACCTTTGCTACCCAGCAGAGTCCAAAACCTCTCTGACCTTTAGAATGGAGACACATCTGGCCCAGCTAGGAGCCCACAGTCAGGGGAGGGTGATGGGGCCCAAGGGGCTGCTTTGCTCTTGAAACTGTTGGTCTTTTTCCCCCTGAAGCAGGGCCTGCCTGTGCTCACAGCGCTCTCCCCTGTCTTTTCACTCATGACCCTGAATGAGAGCAGCCTAAATGATCCCCTCAAGGAGAGCTGAATCAGCCTCACGACTTCAAAAGGTACCAGAAAGGCTTGAGAAGTTTGTCTGCTTTCCAGAATATAAAAGGCAAAATTCAACATGAAAAGGAACTAAACGTGTCCCCAAAGGTCATGCATTAGAAACGTCCACAACCCGGGAGGCTAAGGACCAGGATCTCTCTGAGCTATAGGTCAGCCTGGGCTATGGAGTGCTTACGCTCCAGAGCATTGTTCACATGGCTAATGCTCCATTTGCATATAGAGACCCCAGGGCAGAAGCAAACTTGTTAGAGACACTCACAGGAGTCGCAGGCTTTGAAGAGCCATCAGGAAAAGCCTCTTACAAAGACATGCTTCAGAGGACTGGGTTCTGAAATATATGTCTGATTCCATTTGTGGAAGTTTGAAAGGATCAGAGTATATTCCATGTTCCAACTGCCCTGAAAACGGTAGTTAGGAAGAAATTAGTTGCTCTTTTGAGGTATGTATAACGGGAGGGAAGGGCGAGGTATGCACACCCGTAATGCCTGCATTCATGAAGCTGAAGCAGGAGGATTGCTCCAAATTCTAAGCCAACCCAGACCATGTAGTTCCATTCTGGGGTGTACGTTTAGAGCTGGTCTCAAATTTTAAAACCTTTGTGTACTAGAGGGTAACAGAAGAAGGAGATCAAGTTAAGCCTGAGCTTTAGTCTCTACTCTTGTCAAGTTCATTGATAGAGGATTTTCTATCAGAAAATTTTCAGAGGCACTGTTAGGAATTCGCTGTCTGAGAGATCCAGCAACCACCCAGCACAATATCCATTTAGCACTTACATTAATCTGCATGCATGGAGGACTGAGTGATTTTACACAGTGAACTGCTGGGTGGATAGCGGAAGAGGGGACAGAAAGATTGTAAGGGTCAGAGGTCAGGGAGGGTCAGAGGTCATGGAGAGGGCAGAAGGAAAGGGTCCCCCAACACAACAGGACCACTGTACTCACAGCAGGTCAGCATTTCACCAGGAGGCAGGGAGGGTCTCCCAAGCTCCCACCCTTAGCAGGGGATCTATTGACGGTTGGTGACATCCAGAGGAGGGAGAATCAGTTTTCTTTAAAAGTGTGGACCCTTTCATCTATCACACCCCAGGCAATGCCCCCACATCCATGAGTACACGGGGAGCACAAACTGGACTCAGTAAGTTAAAAAATTAGAAAAATAAAAAAGAGGGGTGAATATGATCAAAATACATTATATGCATGTGTGAAGTGCTCAGAAAATCAAGAAAATATTGTATTAAAATTGCTGAATGGAAGGAAATGAGAACTGGAGATTTAAATGTCCCTGAAAGAAAATAAGAAGTTAAAGACCAGAAGTCTGGTTGTAACTTGGTGACAGATTCTGTGTCACCAAAAGATGAGGGAAATGATCAGCCATGAAAGCCAGAAGCCTGAGGAGAATGCGCCCTTCTGGGGGAGCCGTGGGGATCCTCAGTTGCTAGTGTGGTGGCTGAGGAAGGTACAGCCTTTTAGGATCCAATCACCAAGTGGTGTCCTTATGGAACGGGATCCACACCCTCAAAAGAGAAACCCCAGAGACCTTAAGACCCTCAACCATGGGTGCCCACGGTGAAAAGGTGTCTGAATCAGGAAGCAGGCCTGAACTGACACCATGACTCTCCTGGCACCCTAATGTTCCCAGCCCCAAACTATAAGAAGTAAATTTCAATTGACTCAGAGCCACCTGGTGGCCTCCTGAGACAGCCCTGCTTAGGATGAATGGCCCATGCTAACCCACCACTGTGCCAGAGGCTGCTTACCGAAGAACCAACCCAATCCTGCCAGGGAAATGAGGGGACCAGCAAAGAGTTCCACTATGATCAAACAAGACTTCAAGAGGCACAAGCTCTCCCTTCTTCCCTGGGACAAAGGCACTTCTGTGAGGTTGCGGAGTCACCTGGAAGTACTTTCTAGAACTTTTTTTTTTCTTCTGCTGGCATCAAACCTCAGCCTAATGCCAGGCAAGCACTTGACCGCTGGCCTACACCTCCAGCCCCCACCCCACCTCAGAATTTCTTATTACTGAAATTAGAGATCTTCCTTATCTGAGCCAGAGAGACGACTCCGTGGCGAAGAGCACTCGCTGGTCTTGGGAAGGACTCGGGTCCTCAGCACCTAAGTCAGGCAGCTCACAGCCTCCTGTAAGGCCACTTCCAGGAGATCAGATGCCCCCTTCTGGCAGCGAAGGGCACTGCACTCATGTGCATGAACCCACACACAGACGTACTCATAACTGTAGAGGAATTTGGGTTGATATCACTGGGAGGCCTGCTCTTTTCTGAAGGGAAACAGAGGAGCAGTGGATCTGGTGGTTTTGGGGGGCGGGGGACTGGGAGGATGCAAGAGAAGGGACAGAGGGGAGGTTGTGGTCTAAACCATTTGCAGCCGATCATTGTGATAATTGTAGGAAAACTGTTAAATGTACCTAAGGGAGAGTTCCTGAAGAAAATGAAATAATTAAAATTTTAAAAATTTAAAGTTTTTTTTTTTTTTAAGAAAAAGATAGTGGGGGGGTGGGTGGCTAGAGAGCTGGCCAAATTCTTAGGATAAAATCTGTCTCTGAGGCTGTACATTGGGTTTCATTCACCACTGGCAGGACCGACTGGGGCGAGGACTTCTCAGATCTGTAGAGGCCCTCCCTCCAGAACCCCTCACTGTCGCCAGGGCATACAACAGACACACTAAACGCCAAGGGCCGTGCGCAGGGTCTCTTCGCGATTTCCCCCGGCTGTGCTCACGAGAATTGAAATTAATTTTCTAGCCTACGAATGAGACATCACGACTGCTGCAGGTTGAAAGACTCCAACAGCCTCTGGTCGGTAGGAAAGGCAGGAGCCTGACATGTTCTAAAATGCGTCACGGGAATGAGAAGGGTGGGAGGTGACAGGGGAGAGGAAGCCACAAAAGGGGAAACTGGAAAACCCCACGCAAGCCCAGCTACTGAATTGCCAGCAGCGGCAGAACCTGAAGTCCAGGAACACCACTTTTGATGTGTCAAGAATTACCTGGAGAGGTGACAAAAATACAAAAACTGGTCCGTAAGCTCTCTAGTGGTGATCAAGGACCCCAGAAGGCTCCTGAGGCCTAGAGCGTGCAGTTGGGGCTAAGTCCTGGGATGTCTCCAAAGAGAAGCCTGCAGCTGTGGCTCACAGAGCCTTCTGGTGTCAGTGACCTGGGCACTTGGGAATAACAGAATAAGCTGTCGGAGGACCCATCCCCATCCCTGAAATGTGGGGCTAGTGAGAATCAGCCCCAGGGAGGAAGTGAGATGGAAACTGGGCAGCCTCCTCACCAGACACCTTTTTAAAGCCCCTCCACCAGCCAGCCTAGGAAATCCCACAAGACTCCATGGGTAACCCCCCCAACTGCCCCCCACCCACCACTGCAAACTTGAGTTGCTCTGTGGCTTTAGATAGCATCCCTCAGTCTCACTGGCTTACACAGCTCTCCAGTTTGCTGGTACCATCAAGTCACTGATGGAACTAGGGTCTGGCAGGTAGAGTGAGTGATAAAGGTTGGTTTAGGGTTTTTTGGTTTTGGTTTTGGTTTTGTTTTTTTGTTTTTTTTTTTTTCTTCTTGTCTGTTTTGAAGACTGTGTTTCACTGTGTAGCACAGAACAGCCCTGACCTCACAGCAATTCCTCCTGTTCTTGGTCTCCCAAGGGCTCCCCGCCATACCCTGTTACTAAATATTGAATACCGGTTCCCAGGCTGGCTGTACTTCGGAGACACCTAAAGAGGAATGGAAAAATAACACAAGCGTCACGCTGGTAGATTCCAGCGCAGCAGGGTAGGAGACGGACCAGGCTCCCGGAGAACTTTAAAGCTATGGCTGTGACTCTGATGGGTGGCGGCCGGAACGGGAAAGAAAGGAAATGAATCAGTAGATGAGTGAGCAAGCTTATAGACGGCCGCATGCAGGACTGCGAGATCCTCTCACTGCCCTTCACACACAACGGCATTTACGAGGACGGGTGGCCCGCACCTGTTGAGGCCCCCAGTCGATTGCCAAGAGAAATAAAATCGGAGACAAACTGTGTCTACACGTGGCCAGAGCTTGTGCACGCGGAGGCTGGCCGAAACCTCACTCTCCAGAGAAAGCTCTAGTCCCAGCTACATGGGGGGAAAGCATCGCGTGAGGAAGTCATGACGACTCCGTGCTGAACGTCAGGCCCGGCCTCGGCTGCATCCGTCCATTTCATTCCAGCTGCAGCCTGGCGGTCCTTGTGGTCCGGATGCCGGTCCCGTTATATAGCTGGAGACCCTAAGGAGAGGGAGGGTGAGTTTTTGCTCAGGCTACATTTCAGGGGCAGGCTTCCAGGCCCAGATCCTCTGCCTTCAAAACCCATATGCTTTGTTTTTGGGAAAAAAAAAAAAAGGTTTTGATATGTAGGTAAGTCAGGTCTACAGTTCACTCTATAGCACAGGCTGGCCTTGAACCCCAAATCTTCCTGCCTCTACTCCACCAAATGTTAGAATTACAGATGTACTACCTCACTTGGCTTGAAGCTCATGCTCTTAACTCCAAGATGGTGTTGTTCCAGTGAAATGTAGGGCAGCAGAACAGGCAGACGGAAAGGCAGGGAATACAGAATATCAGAATAAGTGCATGAGGAAAAATGCCCCCCACCACTGTCTGTCAGCTTTTGCCCAATGTTATCACTGGCTTTTCCAAGCAATTGTTTTGCTTATTTTTTGTTTTTTTGAGACAGGGTTTTCTCTGTGTAACTTTGGAGCCTTTCCTGGAACTCACTTTGTAGCCCAGGCTGGCCTTGAACTCACAGAGATCCACCTGCCTCTGCCTCCAGTGCTGGGATTAAAGGCATGTGCCACCACTGCCCGCCCCCAAGCAATTGTTACAGCACACTTGTGACCAAATAACTGGATTTAAAATTTTAAAGCCATGTCTCTCTTTGATTTACGATTATTCAAAGTCCCCTCTCCCTCAGTCTCCATTTCTTGGAGGTAAAGATAGTAAATCGGCTTCAGTGGCTGCCCTTTGACATACGCCCCTCGGTCAACTCAGTATCGCTATTTTTGTTCGTTTGTTTTTCTGCAGACAACGATGCTGAGGCTTACAACTGTAAAAAGACGAGTCTAAAGCTGAGCTACCCAGCAATGTGAGGACGCCCGCCCAGGCTCCCACTCTCAACTTTCACTTCTTCATTATAGACTAGCCTGCCACGCTGACGGTGATCAGCTGTTTTTTAAAGTTAACAATGTCAACCTCAATCTCTATTTACCCTTGCTGGGTCTCTTCACCCCATCTCTGGTTCTGCCGCAATCCTGCCGGCTTCTTCTCCCTGGCCCTGATAAAAATGCAGAGTTGCACCAGCAGCCTGGAACCAGCAGGGCGTAAAGGGGAAGCAATCCCTGCTTTGTCTTTAGTGCTTTGAGCGCTAAAGGATTTTCTGAAAAAAAAAACGATGACACTCAAGGAGAAAGGGGCGGGGGACAAGTCATAGCTGAGACAGACCATAAGAGATTCAAAAAAATAATCCCGTCCCGTCTCTACGGCAGTTATTACTGTCTGCAATAATAATTCTCCAGGGTTATTACCGTCTCCCGGACCCCAAGGGATGATAGCATCATCACGGGGTGGCCTGTCACTCAAGCATAAAGACTCAGCTTCGAACAGTGATCAACTGAAGGAAGGAAAGAGGAAGATGGGATGAAAGAGAGGAGTTTGGGGGAAGCGGGGGTGGGGGGGGATACAGAGGGCTTGTGTTCATCCCTTTGGGGGGATTTTTTTACGGGGGGGGGGCGGGAGGGAGAGCCTTTATTTCCAAAGCCAAAATGAGAGGCAGTTAAGCCGAGCTCTGGCCAATCTATTAATGCCTCAGGGAGGACTTTCATTCTCTCACTAAAGGAAAGGAGATGGCCGTATGGGTCCAACAATATTAATGACAGCTAATAGTTACTGAATGCCAATCAAGAGGCAGGCACTGTGCTAAGTGATTTGCATTTATCATCTAACTTAATTTTCATAGCTTTTACGAGACAGTCGTATTAACAGACTCATTTTTATAGATGAGAAAACAGAGGCTCAGAGACGTAAATTTATCTAAGGCCACGCAGCGAAGAGTTCAGGGATTCCCATTCAGAGCTGCCTGTCCACTAAGCCTTGCTTGCCCGAGAAAACCTGAAGGGAAGACAGGTCCATGGCCATGTGCTCTTGGGGTGTGTGTCACGGGGGGGGGGGGGGGGGGGAGGGGGGAGGGGCGGATATGACACTCCTCAGCAACCTGAGGGACTCAATGGAAAAAAATAAGCCAACACAGACAGTGGGATCCCTAAGTCGTTCTTAGAATTGGACCGTGGCACTCCGCCTCTACAGACGCCTTCTCCTCTACTGACCTATCATTCTGCCCTGCTCCTCAGCATCCTTGCCACAAGCTGTCCACTCCAGATGTCCACTTCCTCCAGCACAGAGGGGCACCAGGGACTCCTGCATCTGCCTTCACAGTGGCTACATGTATTCTGGGGCACGGCAGAAGACTGACGCCTGATTCAGTTAAGAGACAAGGGTAAATTACCGCGTTGCATGCTTTATGCTGCCCGGTAGCTCTGAAAAACAGATCATGCTGGGGTGGGTGAGGAGACAGCTCAGCAGGTAAGGGCACTTGCTGCCACGCCTGAGGACCTGAGTTCGATACCAGGGACAACCGATTCCCACTGGTTGCCCTCTGACCTCCATTTTCCTGCCGCGGCACACGCACACTCACACACTATACATCTGCACACTCAGTTAGGGGTTCTATTGCTGTGACAAAACCCCATGACCAGTGTGGGCGGTGGTGGTGCACCCCTTTAATCCCAGTACTCGGGAGGCAGAGGCAAGTGGATCTCTGTGAGTTCGAGGCCAGCCTGGTCTACAAAATTCCAGGAAAGGCGCAAAGCTACACAGAGAAACCCTGTCTCGAAAAACAAAAACAAACAAAAACAAAAAACTCCATGACCAAAAAGCAAGTTAGGCAAGAAAGGGTTTATTTGGCTTACACTTTATTTCTGTTCATACTGAAGGAAGTCAGGACAGGAACTCAAGCAGGGCAGGATCCTGGAGGCAGGAGCTGATGCAGAGGCCATGGAGGGTGCTGCTTACTGGCTTGCTTCAGCCTGCTTTCTTATAGAACCCAGGGCCGCCATGGGCTGGGCCCTCCCCCACTGATCACTAAGTGAGAACATGCCTTACAGCTGGATCTTAAGGAAGCATTTCCTCAGCTGAGGCTCCTTCCTCTCTGATGACTCTAGCTTGTGTCAGGTTGACACAAAACCAGCCAGGACAACCGACCCGTGTCAGCTTGACACACAAACACATCACTATGAAGCCACAACTCTTCCTTTCTTATTCATCCCCAAGATCTCACATTTAAAACATAACTTTAAAAGTCCCACGGTCTTTACAAATTCAAACACATTAAATGTTCAGTTTCTTTAAAATATACACTTTTTTTAAGTTTAAGTCTTGCATCTGTGGGCTCCTTTAAAAATCAAAATTAGGGGGCTGGAGAGATGGCTCAGAGGTTAACTCATAAACTCAGAGGATGCTCTTCCAGAGGTCCTGAGTTCAATTCCCAGTAACTACATGGTGGCTCCCAACCATCTGTAATGAGATCTGGTGCCCTCTTCTGGCTTGCAGGCATACATGCAGGTAAAATGCTATATACGTAATAAAAAATTAAATCTTTAAAAAATCAAAATTAAATACCTTCTTCAAGAGGGAAGAACCAGGGCAGCGTCACAATCTGAACCAAGAAAACCAAACTCCAGCAGTATAAATAACTCAATGTGCAAGTATCTGGGATTCACTCACCATCTTCCGGGTTCCTCCAAAGGGCCTGGGTCACTTCTCTGGCTCTGCCCTCTGCAGAACACACAACTTGTCTTCTAGGCTCTGGCTGACTCCACTTCACTGCTGCTGCTGTTCTTGGTGGCCACCCATGGTACTGGCATCTCCAAAATGCTGGGGTTCCTTGCTGCAACTGGGATGCACTTTCACCAATAGCCTCTCCTAAGCTCTCTTCATGGTGCCAAGCCTCAGCTTCTCTGCATGACCCCTTCAGTCCTGGGACTTCAACTGCCGCTGAGGCTGCACCTTCACCAGTGGCCTCTCCTGGCCTCTCAGTGCCAAGCCTTAGCTGCTCTCCATGACCCCTTCATGCCTTCAAAACCAGTACCACCTGGGTGACTCTTACACATTACCAGGTCAAGCTGCCAGCATGATGTGGTGGTATTCTAATTGTACTGAAATGTGATTTTAATTGTATGTTAATAAATAAAGTTGCCCGGGGGTCAGAGCTATTAGAGCCATAGACAGAGCGTGGCGGTGGTGGCACACACCTTTAATCCCATAGATCTCTGTGTGTTCAGGGATACAGCCAGCATTGGAGACATATGCCTTTAAGACCTGGGGGGCTGTACATACAGACAGTGACGAGGCAGTCACATGTTTGGGTTTACAACCAATGAGAAGGCAGAACAAAAGACTATGAAAAGACATACACACAAGAAATAGGTCTCTTTCGGAGAGCTAGGACCACCGCAGGAGGAAGGGTGAGATTTTAGCTCTGAGCTCTGACCTCTTGGCTTTCTCTTTTACATTGGTTCTGTGTTTCTTATTTAATAAGATAGTTGATTACATCTACAGCATGACGTACAACCTTGGCTGCCTCTGGAACACAGCTTCTCTGTGCTCTCAGGAAACACATTCCAGAAGATTTCACCTCAGTGATACTGGTCTCTTCTTAATCACTGCTCATTTCTAAGCCCCAGCTGACCAGCATCCATTGTCCCAGTAACTTAAAAGGTTTCACTTCAGTAGTTCTGGCATCTTAGCAATCGCAGCTGATTCTTCAGCCCCAGCTAACCAGAACCATGGGGTCTTAATTCAGAATAACAAATGGTGCTGATAGAGTCTTTAAACTTCCCTGTGAAACTTCACAAGCCAGGCCTCCATCTTCTGCACTGCTCTCAACATTCTCATCTTCCAGACTCCACAGAGCACCCCACACAGCACCCCACAGAGCACCCCACAGAGCACCTAACACACAGTGGCTCTGCCAGTCTGAAGCTCCAAAGTCCTCCCCCAATCCTCCCCCAAACAGGGTCAGGTCTATCACAGCAAGTCCACACAATCCTGGCACTAACTTGTCTTAGGTTTTTACTCTTGTGACAAAACATCATGATCAAAAGAGCGAGTTGGGAGGAAAGGGTTTATTTGGCTTACACGTCCAGATCACAGTCTACCACTGGAGGAAGTCAGGACAGGGACTCAAGCAGGGCTGGAACCTGGAGGCAGGAGCTGATGCAGAGGCCATGGAAAGATGCTGCTTACTGGCTTACTTCAGCCTGCTTTCTTATGGAACCCAGGGTGGCCCCCACCCCAGCCCAGGCATGGCGCCACCCATCTTGGACTGGGCCCTGCCCCATGGATCACTCATTGAGAAAATGCCTTACAGCTGGAACTCATGGAGGCATTTCCTCAACTGAGGTTCCTTTTTCTCTAATGTCTCTAGCTTGTGTCACGTTGACACACAAACCAGCCAGTATAATACTAACTAAAAATGAAAATAAAAATCATGTGTCTCTGTGGGGCATGTGTAGGAGACTCTGACAACATTTAGGGAGAAGCCACAAAAGTTCCTGATGTTCCTTGTAGTCAGCAGCCAAAGACAGACTGTCTTTACTCAGCTCCCAGGGAGGTAGCCCCAGGACTTCTGCATGCTAACATGACATCCAGCTCAAGAGTTGTCTATCTACCTCTTAAGCTGAGGCTCAAAGTGATACTTCTGTGAGCTCATTTTTAGGAGACAATTTCTTCCCAGTTGTTTATTTTTTCCGTTGTCCTTGAAACTCATAAGCTAATCCTGAGGACCTCCAGGCAGCAAGTACATTCTACTTTGACATCCTGCCTGCTCAGGAAATGAAGACAGCTGGGAATGGGGGCAGACACCTTTAACCCCAGCATGCAGGAGATAGAGGCAGCAGAGGGAGGGAGAGAGGGAGGGAGGGAGGGAGGGAGGGAGGGAAGGAAGGAAGGGGAGGGGAGGGGAGGGGAGGGGAGGGGAAGGGGAGGGGAGGGGAGGGGAAGGGGAGAGGGAGGGGAAGGGAAGGGGAAGGGGAGAGGGAGGGGAAGGGGAGGAGAAGGGGGAGGGGAGGGGAGGGGAAGAGGAGAGGGAGGGGAAGGGGAGGGGAAGGGGAGGAGAAGGGGGAGGGGAGGGGGAGAGGGAGGGGAAGGGGAGGGGAGAGGAAGGGAAGAGGAGGGGAAGGGGAGGGGAGGGGAAGGGGAGGGGAAGGGGAGGGGAGGGGAGGGGAAGGGGAGGAGAAGGGGAGAGAAGGGAGGCTCAGAGATGGAAACAACTTGTCTACCCTGAAAGAAATGACGTTTTCTTTATGTTGGAGAGATGAGGATGTCTGCCATGAAGGAGGTTATAATGAACTACTTGGTGACATCTACGGCCACACAAATGGCCCCACAAATACTACACACCTAACATAATCCCTTGCAGGGTATAGTGAATGGTTGCTCCTGTTTTCTGTGGCACCTCCCTTGGGGTGAAGAAGGGCAAGCCATGGATGACCCAAACCTACCTCCATGTCAACTCAGGTCCCTGTGTAGATGAGCAGCCTGCTGGGACAAAAATGTAGCTGGACTGAACTGGTCAGGGAAATGGCGGGAAATGAGTCCAGCTAGGGGAGAGTGTGGCTCTGAGTCAGCATCCACTCTAGTCCCCTCGGTTACCACCTTCAGGGCCAATCTCTGCCGGAGCCTGACCGTACACACTCATATATAAAATCCATTGCGTGGAATACTCGGGGCCACAGTCATGGATCTTGAAAGGACAATACCCATCACTGAGAGCAACGAAAGGGAGAATATTGAGTTTTAGAGCTCAGAACCCATGAAGATGTCTGTTCAAGACAATCTCTTCAGGGACGGAGTCTGACAGCATCACCCACAGAGGGGAGACCAGGTTTCTGCTGCGGGATGGTTTCTCTGCAGCAACTACCAGAGTCTAGGGCTGCAGGATATGTCCTTGGGTCAAGGTCTTTCAGGATAAATGTTCCATCTCTGACACCAAGAACAGTCTGGAAAAGGCAGAGGTCATTTGGCAAACCCTGGAAAAGGGGCCTCACTGTGTGGTTCCTGGCCAAATGCCAGAGTCCTGTGGCCCAGCAGCCATCAGGCTTGGAGTCTGTGGGCCCCTGTGAGCTCTAGGCATGTAAGATAATATTTTAAGTGCTCACGTCTCCCTGAGTTCTCTCAGACCACTGCGGCTACTAAAAATCATCCCCAGCCCTAGAGGCTAATGGGCTCTGGAGCTCAATAAACAAACAGCCGAGAAGCTGGAAGACAGGTGGGGGAGCCAGGAGCTGGCTGGAGTCAGCCGGGGCAGCATGTCCACTGAGCAATGGTGAACATCATACACTATTGTCACTTAGAGATCGAGAGGAACGATGAGAATTAAACCTCTCAGCAAAGACAAGGAATCGAAGAAGGGCAGTGAAAGGCGGAGGGATGGGCAGCGGGTCATCTGGAGCTTTGGAGAGAGGGCAAGGCTTTAGGGATGAGGGAGGGGAAACTAAGGCCGGGATGTAAAATTAATTATTTTTAAAAGGTTTTAGGGATTCTTAAAGACCCAGGCCTCTTTCACCATCCCTCACCACAGTTCTTTCTCTAAGCTGCATCTAGATGGGTTTGCTGCCAAGGGTCGGGTCTGCAGCGCTTCGGGGCTCGGCTAGTCATAATCTGCAGCTGTGTCCATGTCAGAAAAGACTCACAGGAAGCAGTCTTCGCACTGCCTTCCTCCCTTCCCCGCTCTGGAAATGAAAGTAGGTTGTGTTTCTCTCGCCCTCTTCCTCCGAGATCTCAGAAACTAGAACTAAGAGGACGTTTATTAAGGTATCTCTGATTGCCTCGTTAGATTCCCAGCCCGACCTGTATGTGTCTATGCCTTTTGTCTCCGAGTGACTGATAAAACGCCAAATTCAGTCATTGAGCTAGAAAAGCCTGCTAGACTGACCACAGATCAGCCACTGTGGCTTGCAGGGCAGGCATCAAGTCCCTAAGGGATGAAAGTCAGCAGAGGCTCCCTTCCCTGGGGTTGGGGGTTGGGGGTGTAGGGAAGGATGGTAGAGCCACATGGGCACTCACAAGCGGGGAACAGAGCCACACTGGCTGTTTGGGGGAAAAGGTCTGGAGAGGACTCTGCATAGCCACACTTCAAGCCATGGGCTCCTTCCTTCATCAAGAAACTTCTCTTGCCCTCTAACTGGGCATAAAAGACCATGGAGCATGCGCGGGGTGGGGGTGGGGGGCATCGGAGAAGCAGAAAAGGAGATAGTTTCTTCTGTCCGGTGTGCAAACTCCAGGGCTCAAGCCTGTGAAAGGCGCCCTACCCACCTCGGGCAGGCTCCTTTTCTTGTCTTAACTCAGCCTCAAGGACTGTGATTCAGGAGACCTAGAAGCTGAAGGAAGGCAGATGGAACCCCAGCGACTCTCACAGGCGATATACCGTGCTCATAAAAGTCAAATCCCTAGCCTCGGTTCCCACGCCCCCCGCCCCCTCCACGCGTCAAGGCGGGCAGCTGTGGCAATACAGGATGGCGGTACAGAGGACTCCGGGTGCCTCGACTTTCCATCAGCCGACTGAGGAGTGGAGGGCGAACAGAAACTGCAAACTCCTTAGACAGAAATACTTGCCTGGTCCTAAGGATGGAGAACTGCACACGTTGGCTTCAGCGCTCGCTCGCTTGCGGGACAGCGGGGCGCTCTGCACAGCCCGCGGCAGAGCAGCAACCTCGCGCGCCCCTCCGGGGGCCCCGCACCGTGCCCGGGGCGCAGCGGGACTTAACCCAGAGCAGAGTGAGCGGCTTGGCTTAGGGAGGAGCATGAGCGAGTATACAGCCCCCAAGTGCAGCAGATTCATCAGGATCACGTTCCTCCAGACGATGCTCAGCCGCTTCCCGCGCGTGCCCAGCTGCTCGCGGATCCCTGGAGCCCGGCACGGATTTCCTCCTTGGTGTTGCACAAGGGGATCTTGGACGGGTCGGCGGCCGAGGCTGGAATGGTTGGAGAGAAGTGGACACTGCTGTCTCTGAGCCGGACGCACAGCACTTCAGGTCTCCGCTCTCTTCTCCAATCCTCTTCTTCGGAGTGGCCCGAGGGTGCACATCTCAGCGGTTGGCATCTGTTGCTGCTCTGTCACCGGCGAAGCTGCAGGAGTGTTACTCAGCTGCGAGGAGGAGGAGGCGGCAAGAGGCAGGGGCGGGAGAGCGGTACAGAGGAGGGAGGGGAGGTCGGGAGCACCACACGGGAGGGCACACTGAAAAGAGAATGGGAAAGAAGGCCTGCACAACATGGGCCTATCAGGATCGCCTGCAGGGTGTCTTAAAGAGAAAGGCAGCCTTTGCCTGACCTCAGGAGCTGGAATTAGCAGCTGTGGCCTCTGGTGGTGCATGGGATGAGATTCCCTGGGCAGGCAGCCTGTGGGGCATCTCATAGCATTCCTGTTGTGGTTATGCGTGTTTTTCTTCAGATCCCTCAAATACCAGTTCTGGGCAATACCTTATTAGGAACTCCACCTCCACCCCCTTTTTCTGAAACCACAGGCCACCTCTGTAGGATAATTCTAGCCTTAACTTGTACTCAGAGTTAAGGCCAGATCCACCAAAAGACTGTGAAGTCCTTGTGTCTATATGTAAAACTCCTTGGACCGTGGACCGATGGCGAAGACCGGCAGTTGCTCTGCTCAAATTAGGTGGCCATGGATGATGTAAGCACACAGTAAGTGCCCCGTGAATACCTTTGGGGGTACAGATGATCTGGGGAGGGGCTAGCAGGCAGCACTACCCTGCCACACACAGCAGCAGCAGCGTGGCTCCACTTCGCAGTTCTGTTGATGGTGAATTCTCAGACTTCTTGCAGTTCTGTTGATGGTGAATTCTCAGACTTCTTTGCAGTTCTGTTGATGGTGAATTCTCATTCTTCTTTGCAGTTCTGTTGATGGTGAATTCTCATTCTTCTTTGCAGTTCTGTTGATGGTGAATTCTCAGACTTCTTTGCAGTTCTGTTGATGGTGAATTCTCGGACTTCTTTGCAGTTCTGTTGATGGTGAATTCTCAGGCTTCTTTTTCCTCCAGACAGAACAATCACGTAAAGTAGCCCTGAGGAACTGGGCTTTAGAAAGATCACAGAAAACATTTCAAGGAAAACTTGATCCCACCTGTTTCTCCCCTCCAAAGCAGATTTCTAGTTGCCCGGAGGGTGGGAGTTGCAGAAACACAGAGGGTGAGCTGGTGCCCCAGCAAGTGCCACTACAGGGGACACACGGAGAAGGGGGACTCTGTTCTTCTTCTGACTTGATGGCTTTTGGTTTGACTTGGTTTGGTTGTTGTTCTTGTTTGTTTTTTAAGATTTATTTATCACAAAAACAATACTCTGTGGAGTTGGAGTTTCCCTTTGTCTTGGCAGCCACTTCCCAAGTAACCACTCAGAGAGTTAATATTAATTATAAATGCTTGGTTGATAGCTCAGGCTTTTTTTTTTTAAAGATTTATTTACTTATTATGTATACAGCATATATGACCAGAAGAGGGCACCAGACCTTATTACAGATGGTTGTGAGCCACCATGTGGTTGCTGGGAATTGAACTCAGGACCTCTGGAAGAACAGTCGGTGCTCTTAACCTCTAAGCCATTTCTCCAGCCCAGCTCAGGCTTTTAATAACTACCTCTTACAACTTAAATTAACCCATATTTCTTATCAATGCTTTGCCACATCACTAAGTACCTTTTCTCAGTAACCCATGTGCATCTTGCTTCTCTCTACATCTGCTTGAGACTGCAGACTCCACCCTTCTTCCCAGCAGTCTCCTTGCCTGGCTCTCCTGCCCAATCTCTTCTGTCCAGCTATAGGCCAGTCAGTTTTTTTTATTAGCCAGTGAGAGTAATACATACTTACAGTGTACAAAGATCGCTGCACAGCAATTCTGCATGCACGTATGCCTGCAGGCCAAAAGAGGGCACCAGATCTCATTATAGACGGTTATGAGCCATCATGTGGTTTCCTGGATTTGAACTCAGGACCTATGGAAGAGCAGGCAGCACTCTCAAACCCTGAGCCATCTCTCCAGCCCCTTGTTTTTTGTTAGTTAGTTTGGTTGGTTTTGGTTTTTGGTTTTTCGAGACAGGGTTTTTCTGTGTAGTTTTGGTGCCTGTCCTGGATCTCACTCTGTAGCCCAGGCTGGCCTCGTACTCATAGAGATCCACCTGGCTCTGCCTCCCAAGTGCTGGAATTAAAGGCGTGCACCACCACCACCACCGCCCAGTCCCTTGTTGGTTTTTAAACCCATCTCAGCATAAATTTCCTTTTCAAAGAAACAGAACTATTCTTCCTTCCAGCTTGCAAATTATTTGCATCTGAGTTTGATAGGGTGTCATTTTATTTTGATTTTGTTTGGTTTTTTTGAGACAGGATTTTCCCTGTGTAGTCCTGGCTGTCCTGGAACTCACTCTGTAGACCAGGCTGGCCTCAAACTCAGAGATCCACCTGCCTCTGCCTCCCAGATGCTGGCATTAAAGGTGTACGCCACCACCTCCCAGCTGTTTTGTTTTGTTTTTGATGAATTGTTATTAAGAATCCAGGACTCCTAAAGGGGGAAAATCCTACAAAAATCTAACAACAACAACAACAACAAAAAACCCACTAAGAACTAAGCACCCAAAGGACTATGTGGTGATATTTTATCTGTGCTTTAATAAATAAAGCTTGCCTGGAGATCAGAGGAAAAAGCCAGCCACAACACAGAAGTCAAGCAATGTTAGCACACACCTTTAATCCTATCCCTTGGCAGGCAGGATCTCTGTGTGTTCAGGGCCACACTGGAAACAGAGCCAGGCGTGGTAGCATACGACTTAAATTCCAACACTAGTTAACCATGGAGGTCTGGAGGTCTGTACAGACAGACAGGAAGTGACAGAGCTGGGCAGGAAGAGGACGTGATATGGTGGTATTTTATTTGTACTGAAATGTGATTTTAATTGTATGTTAATAAATAAAGTTGCCCTGGGGTCAGAGCTATTAGAGCCATAGCAAGAGCATGGTGGTTAGAAGAGCTAGGTAGATTTCTGTGTTCAGGGATACAGCCAACATTGGAGACATACGCCTTTAAGACCTGGAGAGTGGTACTTTTTTTTTTTTTTTTTTAAAGATTTATTTATTTATTATGTATACAGTGTTCTCTCTGCATGTGTCCCTGCAGGCCAGAGGAGGGCACCAGATCTCATTACAGATGGTTGTGAGCCACCATGTGGTTGCTGGGAATTGAACTCAGGACCTCTGGAAGAGCAAGCAGTGCTCTTAACCTCTGAGCCATCTCTCCAGCCCCCTGGAGGGCGGTACTTACAGGCAGTGACGAGGCAGTCATGTGTTTGGGTTTACAACCAACGAGAAGGAAGAACAGAAAGACTATTTAAAGACAGACACACAGGAAGTAGCTCTCTTTCGGGGAAGCTAGGAGCACTGCAGGAGGTAAGATTTTAGCTCTGAGCTCTGACCTATTGGCTTTCTCTTTTACATTGGTTCTGTGTTTCTTATTTTAATAAGACGATTATTAACAACGTGATATAGCTGGACAGAGAGAGCAAATCAGATGGCAGAACACCAAGACATATAGATGTGGGTAGACAGGAAGTAACTCCATTTGGAAGCTGCAGAGTTGGTGAGGTAAGGTTGGCTGGTGGCTCTCACTATTTCCCTGATCTCTCTAAGGCTTTCACCCCTATATTCGGCTCCTGTTTTTTATTTAATAAGACCATTTAGAAATTCATCTACAGGACTACACACCAGTCCCTTAATCATAACAGATCTGGTGGGTCCCATCAGCCAGATAAAATGATGCCTAATTTAGAACCAAGACCAGACCTGAGGCTGGGGGAGTCCTGGCTTCTGGTGCTTCTGCTGGAGCTGACATTGTCGAACGAGAGGAAAATTGTCTGGAACCAGATTCATGTCGCACTATGTAACAACCAGTGAGACAAGGGAACGTGACACCCCAGAGAATGGATGCACTGAACTGGGCTTTATAAGATCACTCTTCCTTCCTCTCTGAAACTCTGGCTCCCACCAGCCCCTCGTAAGACTGACCACTTCAGACTGTCTTTTCTCCCTAGCTGGACCACTCACTTGGCATGAGGTCTCCCTTGAGATTCTTGGGAAGGACTCCCCCTGCACTCATGTTCACCATTCAGTTGTTTGTTTGGTGTGTACTGAACAACTGTTTTTGTGCCAGATCCGGTGGGTACGAGAATGAGTAAGGTGTGGTCTCCTGTGGGGGGATATTCTATCACTGTGAACCCTGAGTTTGCATTTGTGTTAATTAAACAAAATTAACCTTGGGTCAGGAGGCTCAGTTAGCAGCTGGTTGACAGAAAGTAATCATAGAGCATCAGAGGGCATCTGGAAGAGAGAAAGAGATGCACCGGAAGTAGCAGGGAGGGGTTTTGAGTGGCATCATTTTTTTCTGTTTTGGAGGAGCTGAAGGATGGACTTTTTGGGAGAGGCCAGCAAGGAGAGGTTAGCTAGGTGCTATTCAACCTCTCTGAGCTATCAGGTTTTCATCCCAGCCTTGAGTTTGATTTATAAATAGAATGACAGAGATTTAGTAAAAGCTACCTTTAACAGCAACAGAGCCAGCACCCGCGGGAACAGAATTCCCACCAGACTGCAGCCTGAGGGGCCAGATCACTGCCAGAGAGAAGCAGGCAGGTAACTGCAGAGTCGCAGTCGCTGGCTGAAATAGCAGTAGATTAAGGTGCAGCCACTGTGCCAAAGATAAAACCAGTCTCCCATTATCCATCTTGAAACCAAGACTGGTCACTTGTGTGACCAAGACAAGAAATTCCAGCCCATCATCAGACTTCCCACCCCAGGGTGAATCCAAGGCCTTTTGCATGCTATGGAAGTGCTCTGCCACCAGGCTACAGCCCCAGGTGCCATGTGCATGTGTGTGCACACATGTGTGTTAGGGGCACATGCATCAAGAGATGTCAATCATATAAACAGGTGGTCCACAGAGAGCACTATAAGCTGTTAGACTTGACTGCTTATCCTTCTTGTTACCCTGCTGTGCAATTCTGGGGATCTTAACACATGCAGAGCAAACACTTTGCCCACTTATCCATATCCACAGCCCATGTGCCAAGATGTGTGGAAGGCTGGAGAGACAGTTTCGTGGGCAAAGTGCTTGCCTTATAACATGAGGACTGGAGTTGATCCCCAGAACTCATCTGCTGTGGGATGGTCTGTATGTCAAATGCTCTGATTGGTCAATAAATAAAACACTGATTGGCCAGTGGCCAGGCAGGAAGTATAGGCGGGACTAACAGAGGAGAATTGAGAGAACAGGAAGGTGGGAGGAATCACTGCAGTCACTGCAGTCTGATAATGCAGCATGTGAAGACGCCAAGACGCCGGTAAGCCACAAGGCAAGGTATAGATTATGGAAATGGATTAATTTAAACTGTAAGAACAGTTAGCAAGAAGCCTGCCATGGCCATACAGTTTGTAAGCAATATAAGTCTCTGTGTTTACTTGGTTGGGTCTGAGCGGCTGTGGGACTGGCGGGTGACAGAGATTTGTCTTGACTGTGGGCAAGGCAGGAAAACTCTAGCTACACACATCTAACAAAGCTGGGGTGCTGGGAAGGCAAAGGTAGGTGGATCCCTGAGGCTCACTGCAGTGAGCTCCAGGTCAGCAAGAATCAATCTCAAGAAAAAACAAAAACAAAAAAAGGTGGGCAGTGCCTTCAGAACTACACCCAAGGTTGGCTTCTGGCCTCTACAGGAACAATTATACATGTACATGCACACACACACACTCACACACATATGTACTCACCTAACACATAAGCATGTATACACACATGCACACATGTAAAAGAATGCCAAGGTATTTTAAAACCATGACAAAAATATCTTAATAAGAAAATTCAGGCTTTAGAGAAGAGAATGAAAAGCATGCCTCATTCTTGAATCGAAAGACATGAGTTTCACTTGTATGCACTTGTTAAATAAATGTACATTCTGACCACAGGTGCTATCGTCTATGAAAATGACCAAGCTTTGCCACAGACCTGGATTTTAATTTAGTCCTACCCACTTTGAATCAACAAATCTGAGAATTCTGTGACCTGGAGGCAGGCATAGCCTCTCCGATTTTCAATGTCATCCTGTATAATACAGGAATTCAGACAGATCTTCTCTGTGAAATTACCCATCAGTCTCAAAAATCAGTGTTTTATGTGCAACACGAGACGGCACCACACTTCCAAGAACTTTGCGCAGTGTTGTAGTGGGTAGCCAGCCATTCCAGCTTGGATCTGGAAGTTCCAACCCCCACTGAGACTCTGGCAACTGTCATGCCTACGAGGCGAGGCGGGGCCAGGAGAGGGGCCTGGAGACCCGAGAGCTGGATGGGCCAGCGCTCTCTCTGTGCGCTCTCTGTGCCGGGACCCTGAACGTTGGAGGTTGACCGAGCAGAGCTCCAGAGAACACCGCTGGACTGCGATACACTTTCCCCAGACCCTGTGACCTACCTATCACTTAATTTGTGAGTTACGCCATTAAATAAATATCCTTTTTAACTACGTGGAGTGGCCATAATAATTTCACCAATACAGTGTTCTAGTACTGACTAGTGTGGTTTTGTTATTTCACGGCATCTGAGAGAGATGGGTTAGTGCCTGGGTGTTGCGTGGGCTCCAGGCTGAACAGAGAGAGAGAGAAGTGTGACTAAGTGGGCCCCAGGGTCAGCTCTGGACATGGTTTCTAGGAGCCACAGAGCAGCGGTGCCGTGAGGAGAGCTGTGAGATCCAATCACCCACTCGGCTTTCTGTCATCTGTGACTGGGAAAGGCAGCTCCTTTGCAGAGGGAATTTGCCTGCAACTCTTTGGATTTAAGTGGGGAGGGGTGGGGAGGTCACTGACAACTTCTGTAAAGGGAGCAGTCCACTCCAGGGTATGGAGCACTCCTCAGACTTACACCAGAGGGGTTCAGGGAGCAGAGGAGGGAAGCCAGACTCCCAGACTGCAGGGAGGGTCAGCAACCCCCCCCCCAACACACACTTCAATCAGTCTCGTCTGCTTGCCCTGCCACAGGAGGGCTGGTGCAGGGCAGTGGAAGAGGGAAGCCTGGTCCTCTCAGATGAAGACTTGCGTTGCTTTGGGTGAGGAGAGTCGGAGTTTTTCCTCCACAGAGCCCCTCATCATCCTGGTTGTTCTTGATAGAACCGCTGTGATTTGGCGACAGAAATGAAGCTCTAAGGCGGCAGCATTTGTTTAGGACAGGTAGGAGGGTCTCGGAAGGACTGAAACACTAAACCTACCTCTCCTCCTCGTCAGCAACGGCTTGCCCTTCGTATCTAAAATGACCTTAACTTTGAACTAAAAAAAATATTCTGGGTTGTTTCCGGGTCCTGGCTATTACAAATAGTGCCGCTACGAACACAGCTGAGCATGTGTCTTTGTGGTATGACTGAGCATCCCTTAGGTACATGCCCAAGAGTGGGATGGCTGGGTCTTGAGGTTGGTCCCCCTGCCCTCTGGTTCCCTGCTGCACTAACACCCATCTTCTTTTCTTTCTGGAGGCTTGCTTCAGTCCCAAGGGCAGATGGACAAGTCCCTGTGGTTTTCTCAGCATCAGCTGTGACTTTCTGTTCCAATGGCTTCTTTCTTCCTGGGGTGTCATTTACCACAGGTTGTTCTCCAGCAGGGGGCAGGGATTCGTAAACAGAGTTCAGGAATGTCAAAAGGGTGACCGGACTTGCAGCACCAAAGGGACAGTAGGAGGTGCTGTCCAGGGGCAGCCCGCGCCTAGGGACAGCCCTCACCCAGGGGCACCCGGGGGCAGCCCGCACCCAGAGGCAGCCCGCACCCAGGGCTGGGGTGTAAGCACATGCTCAAGGAGGCTCACTACTTAGACGCAATGTCTGGAATCCTCAGATCATAAACCATATCTTCTGTGCCAACCATTAATTTCCAATCAAGGTGCACGATACTTTTCTTCTCCAGACCGGAAAGCAAATGAACTCTCAAGGGGAAGAACTCCCAATAGTTCCTGTCATCTTTCTTCAAAGCTTGCTGCTCACCCAAGTTCATTTCCCGTCCCCTCAGGAGGCTTGTAGATCATTTACAAGGCAGATGGATCACGGGCTCCAGGGCCCTGAGAGAAAGGTAAAAGCCCAGAGGCAAAAGATAGACAGGACAATTTAAGGAAAGCTGGCTAGAAACAAGCCAAGCTAAGGCCAGGCATTCATGAGTAAGAATAAGCCTCTGTGTATTTATTTGGGAGCTGGGTGGCAGGCCCCCCAAAGAACAAAGCGTTTAAACAACAAACAAAAAACTGTACCATACCTGAATTTTAAGACAGTACCTCTCTATGCAGTGCAGACTGACTTTGATCTTATCATCCTCCTGCCTCAGCTGAATTATACGTGTTACCCCACACAGCTTGATCATCACTGATTTTTAAGCAAGGTTAGCCTTAAACCAAAGTTCCTGAGTGGTAGAGGCATATATTAAAATAGAACCATTTACAAAATCCAGTTGACTTTTGTTCTCTTTTTAAAAGAACTTCAGTTTATCTCCAAATAACAAACTGCTCTTTCCATAATGTGGAATTGTTGGCACTGGCTGCACACACACTGCTACCCATCACGTGACTTACCTTTCGGGAACTCATTCCTTTCATCCTTTGACTCTCTCTCCTTCTCTCTCTCTCTCCTTCTTTCCCTCCAACTATGACATCCTCACACCAAGGAAAATAAAGCCTAATAGTAGGCCATGCGTGAAAACAATTCCTTCACCTGTCCAGAAGGCCAAGTGGTCACCCCGGTTCCTGGAGCTGAGACGTCTGCGGAAGTCACAGGAGACTCATCCAGCACCGCCGTCTCTGACGAGACACTATCCTGATACCGGGATGCTAGCACAGTGCTTTTTGGCTTCTTGTTACAAACTGTTCTCAACTACAAAGTTAATTTTTTAAAGTGTGTATCTGGGAGGAGCGGTCCTCTACAAAGGAAGCGGAGAGGTTCTCGAAAGCTGCTTCATGCAGGCTGGGAGAGGCCACTGGACAAATGCACCAACTCCCTCCACAGCCCAACTACCCACAGAGCAGTCTCACTATGCATTTTCTGGTGTTCTAACCTGCTTAGAAAAGACGGCATAAATGAAGATTATTAGTACCCAGTTCTCCTCCAGATTCTGCGGGGCTCGTGATCTTTGCTTGTCACACGATCTACGTAAAGGCAGACACTAAACCACCTGACAGAAAACTGCCTGGAAAACACACGGCTTTATTTAGGAGCCTGGCTGTAACAACGGTTTCTTTTTGAACTGAACTTTAAGAGCATAGGTAATTTACTACCTACATGGGGGAGCAAATCTCTAACTATGAAATGAGACAATCTTGAACCCAAGCAGAACACTGAAAATACTTGTAAACAGAGAACTCAGTAATGTGCGCTGCAGACATGCAAATGCCCAGCGCCTTCCTGTATATATTTAAAGCTAACGATCCACTCCGAATTGGCATTTGCTAATAGCTACGTAGCGACTTCCACACGTCCGCCCATGCTGAGGACCAGGCAGCAAAGGTGCCGTTCTCTCTCTAATGGTGGCTCTCAGCCTGTGGGCCAAGACCCCTTCAGGGGCTGAGCGACCCTTTCTCCATTATCACATATCAGATATTTACATTCATATTCATGACAGAAGCAAAACTGGTTATGAAGTAGCAATGGAAATAATTTTGTGGTTGGGGGTCACCACAACCCGAGGAACTGTATTAAAGGGGCGCAGTATTAGGAAGGTGGGGACCACTGCTCTATAGTGACAGGAATGGAACCCAGGACCTCACATATGCCAAGAAGTGCTCCATCACAGAACTACAGCCCCAGCTCAGCAGGCGATTTTTAAAAAGACGACAGGGCTGGTGGGATGGCTCAGTGGGCAAAGGCGATTGCTGCCAAGCCTGACAACCTGAGTTCTATTCCTGGGAGCCACATGGAGAAAGCAGAGAACTGGTCCCCGCAGGCTGTCCTCTGATTTCCATACACACAGTGGTGTGCCCACACCCACTCATATACATAACAACATGTAATAAAGATGAAAAAAGACTATAAACACGTAAGCTCGGATTACACACTTTAATCTGACTGACGTGGAGAAAGTGGGGAAGACATCAGAGAAATTTCGTTGTGGGTCCATTTTATACATAGCCAGATGCAGTTTTTCCAAAAAGTACAGCAAAGTTTTAAAAACCACTCTGTCAGAATCCCTCAGGAAACCACAGTGTGTAACCCAGGAAAGACACTATTTGCGGAATAGGAGAATCATAATGGGCAACAAAAGATTAAAACTAAAGAAAGCACCAGGCTCCAAGCAGTTCTAGGGTGAGTGCACCTGCAGAAATCACGTTGAAGCTCGGGGGTGGCTGCCGTGGAAACATGCTACTGAGGGGCTGCCCGAGTCTCAGCATGGCTTTCTTTGGAGAGGAGGCGATGTCAGCGGACAGCGCGGCTGTGCTCAGACACCCAGCTTACTGGCCTGACTGAGAACAACCTTGAGGACCGGCATGAACGCCGACGTCTCACTGAAGTTGCTGGTGCTAACGATGTGGGTGTGGACAGTCAACCCTTCTGAGTAGTTCCTCGTCTCAATGCTCCTCGCAATGCTGTGTAGACCGTTGATGATGGTTGGGGAGAGCTGAAATGAAGGTGTTGGCAGGAGAGGTTACATCAGGGGTGTCCTATGAGACCCTCTGAAACACAGCCTGAAATACTCTCTCTAAGGAGGTATAACTAGTGAGCATTTCTGGAATATTTTAAACCAAGCAAACATTTTTTAGACCAAGTAGAAGTTACATTTTAAAGTAGAACCATGGTAAGATGATTCGTATGAAATCATTTATGAATTAATTACACATGCACCAGTCTCTTCTGGCATTTACAAAAATTTGTTTTACTTTTTCTTTGCGACTAGATTTTGCTACATTGTGCAGGCTGGTCTCACACCCCTGGGTTACTTTCTCCAGTTTACCTGGCTGTATCCTCTCCCTCTCTAAGTCTTTTTGAGACAAGGTCTCATGTATTCTGAGTAGCCTTGAACTAGGTAGCTGAGGATGTACTTCTGACTCTCCTGCACCCACCACCTGGCTCGCCCCCCACCTCTTAAAATCAAAGTCTAGCACTCTGCCATGGCGTCACTCAGTACTTCCCATCCTTTAGAAGAAGACTCTCTTTAGGATCAGTCACAGACCACGCCCCTTCCTATCAGGCCAGCTTTCTTTGCTTTGGTTCTCATGAGCAATGCTATTCTCAGATGGAACTTCATGTGACCAACAGGATTACTACAGCCCTGTCAAGCATGCCGTCTGATCTCTCCAATCTTAGCGCATTCACTATTAACCTCTCAGTGGAGCAGCAGGTGGGTTCAAGGGACCAACAGCGACTCCCTGCTGTGGGTTCTCTTCACAGTCACACAACATTACCCTGACCACCTGGTGGTGACATCTGGTTTTGCTTTCTGTATCAGCTGTTTTGGGAGAAAAAAATTAGGAGTCTTAGACTCCAGAGACAGACGACAGATTCCTTCTCTAGACCACAGAGCCCCTGGCTTGTCTCTGGTTTCTGACACACGGCTGTGAACATGAGCGGCAGGCCAGCTCTCCTGGGCCCAGCACAGTCCCGTCTGTATCTCCCTGAGGCTGTCTCTCCCATCCCACATGAATGAGATCTGGAAAGCCCTCTCTGCAGCTATCCTGGCCATCTGACCCTCCACACACTGTAGGACAGTGCTGACGCGACGCTTCCTTTATAGCAACGAGAAAGAACTGACTGTCGTCATCTACCGTTCCCCCCCGGAAAAACTTACTGTCTGTTCCCTAAGCTTGTCGTACAGAAACTCCAGGCGCTTGCTGGCATCGTCTAGCTTCCTCTTGGTTTGCTATAGGACAGGAAGAACAGGCGTTACACACGAATCTTTCGATGCTATTACCGTGGAGGCAGCATGTGGAGGAGCACAAGCTCGAACAGGTTGCTGGAACGGACATTAATGATCTACTGAAGGCAGGGAGGGGATGAGCACAAAATGGGTTTTAAGTAGGTTTCATGTGGATCGCCAACTCCCCTGACGAGGAGTGCCATGTGCAGCCTGTGACATGTTCAAAGGCCTTGGGCAGCAGCAAAGGATCAGTGTCACCGAAGAGGACAGTGACGGGAGATTATGTGTGTAAAAAGGAAACAGAGGAGGAATTGTGGAATCTCTCTCTCACCTTCCAAAATTCCTATTTACACACTTCCCAACATCTGCCTCACGTTTCTGGCATTCAGATCACTAGGAGGGGTGGGTGGTGGGGTGAGAGCTCACCAAACATGGACCACACCCTGGGTTGATCCCCAGACCTCCTCCCTCCAAAGAGGATGACCAAGAGGGAAACAGACTTAAATGAAGATCACTCTCCTGATTCAATGTGCACACTCTTATGTGTAGAGCCAAAAACTTTCAAACACTAAAACTAAAGGTTTTAAAAATAGAATATGATAAATGATCAGCCTTAGAAATACCTCATCATTTTTATTGAATATCTACCATGTTCTGTACTGGAGACAGATTACATATCAAAACTTCTAATAAATGGGAAAACACTAAACAATCGCAGTACTTTCATGGTGACTGGCAGTGTTGGGGGCTGGCTGAGGGCGGAAGGGGCAGCAAGCACAGGTGCCGCCCGGGGTGTGGGCAGGAGTGAGTGCCAGCCTGCGTCTCAGCGGAGGGTGAGGGCACTCAGGGCAGCACTGTACACTAACGGTGCTGCATGCCCATGTGTGAATAAAGGGGAAGAAGAAATCCCCATTACACGGCTAAGTGAAGGGAACTTTGTAGACAGGAACCCCAGGGTCCCTGCTCAAAGCTACTGCCATCTAGGTACAGACAGACAGCTGGACAGGACGGAGGGCTAACTGCAGAACAGAGCTGCTCCTCCTGCTCCCTTCACCCCGGGCTCCCAGGTATGCAGAAGGAAGGAGTTCTGGAGACAGAGGAGGTTGGACTCAACACCAGCTGAGAGATGAGCCATGTACTGCATCCTCTTCACCCACGCCTGAAGAAGTACTGGAAATCTGCCGTGGCCTCACTGAACACCCCCATTTGTGGAAGACTGTGCACAAGACTGCGTCCATTTGGCTATTGGCTTCATTTGCCCCCTAGTCTACTTGGTCTTTCTATCACTCCCAGAATACCAGTGCTGAGGTCTCTGAGGACATTTTCAACACAGAACACAGCTTCCCACTAGGCTGGCAAAAGACTGAACAAATCCACACCCATGTCTGAAGAAACAACAAATCCCAGAGGCTAACTTCTCATTTTCAACAGATGAGCGGCCAATGGCTTAACAGACATTTTCTGTGCTTGCTGGTACAAAATCAAACTTCATTTCCCACAGGGCCGGCTTTATGGGCTCTGCTGCCAAAACAAAGGCATCCTACGCAGTTATGTTGACCATGGCCACATCTCCAGTACTGAAGAGCTCCCAAGTAGCAGCCCCCTGGCCTGTCACTGCTGTGCCCTACATCTGCATGGGAAAGGTCAGCAGACGACAGGCAGCTCAGCTTGTAGGCTGAGAACCCGGAGCAGGCTGTTCTTCGACTCCCCTTTCTCATCTGGGAGAAGAACGAAGACCCATCACAGGATTGTTACAAAGGTTAAATGTAACTCACTAATCTGAGTAAAGCAAGTGCTAGTTTTATTACCTCTAAGACACACAATTTGCAGGACTTGGAACAATAATGAGGGGACACTAAAAGGACTTTAAAAAAGATTGAAAGATTTTTATTTTACTGTTTTATGTGTACACGTGTTTTGCCTGCATGTATGTACACCACATGTGTGCAGCGCCTTCAGAGGTCAGAAGAGGGTGTCAGATCCCCTGGGAGTGGAGTGACAGACAGTGGTTAGCTGCCATGTGGGTGTTGGGAATGAAACCCAGGTCCTCTGCAAAAGCTCTCCAGCCCCAGGTTATATTTATAATCAATTAAACCACAAGAGGGAAAATACATACAGGGTCCGTGGCTGAAGAGAGGCAGCGCTGGATGAGGTCCTCAAACGTGGTCTTGAGGATGAGGTGCTCATCTGGAATAGGTTTCTTGGTGATTTTCTCTGTTGGCAGAGCCTGCACGTGCTGTAAGAATTAGTGGTATACAAACAATCAGAAATGCCCAGGAAGTATTTTATATACAGTCTTGAGTCTATGGGAAAGAGAACCAATCACCTTAGAGAGATCAGTTAGAAACACAGTGAAGACTTCATGTGTGACATCACCCAGCACAAGATGACACTAGGAGGAAGCGCAGCCCTCCCTGGGCAGCTGGATGCGCCTGAGCCGAGGGCTGCGGCTCGAGCTGTGTGGGAGAATGCTTGCGTGTCCAACCAATGTGAGGCCCCGGGATGCATCCCTATCTCTTCTCCTCTCCTCTCCTGCTCTAACCCTCCCCTCCCCTCCTCTCTCTCCTCTCTCACTCACACACACCTTGAAGTAACGGACTAGTCATATACTGAGTCACTTATTTTCGTTTATCCTAGCGTTCTTCTATTCGTGTACTCCTTTCTCATTCACTGTGTTTGGGACAGGGCTCTGATGTACAACCCAGGCTGTCTTGAACTCGCAGTGATTCTAACGTAGCCTCCAAAGTGCGTGAACTGCAAGTGTATACCACACCCAGCCACTCTCTCACTCTTCTTAGAAAAGTGTGCTGAATGACTACAAAAGACGGCAAGATTAGGCCAGAGGGTAAGACAGAACAGATCACAACGTTGCCAAGAACAAAGACGAAAGGGTAAACGGGGACTCCAGTTTTCTACACTTCTGCTCATCAGTTAATTCTCTCATGCACACAGTAAATGCCAGGCAACTATGCACCAGGACTAGCTACTCACTGGTGAGCCAATATAGAAATGATCTCAGACGAAGAAAGTTCAGAGGCCACTGGGAAAGAAGCAAAGCTTAAAAATGTAAACTACACTAAGTCGATGCTTAGGGGAACTAAAAGTCACTAAAACTCAAATCTGACCAAAGGGAGGGAATGCACTTCAGAAACTTATAGAAGATAAGCAGGCCAAACACTGGAGGAGGTAGCGAAGCATCCCAGACAGAGGGAAGAACATGCACAAAGGAAGGGCCACAACCACACAAGGGACCAGATGGAGGCCAATGTGGTTGGAGCAGAGAGCAAGGAATAATGAATAATGGTGACTATTTGTCCTTCTCCATTACAACAGGAAGCTGTAACGTTCTAGCCAAAGGGGAGGTGAGAACCAACCCAGGTGACGCAATCTGCAGTACTGAAAACTTCTTTAGGCAGGATGATCTCTCAACAACCATCCATATGCTCTAAGTTCAGGCAGGACTTTGTTCCATTTCCTCATAGTGGATGACCCATGCTCTTCATATTTTTGTGTATAGGTCAAGACATCTTTGTCTTTCTAAGTCTCACTTGGAAATGTATTAGGAGTTCTTAAACTTCTGAGACGCTGACAAAGTATAAATGTGTCTTGCCATCTAGCGGTACAGCTAGCTTAGCAGGGTTTTTTGTTTGTTTGTTTTATTGTTTTTTTCCCAAAGAGTTTCTCTTTGTAGCCCTGGCTGTCCCTGAACTCAAGAGATCTATCTGCCTGCCTCCGCCACTGAGTGCTAAAATTAAAAAGGTGTGTGTCACCATGCCCAGCTTGGCTTAGCAGGTTTTAAGCAAACACATTAAATGATGTAACGCACAACATTTTTATTTAACATGTTAAGAAAAGCCTATAAACCAGCTTTTACTTAGCGACCTCAGATGTAGAGAAGACTCATCCAACCTTAAATTGTGTACTGACTAGATTAAGACTATCACTACCGCGACATAGTAAACATACACTCCGAAAATGGATAATTCTTGTCTCAAAAGCTTACATATAATCATGTAATTGAAAAATAACATGCATGTGCACGATCAATCTCTTAAAATGGAGTTGCTGCTTTGAAAACACCATGGGTAGAACTGTGTAATAAACACGTTGAAGGGAGCCATCTTCCCATGATTTATGTTACCTGGATGGTGTTTCCAATAGGAGCTCCTGGGGCCCCTTCAATGTTGGGCTTTGAGAAAGATGGTGGCATGCCTGTTTGACCAAGAGGCTGCTGGACGCCATGGAAGGGCTGGCCACTTGCGAGGTGCGGCGGCTGTGGGAAGGAGGCCTGGCCTGACAGAGGCCCTGGAGCTGAAGGCTGCTGCTGGAGCATCTGGGACTGGGGATCACCGCAAGGGTTCATGATTGGTGACGTAATGGGAACAGGAGGCGTGAAGTTTTCAGGAGTCTTTTAAAAGATGGGGGGAAAAATTAAAACACCAAAACTAAGAATAAAAAGGAAAACAACGTTTTCTTAGCTAATTAGAGTACCTCACAGTTAAATTTTCTTTGCAGTAGAAGACTTTCAAATGAAACTTGATGCAGAATCGCAGGGTAAAACATCAATGTAGACCTAGTGTGGCTAACGTGGGTAAGGAATACACCTAAGAGCCAGCTCCCTGTGATCTCATACAGTCACCAAGGCCATGGCCTTTTCGTCTAGCAGTACAGACTGTGTGTGTGCTCATGTGAGCATGTGCATATTAAATGACAAGGGACATAACTCCAATCTCTTAAATCACTAAGTAGCTATTACTAGGTACTGAAAACAGCAAGTTAGGTTTCTGGTTATTATTAACCTTTTGTTGGGGCTTCCTTACTAACTTAATATCTTCTAATTTTATGTTCTAGCCTCTCAATATTATACTTGAGGGAAAGAAATCACTAAGAATTTACAATATATATAGTCTCAAAGAAGGGAAAAGAAAAATACCATTTTGTGTTCATATTACTGACACTGTAAAATAATTACTGACATATAAACAATGCTAAATACAGGGCATTTCTTCATTTAATATTGTGACAGGGACAGCAAAATGGCTCGGTGGGTGAGGGCAACTGCCACCAAGCCCAAGGACCTGAGGTCAGTCTCTGGGACTCACATGGTGGAAGAAAAGAACCAACTCTCTACAAGGTGTTTTCTGACTTACACACACACATTGTGGCATGTGCATGAGTATGTGACACACATACACACACACACACTGAAGTGCTTGTGTGCACACGGAAAAAAATCAGAAACTTATTTTTAAAAAAATATTGGGAGGGGCTGGAAAGATGGCTGAGGGGTTAGAGCACTGGCTGCTCTTCCGGAGGACCCAGATTTAATTCCCAGAACCCACAGGCAGCTCACAACTGTCTGGAACTCTAGTTCCAGGGGATCTGACATCCTCACACAGACATACATGCAGACAAAACACAATCATTAAAAAATGTTGCAAAAGGAAATCTAAAATGTAATTATAAATTTCACTGATTACAAAATATAATCATGATTATTGCTAGAACTCAAATAATCAAGAGCCCAGTGTGAAATCCTGTTTCCTGCTGCTTGAGGCCTGTAGGAGAGTGACAGCCTGCCTTGCCAGAACAACCTGTCACCAGAACAAGGTTCTCCCGGGGTGGGTACAGGCAGAGATCAGCTGACACAGTCTCACGACAGGGTCAAGCCCAGTCGGCCTCAGACTCTGACCAGTAGTTGGGATCTGGGCTGTGTTTCCAGGTTCTTGGCCTCTTATTCAGAGGACTAAAATTAAGGCTGGCATACATTTGCAAAATCGGTAAAGTAACTTTATTCAAAGCAAAAAACAAAGAAGGTTCGGATTAGAGAGACACACGGTCAAGACTGACAGACAGCAGGCCCCATGAACAAGGTCGCTCAACAGTCCACGTTTGTTGCTGTTGTTCCCTGAGGTTTCTAGTTATGGAGTCTAAAGGCAGGGGCTTTTGTTCTCCATTTTGACTGACAGAATAATTTATAGAACCATTTATCCACTGCTCGGGCCCCACCTCACAATGCATCTGATTTTACACATGCAAGCTAAATCATGTGTAGACAGAGATGGTAAGCAGGAAATTCTTCCTAAAAGTTCACTTGTGGACACAGTTTTGCTTTATTCCACATGTGCTCAAAACTAGTTCAGGCCAGATCAGGTTTTCTAATCTAGTACGTGTTCAGCTAGAATCTGTCCAAGTTTGGTGGTCATTAGGAGAGGAGAAACTTATTCCATTGTTCAGAGTGGGATACCTGTGCAGTTCAATCCAAGTGGAAGCCCTAAGTGGCTAATGAGTTGCTAGGTGCATTGTTCAGAGAGGGAGTGTGGACACGGAATGTGCAGGTAAGCATCTCAGGCTGCCAAGAACATGAGAAGAGGAAATGTAAGCTCATCCCAAGCTGAGTCCCAGGTTCCTCAGCCATTCCCCATGGCTGCCTGCCTCAGCCTCCCAGGTCCTCCACACTGAACTGGGGTGTGGGCCGCCCTCCTCAGCACAGGGAAGGCTTGAACACATTCTCTATTCCCCTCCTTTCGCCACTGCTTAGAGATGGGTTTTCGGGAGAAAAACTGGGCAATGCATTTGACATGCATTAACCTGCAAGCTCTGCCTTGAAAAGGATCAGTCAAGTGTGGTGTGCTCTGCATGGCTATAGGTGATCTAGACAGTGAACTTTTCCATTACCTTCTTCTTCGGTACTCTGTTCAAAGCTGGAGGATCATTCCAACCATTCTGAGGACCTAGAACAGACAACAGAAGACATTTTCCTTCAAAACCCTGAAAGGAAGAAAATGATTCATCTTACACTTAGAAATTCTCCTCAACAGTGAGGTAACTGCCATACGGGCTTTACCAATCAGCAAGGGTCACACAGGGCATGCCCTCGTAGGCAGCATGTTTGACAGCGCTGCTACTGAGAAAGAAGGGACTGTCGTCCTAGTTGAGGCTGAAGTCCTTCTGTCTAACAGACAGCAGCCTCCAAAGGCAGGCAGTTCATTCTCCTCTCCAGATTAGGGGCACAGATCGGCGAGTGTGCTTCTGCAGAGTGTCCGTCATCCTCGACGGACAAAGAAGACTAACAGGAAATGCAGTGCGGTATGCACATCACAGACACTCAACACGGTCCTCTTAAAAAGTGTGAGCACCCAGGTCAAGCAGCAGCTCAACGTTGGAATGTCTGCCCAGAATAGGAAGTCCAGGTTCCGTTCCCAGGACCACAAGGCAAACGCCAAAAATCCAACAGCGCTCAGCTATATAACAGCAGTAATTCTCAGTTTCCTGTCTTATGAAACTATAGACAACTACAGTACGTTTCATCAGAAACTGGAAACCCAGTACCCCAGCATCTCCAAGTAAAAGTGGCCATCAGTATTGCTTGGTGTTTTAGTGCCAGTACCTTACAGAGAGCGCTGAAAGCCAACAATTTCCCAGTTAGGACGAGGTTACGTTACACCTCACTATGGACACAGACGGCTGCTAAAGCACATGTGTGTGAGAGAACATGTGAAGATGGATAGTCCCCCCCTCCGCCCCCCAGTGTGTTTTCCTCAGGATTTCCCCCTTGCCAGAGAAGCTGATACACACACTAAATCACAACAAAATTGCTTAGCACACCAAAGGAACTGGTTCATGCTTAATGTTACTGAACACGGTCAGCTCTTTTCCTAACCACGGTGGACTTAGCTGCTTTGCTTTTTAAACAGAACTTACTTCCTACAAATTCATCTGAGACAGGAGGCTGAATAGGGAGGGCTTCGAACATTTAGGAGCTGGTCACAAGCTACTGAGTCACACAGGAATCATTCAAATCTCTCCCATCACCTCATATTCTTACCTGCGTAGAGCAATCTGTCATATTCATAGAAGACACATGGCTTCTATGATTTAAAGCTGTGAGTCATCATACACATTCAATCACTTCTAAAATTTGATTCAATTAAGAAGCCAAATAAAAATGATACCAATCAGATTTAGGGTAAGTTCACATGCATTATTGTTGATGCCATTCATTAGCTGTATTTAATGATTAAAGCATTTTAAAGGTATATTTTACAACCAATTCACCTTCCAATACAGATGCCTGGTCTTGGAAAGACTGATTTTCTGTAGATAAAATGTAAAAGTCACTTAGACAGTATTATGGAAGACATTCTAAGCTCAATTATCACGTTATACTTTTTCTTCCCTGCTTACCAGCACTCAGAAAATGCAAATGCACTACTGCAAAGCAACAAAACTTACTTTACAATTTTTAAAATTTAGTTCTTACAAGGTCTCTAACTAGATAGCCTGGACTGCTCACAATGTAGCCTAGGCTACTCACTCTGTAGTTCAGGCTGCTCACTATGTAGTCTAGGCTAAGTTCAAACTCATGATCCTCCTGCCTTAGCCTCCCCGCTCCCAAGTGCTGGAATTACAGATGTGCACTACCACATTTGCCCTAAAGCTTACTTTTAAATCAAGTGATGTGAAATGTCTTCTGTCCGATTAAGGAAGTTCTCTGTTTCTTGGGTGAATTCCTTTAAGTTGTACAAATACAATGAACTCTTAAACAGCACTTCCCTCTGACTATGCTCTCTCTAAGAGAGGTTTGCCCTTCGTTTAGAAGCCAGTGTCCCTAGTCCTCGTCCTAACGGTTTCTCTGTTTGACTGGCATTTCCCAATGATACCTCCTTCCGCCATACGGCACCAAGTGTTTTCACGCTAGCATCACTCAAAGCTGTGAACCAGGCTGACTGAGAACCCTGTTAAACTAGATTCTAATTGGTGAGGTTAAGATGGCCTATCGTTATCTTTCCAGAGTTCCTCGGTGACACCAGTGTTGTCCTCAAGCCTCCAGCACTGGAGCAGGAGCTACAGTCTGACCACACTCCCTGTCCCCGGCAGGCACTCAGGGTCAGGCCGGCCTGGTGCAGCTCAGAAGCATGAAGGTAGCTACATTCATCTGCACACAGCCTTTCAGAGTGCACCAGCTTCACTTGGCAAGGGAAGAGCCAAGAGAAAACAGCAATTAAGAAGGTGAACTCAACTCCGTGTGAGCTTCACCCAAGACACACACATCCTTGAGAAAGCAGGCTGCAGTAGGAAAGGATCCCACAGCCTGAGGTCTATTGCTTGGAAGATGGCTCCAGTCTTGACTGACATGTTTCCCTTACAATATGGCTCCCAAATGCAGGCCGATTTCTTCATCTAGGGCTTGACTGAAGAGTGATCAATGCTGTCTAGAAATGTTTACATGATGACTATTCCATACAACCCAACTCAAACCACAGTTAGCCAACGTCTGGAGAGTCACCACGTGTACTCTGTAAGGAGACTAGCCTGGTTCCAATTACAGATGCACTGTCTGCACCCAGACCCCGGCTTATGGGCTGGGGATACCACAGCCGACACCTCCAAGTGCCAGAAACAGGCTGGATGTGAGCTTCTTTGAGGAGTGTGTCGGTAATATGCCCTCTTCTCGCCCTCTTGACAGGAAGGGACAGGGGACAAAGACTCTTCCAAGCAGAAGCCTGGGAATGGCTTTCACCAAGTAGCAGCACAAAGAAGTCTGGGGAGAATTTTCACATGACCCCTCAGTGGCGACACAAAGGTCAGAATGAAGTCAGAAATTCAGAGTTAGCAGTGAACTGGAATCAAATCAGAATCGACTCTCAAGAGAGCGGCCAGTTCTCCAGCTTGAATGAGGAGCCAGGAGACACGGGCAGTGATGCAGTTTGCCGAGGAGGAGAACCTGCACAATCATGAAGCCCTCTCCCGTTAGATGCTCCCTGACTCTGCCTAACGTCAAATCATGCACTGTTTAAACGGGTTCTGCTTCAATAAGTCCTGGCTAAACGTTTTCTCAAGTTAATACATAGTTTTGGCTCAGCCATATTCTATTGTAAAAATGTGGTGATTAACTTAGCGTTCATGCATGTGGGTGTACCACAGCTCACGTGTGGAAGCAGGAGACCCATGGGAGTGCTGAAGCGGAGTCTCTCTTGTCTTTGTCACTGAGTCTCACTGCAGGCTAGCTGGCCCACCAGCTTCACAGGTTCTGGAGAACTCAGGCTGTGAGACTTGCAGAGTCGGCACTTTTTACCAGAGACAGGGCCTAGTCCTCAACCCTGTCCAATCCTGCCCCTCCACTGCCCCCTCTCTGTCTCTCTCTCTCTGTATCTGTCTCTGTGTGTGTGTGTGTGTGTGTGTGTCTCCCTCTCTCACTCTCCCTCTTTCTCTCTCCCTCTCTTTCATGAGCAGGAACTGAACCTTAGCTCTAGCTTTTTTTTTTTTTGCTTTGACAGTTTAAATAATTATTTACATATGACATTTTACAAACACAACTGATCTCTACTTTACAAAACTACTCTACAAAACTATTCTACTATTCTACTCTACAGAACGACTCTACAGAATGACTCTACTCTACAGAACGACTCTACTCTACAGAACCACTCCCTTTCTCTATAAGCCCAGCATGGCATTTTTAAGGGGGTCACAAGACTGACTATTACAATGAGAAAGATAAAGAATCCTTGAAACCATTGTTCAAAATAGAAATAAAAGCACTCAGAGAAAAGGATGTCTCTCCTGTGCCTCTCCTTCATGTGAAGGACTAAATAAATCAAGGACTATGAATGAACTAAGGAAAGTCCCATGAAAATAAGCAACATCAAGTACATGACTCCATTTTGAACAAAAACAGTAATGTCCACCCAAAGACTGCTTCATCATAGCTTACAGGCCATTTATTGTAAAATAATTTTTGAGTAAAATTCTAAAGCCTTCATAGTTTTCAAAGTGTTTTCTCTTAGGAAGCCGCTTTCTCAGACCTACACCATCATCACTTCACCACAGGGCGGGCGGGCAGCGTTTGTCTTGCCTCTAACTCTGCTAATCTGTCCACAATCTCTCCTGCAAGGACAGCTCCAGGTTACTGACCCTGAAGTACCGCTTAGCAGTTCAAAATCTCTCACTAGACTATTATTTTCTTACTGTATGAACTATAAACTCCTATCCTAGTACATAAGGCTCTTCAAAACTTGACACAAAACTTGCAGAGAAATCTTATTTTCTAGCATATACCAGGAATTCTATTCCCTAGAAATACACTGTCGTTTTCTGCCTGACTCCTTCTGCGGTAATTCCAATTACAGATTAAACAGGCTCTCATTAAGAACAGACTGAGTAACAACATCCATTTCTCTGAGACTTTGGCACACACTCTCATATATTAACAGAAAGCTTGACTCTGCAGGATCTAACAGGAATTTTATGCACTGGCCAACTGGAATTTCTAAATCCCGAATAAACCCACGATCCAAGACACATTACAGTATGACAAAATTTCAGTTTCAGCCACAATTACATAACATCAACAAAAACTTTAGGAAATCCACAATGGAAATATGGTGAAGTACTGTACAAAGAAGTAAAGGAAGGCTAGTATGTAGGAGGTTAACAGGCAGCAGGGCATACCCAGTGCATGCTGAGTACCAGGGATGTTAGTTTGGCTCTTCTTCTGTCTCTCAGCCAGATTAGAACAATTGTACAGCGCTCATAACCTCATGACAAAATGCACTTTTGCTCAAGGAGGAAAACAATGTTGTGCAAATATTTATTTCTATTATAAAGTGACAAATGCCCCCAGCAGTGGTGTGGGCAATTTCTGTAGTTCCACTGGGAAGCGTCTATCACAGAACTCTGACACAGACTGTGAAGACACAGACTTGGGCGCGCCCTATTGATACTGTTCTCGAACTCAGAATCCAATGCGCACACTCCTGAGACTGACTGTTCACAACTCCCAGGAGCTCTAGTCTCCTCATCTACAATGTTAACAAGACAAAGAATTTCTGTTTCTTGGATGTGTGAGGACCTAAACACAAAACACACAGTGAATGCTAGAATATGTCCAAGACATTTAATAAATGTGAATTCCCCTTCTACTTCCTGTACTACTTTTTAGAGGGATTTACTTGAACCCACACTACCTTTGAATTAAGAATCATATCCAGCTACTCTGAATGGTTGCTAATCTAGGCTTACAGGGCATTTTTGGAACTCTATGAGCTGGCACTCATTTCTAAACGATCAAACTACTAATGTGTCTGCAGTGTACTAGTGAAATGGGTGTGGCTGGCTCGCCTTATAGGTAGTTTTGTTTTCCACGGTCAACTTCAGTCCAAATTTATTAAATGGAATATTAAGAATCTGTAAGCAGTATTTGTAAAATAAACAATGAAAGCTTTAAAATCATGTATCACTGAGCAGCCTGATACCATCGGATGCTATTCAGCTGTCGTACCTCACTTCGAGACAGAAGGGTGCAAGCTGTCCCTTTGTCTGGCATGTCTACTCTGTCTATGCACCCACCCCCCGTGGGCTGCCCTTTCAGTCAGCAGAGCACCTCCAGTGCAGTGGAGAGCACCTCCAGTGCAGTGGAGAGCACCTCCAGTGCAGTGCAGAGCACCTCCAGTGCAGAGCAGAGCACCTCCAGTGCAGAGCAGAGCACCTCCAGTGCAGAGCAGAGCACTTCCAGTGTGGAGCACCTCCAGTGCAGAGCAGAGCACCTCCAGTGTGGAGCATCTCCAGTGCAGAGCAGAGCACCTCCAGTTCAGAGCAGAGCACCTCCAGTGCAGTGCAGAGCACCTCCAGTGTGGAGCACCTCCAGTGCAGAGCAGAGCACCTCCAGTGCAGAGCAAAAGTACTGATGCTGACAAGCTATGGCAGTTTGCTGTTTGGTTTGGAGTTACTGCTAATCTCCTATTCCTCTTAACTACTAACCTGTTCTATCACATATGGGCTGGTACTGAGCACCCACGGAGCTTCCACAGATAAAGGGAAGACAACTAAGTGTCTAAACCCTGAGAGTATGTCATTTTCGTTCTCTGGATGTTAATATTACATATTAGAGAAGGGAAAAGAGGTGTGTTTATAATTCTAAGGCCCATTACGCATAAGACTTTAGAAGCAGTAATATTTAAAAAATGTTTCATATCCATATTTATTGTTGTATTTCTTTAAAAAGAATGTTTCTACCACATACCTAGGAAAATCTTTTATCAATCTGAGTTACAGCTAGCATTAAAACCAGCCAACTACAGAACAGACTCTCCAGAACAGCTTCAGGATTAGGGGCTGACCAAGTCTCACTTCAAGCTTTTGCCCCACTAGTGTGAACATCCGTTATAATCAGAAAAGAAAACTCAATTGCTGACATGGACAGAGGCCTTACTTTAGGGTTTTCTTTATTTGCATATGTGGAGGGCAGAGGACAACCTCTGGGAGTCACTTCTGCCCTTCTATTCTCCCTCACGGGTCCCACTGGGATCAAACTGATTGTCAGGCTTGTAGCAAGTGAACACTTTACCCACTGAGCCAGCCTGCACGCCCCCAGGGCAGTTTTAAAATCAAGAACATTTTAAGAGCACTGAGCACACTTCAGCTCAAGTAAAGAAATGAAGGACTCTAATGAAGGCCTGCTTAGTGGTAGATCACTTAGCTAGCACACGTGAGGTCTAAGTTCAATCCAGGACGCCCCTGTCCCCCACAAAAATTCAAGCTCTGCATTTCACATAACGGTATCAACTAAATCTGATTTTAACCACCATTTGTCTTGTCAACTAATTTCCTACCTTTCAAAGTAAGTTAGCAGCAGGTTACACACTCTTAGCATTTGGAAGCTCTAGATTAAGGTTTTCCTCGTTTAGCAGCTGACGTTCATTATGGGAGGCTCATACAGACAGTTTTAGAGTTTGTTATAAAAACTCAAGCAGTACCTCACATTACTCAGTTCACAGACACTGGCAAAGAACGCCCCTCCACCCACCCTTCTGCTCATGAAACAGGAGGCCCAAGCAATCCCTTCCAAGCGCAGACCTGTTCTTTGGGACGCAGGCAGCTCACTGGCAGCAGGCGGTGTACCTGTTGTTCCAGGAGGCAGTGCATAAGCTGAAGATGATGGAGGAGCTCCTGGTCCGCCATGCTGGAAGGATGCTCCGGAGGAGGGGGGAGGGGGGAAGGCAGCAGCAGAGCTGGAGGTAGGAGAGGAGGCTTGCTGTGCCGGGTACATCTGGGGCTGCCCAGGGTAGGAAGCGGCAGGGGACATGTACGGGTTAGGGTTAGGGTAAGCGTTAGAAGCAGGAGGAGCAGCAGGCTGCTGCAGTCGGTAAGCTGCTGACCCCCCTGTTCCGAAGGAATACTGCTGGGCTGGCTGGTAAGCTACATCAGGGGAAGAAACAGAGATTTTAATTAGTTACATGTTTATTCAGACAGAAGTACGGGGGGGAAAAGTAATCTCACCCTAGAGAGATGCCTTTAATCATTACTGTTAAAACAGTAAGACCCAAACCTAACACTGAGGACTGGGGATGCAGCTCAGTGACAGAGCACTTGCCCAGCATGGGAAAAGCCCTGGCTTCCATCTCCAGCACCTCAAGAAGGAAAACATTAACAGGAAAACCACCATCCCTAGAATACTGCTGCTGGTGATGAACATTCTGGACCATGAGATCCAAGAGCTGTTAAACCTGACCCTCTTCTGAGACGTCCTGTGAAGACTGCAGAGACAGCTAGCTACCACCAGATGGAGCCATGCAGGACTTCTGTACCCAGAGCATGTCCTTGTCTTGAAAACCCTATAGTTTCAAGAACTTTTTGGTAGCTCAAGACTTCAACTTTCAACCCGAACCCACCCTGGGAGACCCCAACAGCGCCACATTCTGCATGAGCAGGGCAGGGAGGGGCATCTTCAGTGTGCCCCCCCTCCACCTGTCACCCCAAAACAGCTCTGCTGAGCACTGTATGGAAAAGGCGCCATGTGAAGAACCCAACAGGCCAGAAGGCTCTTGTTAGGATCAGTTCTTACGTGGGGCAGCTCCGTTTGTACAGTTGTTTAATCTTACAACTACCCCTGATACTATTTAGGCCCTTTATTCTTAATTTTTAATAGCTGTTCAATAATTTTACCCTGAAGGTTTTTATTTAGGTTCTTTATTTTTAGTTATAAAACAGTAGTTTTTTTTTTTGGGGGGGGGGGGGTTGTTTGTTTGTTTTTCTTTTGCAATAAGGTCTCTCTACACAGCCCTGGCTGTCCTGGAACTATGTAGACCAGGCTGTCCTCAAACTGAGATTTGCCTGCCTCTGCCACCGCATCTGGTTGTATTTTTATTTTTTCAAGTGTAGCTGCTCTCTGTCAAGGTCCACAGATTACACAAACCCCAGAGTGAACACTCACATAAACCACGGGATCTGACATGCTAGAACAGCATCATTTGTTCACTGCTGCAAAGCACAGCAGTGTGGAGCAGGGTGCAGAGTATGTGGAAGTGAGCACACCAGGTACTCTGCACTTTCTGCTCAATTTTGCTGTGAACCTAAATTTATTTTTTAAAAATCTACACTAAATAAAGTCAACAATAACAATAAAATGGAAAAACAACAGCAACAAATGTTCCATGAACCACTCCTCACAACTGTGGTTTGTGTCATGTTATCTGAAGAAAAACAATATATACTGATAATTTCTACAGCTCCGTTTCTCTATTCCAAAACCAGGCACACTATTTATTCTCTTTAGCAGGTCTATGCATGACTCAGGAATGGAGCACTGTTCTCAACGGGATGAAACAAAAGCTGCTTCCTAACACTGACTCAGGACTCTGTCTGCTCTGCCCTGCGCACCCCACCTCCCGCCCCCCCCCCCCCACGCTGGAGACTGAACACTGCAAGTACTCCAGCACTGAGCTACATCCTAGTGCCCCCTCCTCCCATTTTATCTGTCAAAGCTGACTTGACCATGGCTTTGTTGCCACTAAGTAGCTGAGGGAGGGCAGGCCACTGTGAAGACTACAAGGGTCCATTACTTACGCTGTGGCTGTGGATAAGGTGGTAGCTGGCTGTGCATATGGCCTGGAGATGTAGGAAGCGGAGCAGCGGGATTTGGATTAACATTGCCATGCATTATGAAACCTGGAGGTGGAGGGTTTTCTCCCTAGGAAATGAGAATAGAATAAAAAGGAAGATTATATTTGGGACCAAGAACATCATCATGGCCTTGTAACCTCTGAAATGGAATTGGTGTTTATTTTTGTAAGCTATTATAGAAGAAAGTTGCATTTTGTCTATGCTATCTTCCTGAGAACACCCCCATTTTTCTAGGGGGCACATTCTGAGTGATTTAAAGGTCCAAAGGAACTGCACTGAATGGCAAACGCTAAGAGCCCCAGAACAGGGTCCATAACACTGTGGTCATGTGCTCACACTACGGTAAGGCACCAGAGTTTTCATCTCTACTGACTTCCGTTCACTACTCCAGACTCTGGAGATAGTATCATAAAGGGGACTTCTGGTTTTTGATTTCTGAAATGCTTACAAAAAAGAACAAAAAAGAGAAACATCTTCAGTAAAATTCAATTTAAACCGTTATTTGAACCTTAGTTGAGATTTTTCTAGCTCAAGAAACTTAGAACTGCAAAAGAAGAGAAAGGATAAGAAAATAAATTAATTGTCCTAAAAATTGCCACTTGCATCCCATAGGCAATAAAATGCAATGAGCAGGCAGATGGATGCAGAGAAAGGACTGGAGAGGAGGAGGAAGAAGGGCAGAGAATAGATAATCATATATATAATCAGGTAGTAGTTATATATATTGACGAGAGCAGACTCTGCTCAAGGAGGAATAAGGAAGGCTATACCTGTGTGTCAGAGGGAGGAGAGGCTGCAGGTGGTTGGCTGGGAAGGGCAGTGGGAGTTTTGTTACTCCAGGTAGTAACAGTAGGGGCAACTCTAACCTGAATTGAACAAAGAAATACCAATCACAGAAAATAAAAAGTAAAAAACGTTAAAAGAAAAAACAACTCCAAAGGTCTCAGCAGCAAGAAGTAAAAGCAGTAAGAGTTCATGTAGTAGGCGGGCGGGCGGGCGGGCGACTGCTTCCAGGGCCAGCTGCTTCCAAAGGAAACCAGCACAGCAGCAGGCGGGAGGCAGCAGGGCTCAGCGTGAAAACCTCCACCAAAGCAAAGGAACAAGCCCATTCAAGAGCGTATGAGGAGGGGCCGCGGCTGAGAGATGGATGGCTCAGTTGTTGAGAGAGGACCAGGCTCGATTCCCAACAACTGTCTGTAACTCCAGTCCCAGGGGATCTGGCGTACATGCAGGCAAAACACCCATAACACATAAAAATAAATAAGCAAATAATAAAAAGAGTAAGTAGGGAAGAAAGGCCCTTTAGGTAGAGAAAGAAGCTACTCTGGGATAATAAGTAAAATCTTGTCCATGCTACTAGTGATCTGCAACATGCTCTATCAGGCCATTTCACAAGAATTGCATACTTGCTTCTGTCTGAAGATTCAAAATCACATAATCAAAGCACACTCAAGCTGGATATTCAAGATGACTCATCTAGTCCCCGCTTTTACTTAAGACTGTTAAGGCCCACACAGCTCACCGGTAATGGAGTTAAGACTGAACTGGCCTTCCAATCTCTGGGCAGTGTACCCTGTTATACCATGCTGCTCACTCTTAAGTCCTGTCTCAAAGTTTTTCTTTTTAAGCCAGCAAAATCCTTTTTGGTTACAAATCTTTACAGAAACTCCAGCACACACACAGAAAATAAAGCAAAGCAAAGCTGTGCTGTTATAAGGAGACGGACTGCTACTGATGCAGCTTCTCTTCCTTCCCCTTTCCTGCCTGCAGAACTATTTTAAAGCTCCACCACTGTCCTCACCCATGCAGAGAGAAAATCCTTGTTTTATTTGACTGAACTTGTTTTTCTTAAAATATAAGGTTGGTAAAAAGGAAGCAGATTATTTTGTGATTTTGTTGGGGGTTGTGCGGTTTTATTTTGAGATTGGATCTCAATATATACCTTTGGTTGGCCTGGGATTTCCTATGGACACCAGAATGGTCTCCAACTCAGAGATCCATCTGCATCTACCTCCCAAGTGAGTGCAAGGATTACAGGGGTGCACCAGCATACCCACAAAAGGTCAACAGTCTTCACGTCTTTACTGTTTCTCAGAAAGATAAACCCAAACAAAGAAAGAATAACTAACTCTTCTTTTCTCCCAGTGTAGAGTAAGTCTTGCTTTATTTAGTACCTTAAGAAACAGCTTAGTCCAAACACAAGGTGACTGAAAATTCTAATCCTGGTTTAGCCTTCAAGCAGCCATGCAATGCCGAGAAATGACATTTCTGTGCCTTGAACTCTGCTAGGTCATGTGACATCCCACCTCTCCGATTTCTTGGCCAACATTTTATCCCCATTTACATCACAGGCTTTATAAGTACAACATCCAGAGGATAGAAAAATTGCATATTTTGTTTACCAAGATAATCCCTACAGCAAGAATATGCCAGGCATTCACAGAAGAGTTGCAATAATTATTTGCCAAATGAATAAAAAAATTAGAAAAAAAAATTAGAAACACAGTGTTCTAGATAATCAAGCTATATTCAAATATAATGTGATTATGTTCTGTTCTTAATCAGTTTTGATTAAGGACTGATCCAAAGTCAAAAAAAGACATGAACTAGATCTAGGCCTCAGGATTTTAGATTTACCTTTTCTATAATGAAAAAAATGATTGACCCTATCACCAATTTGTTCTATCTAAAATGCCAACTTTGCTATCAATCAAGACCATTTACAATTTATATATATTTTAAAAAGTATCTTCCATTAAGAATAGGAAGGTAGGGCAGGGTGTGGTGGCACATACTTTTAACCCCTATACTCTGGAGGCAGAGGCAGGCAGATCTTTGTAAGTTCAAGGCCAGCCAGAGCTGCATAGTGAGACCCGGTCAAAGAGAGAAAGAGAGAAGGACAGGCAGACTATCTGTTGGTCTGTAAATAATTACAGTATAATCACATTTTATGCCACAAACATGAGACTAGATAAAGTGAGTAATCCTGTCCACACTCGACAACGCCTTCAGTCAGTTTTCTGCAATGTGTAAGTTAGTCCACTCAAATGTGTCTTTCGGACACACTTGACTGTGTGGATACAGAGGACAGAGCACACTTACACCAGCGATGGAAAAGAACTGTCAAGAACGACTGTCTGAAAAGTCACCAGATCACCGAGCGGGTTATTCATTCTACTACTGTACCTACATACTTGCTTAAACAGATTCAGTAGAAATTCAGGGAGCAGATGGACATGTGTAGGGGAGGACTGGCCACTCTTTCTAGGGACAGTAAAACTATTTTCAACCAAACCTATGACAACTGCATGAGAGAGGTGATTCTGAGAAGCAGGTCATAAACACGAGTCTCAAGGGCACAGGAAGTGTGACTCTGACACGACAGGCCCTGTCTGGCTTCACTGTGTCTTTTACCAAGCACATCTGGAAGACGCACACACAGGTTCCCACGTCATCTGGACCATAACACTCACATGGGGATAATATTGCTGAGTCTGAACTCTGGGCATCTGCGGGTGGCCAGCACTTGGTCCTGGTCTACCCTTGGCCAGCGGCTGCCTCTCATAAGGACTTTTAGATGACTCCTGTCCCGGCACAGGCTTCCCTTGTGCTCTGCAGAGTCTGTCGCGAAGCTGCACAATATTTGGCTGTAGGAAGCAATGAAAGAAAACAGAACTGTTAATTCACCCAACTGTATGATTCCTTTCTTAAAGGAATCCGATCGTTTAAGAGACCCCCTCCAAAATTCCTATGTTGAGTATTCTACAACATCGTCTATATTGTACCTGTGAGTCAACACTTGGTTTCTGACACAGAGAAACAGTGCAACTTGTAACTTCACTGAGGCAGGGCTTTGAACTATGGGGCTTCTTGGTTAGGACACAGTTCAGTGTCATATTATGGTTGCTCTTTGGGTCTATTATGGCACAATAACAGTGCTCCCAAATCACAGGGCTACTTTAAACAACACAATTGAAAGAAAGTTCTCCAAAGAGAATCAACTACTGCAGCTAGTGATGGAAAAAGGATCCATCAGATTAGAAGACATTCTTAAAAATAATTAAAAGAGAAAGGGATTAAATTCAAACCTGGACCTCACACAGATTCACAAATACATAGATTTACAAAAACTAACCATATATATTGACTATGTATATAAGAGCCTTAAAAAGAAAGAAAGAGAGAGAGAGAGAGAAGGAAGGAAGGAAGGAAGGAAGGAAGGAAGGAAGGAAGGAAGGAAGGAAGGAAGGAAGGAGCCTTAAAAAGAAAGAAAGAGAGAGAGAGAGAGAGAAGGAAGGAAGGAAGGAAGGAAGGAAGGAAGGAAGGAAGGAAAGAAAGAAAGAAAGAAAGAAAGAAAGAAAGAAAGAAAGAAAGAAAGAAAGAAAGAAAGAAAGAAAGAAAGAAAGAAAGAAAGATAGATAGATAGATAGATAGATAGATAGATAGATAGATAGATAGATAGATAGATAGATCAGGGCTTGGTGGTACAATCCCAGAAGTACAGAGGCAGAGGCAGGGCATCTCTGATTTTTAGGCCAGCCTGGTTTTTAGTTTGCAGGATAGCCAGGGCCCTATCTTGAAAAACTAAACCAAACCAAACCGAATCAAGATGCACCGTCAGCTTAATTACCTGGCTGGTGTTGTCAGGAAGAAAGGCCAGGGCTGCGGCAATGCTACCCTGGGCTGCCAACAAACTGGCATACTGACTCATCTTTTCAGCCAGAAGAGTCCCTACAGCATTCGTGTCCATGGCTTGGGTGAGCTGCACAGCCTTTCGGAGGATGACAACTTTCTCAATCAGATCCTAAATGATAAAATAAGGGAGAAGGAGACAATCAGCGATCCCACGTGTGTATGAAAGAAGCAGGAGAGAAACAGTCACTGAGATTTCCAAACCCACCAAAGTCCAGCATCTATTCTCATCCCTATTTGAAAACCATGGGAGAACTGAGCACCATCTGGATGGCAGCCGGGGGGGGGGGGGGAGCCTGCCCTCCATGGACAACACACAGTTAGGAGGAAGAGGAGGAGGAAGCCTGCCCTCCATGGACAGCACACAGTTAGAGGAAGAGGAGGAGGAAGTCTGCCCTCCATGGACAGCACACAGTTAGGAGGAAGAGGAGGAAGAGGCCTGCCCTCCATGGACAGCACACAGTTAGAGGAAGAGGAGGAGGAAGAGGCCTGCCCTCCATGGACAGCACACAGTTAGAGGAAGAGGAGGAGGAAGAGGCCTGCCCTCCATGGACAACACACAGTTAGAGGAAGAGGAGGAGGAAGCCTGCCCTCCATGGACAGCACACAGTTAGAGGAAGAGGAGGAAGAGGCCTGCCCTCCATGGACAGCACACAGTTAGAGGAAGAGGAGGAGGAAGCCTGCCCTCCATGGACAGCACACAGTTAGAGGAAGAGGAGGAGGAAGCCTGCCCTCCATGGACAGCATAGATTATTTTCTAAGCATCCTCAACCTGCCAGACATTTGTCCACTGATCTCAGATGGACAAGTATCCAAACTGAATGTGATGGGCAGATACCCAGCAAGCAGAAGAGGAGTTACGTGCAAACACAACATACCACGGTTCCTGCAACAACACACTACCACACAGACTCCTGACAGAGGCACATGACCTCCACAGGGGCTCACCACTGCTTGAGTTAAATGTTCCCCCAAAGGCTGGCACTACTGAGGGGTGGTAGAACCTTTAAGAAGTGGGGCCTTAGGTCACTAGGGGCATCCCTTAAGGGGACTGTGTGCCTAGGTCGCCTTCTGCTGCTCGTCTGCTCTCTGTGGCTCAGCCATGTGCTCCTATCAAAATATGTTGCCCTCGCCAGAGGCCCAAAGCCATGGGCCACCCAACCCTAGAACCCCAAATAAAACCCTTTTTCTGTAAGTTAATCCACACAGCCACTTCAGTACGGTAATGCAGAACTGACTAACACACAATGTGGCAACGCTGTGGGGCTGATCTTGGGGAGCAGGAGGGAGTGTGTGGAGACCCTCCCTGATGGGGAAGCCATCAATCCACAAGAGGAAACATATCTTCTTCTCAGAAGCACTTGAAAGGAAAAGCTTGCTTTTTTTTAAGACCTGGCCTTTAGTCTCAAAAGATGACAAGAATGATCTTTAAAACAATGACTATGGATAAAATGTTTTTCCAGAGAGAAAACTAACTACTATATTGAAATACCTGAAGACCGGGGAAAGCTGACGCTGTACGGTCCCCACAGTCCGGCTTTCTAGCTTGTATAGCGATTCTAACCTGAGTCCCTGTGTCTTGTACTCCATGGTTCCTGATGGTAAATATTCTCTAGTCTCCTCCGGGCTGGGATGCCGCCTCTTCCCCAGCCTACTCTGCTGCTGTCTGAGAGGGAGGAGCTTGAGAGAAAGCAGCTAAACTCTGGGCTACGGTCAACGCTCAGCTACCCACCGGCCCAGAGTGCAGAACGCCGCCCGGCCTGACTGCCCATCATCTCCCACCAGGCTTCTTTAAAGACAACAATGAACACACAAAGAACTCCTAAGATGACGAAGGCGATGAGCTTCCGGGACGGAAGTGTCTCTAACTTCATGTGAGGGGAGGTGGGAAGACACTAAGACATGCGGACCCTGTCAGAACACTAACCTGCAGAGACAGGGGGCTGCTGCCATCCTGAGCTTTGGTCCAACAAGCAACTAGCTTCTCCACATTCCCCGCACAAATGTAGCAGAGGCACGCCTGAGTCTGCAGGAGGCTGTCTCCTTCACTTTCGAGCCTGGCCCCCAAAAGATCTGTGGGTCAGAGGAAAACGAGGTAAGACGGCACCCCTCCCTGTGTGAGGCTGGGAGCAACTCAACGGCGTTTCAGAGGCCGGGACTGGTTTACAACCAGTGAGAACCAGAAAGGAACACGGTCACTCTAAATGTTCAGTGACTACTTAGTTGTTAAAGAATGGAGGCGGATAGCATATCACATACCGTATAAGAGTCTCTAATACAGAACTGCTCTCCATCAAGTACATCAGGAAAGAACAACAGTGGGAAAATTTGAACATAGAACTCCAAATGGTATATATAGAATACATTGTGATATATACATATATAGAATACATATAGAATACAGTGGTGGCTAAGTACACTACAAATGTACTACAAATACAAAAATCCGGAAACATATAGTGAATATCCATGCCAGTAAGTAAGCCTCTGTGTTTCCCAAGCCACGAAGTTAGCCCTGGCCTGTAATGGTAAGTTTTACCCGTTACCATTACTAATTGATCCCAACTAACATTTATTGCGAACTGTATATGTGCCAATTAAAGGTGAATAAAACGAGGCTTAGAAAATGGTCTTTTCTGGGCCACACAGCTTGTAAGCGGCAGAGGCAAAATTTATATCCTGGTCTATCGGAAACCATTATCACTCAACAGCCTACTTTTAAATGACATATTTTATATCTGCTCTCCCTTCTTTCGTCTGTCTGTCTTCTCTCTTCTTACTCAGAATCAGCTAACACGGGGCAAAGCCCACCTTCATATTTTGTAATTCTTACTTGAGATTAGACACACAAAGACACCCTGCCCTATATAACGTTCCATACGGGGCTTACTTCTTACCACACAGGGCTGAGAATTCGTCCGGCTTGGCATAAGTCAGCACCGCAGCTAAGGCCTCTCTCCAGTTTTTAAGATCACAGGACTCAACAATCTCCTTCCAGTTCTTCATCACCACTGCAGTGATGAGCTTGGAAAAGGAAGCAACAGGAGATGAAGTCTTTACTACCCCCGGAGACCGCCTGTCTAATCCTCACATGTCTGCAGTGCTGGGACCTAACACGGGGAGACAGGCACTGCCAGCGAGCCCCCCATCTAGCAACCTCATCTTTCAAAACAACGATTTACAGCTTTCATGACAAATCACACAGCAGCAAAGTGAAAAACATTCTTGAACCAAATAACAGATGCTATTTTCCTTCAAAAAGAAAATTGCATCAACACATTTTACAAAGGGCTTCAAGGGAAAAGCACAGGACACTAGCAGAACATTGTACAGGAAGATACTCCTGGGTCCAATGGTTCAGGAAAAGCTGCCGGCCATTGGGTCTTGAGGGACTTGATTTGAAGGACAAGCAGGAAGGAACTTTATGAAGAAGGTTAAAAAGCCCTCTAGGGCAGTGAGATGGCCAAGCAGGGCAGAGTGCTGGCTGGCAAGTCTGAGGGTCAAGGCTGATGACCTAACCCCCAGGACCTACTTGGTAGAAGAGAACCAATCCATGCAGTTGTCTGACCTCAAACAAACACTCTGTGGTACATGGGTGAACTCAAGGCTTAGGAAGAAGAGCATGGGAGGAGGAACTGAAAGGCAGCCAATGTGACAGACAGAGACGCACGAGGCAAAGCTTGGAAACTGGGGACAGCCGCCACTAGGATTCAATATTGAGATAATTTCATGAAAAATAATCTCCAGGCCAGGCATGGCTGCCCACGCCTTTAATCCCAGCACTTGGGAGGCAGAGGCAGGAGGATCTCTGAATTCAAGGCCAGCCTGGTCTACAGAGCATGTTCCAGGACAGCTAAGGCTGATATCACAGAAAAACCATATCTCAAAAAACAAAAACAAAAAATTTCCAAAACTATTTTTTTTAAGATATGGAAAATAACACCAAACTTAAAAATGTTCAGACCCTCTATGCCATGTAACTGAATAATCAAAACTCTGTTCAAATCTTTAGGCAAAACAAAGGTTTTAATCACTACATTAAACAATGTTGTTTGCCTATATGAGGAAAACATTAAAACGAGCCCAAACAATCCTAAATAGTGACATAATACATCCTGGTCATAAAATAGTGTCACAAGATATTAGATAAAAGTCTAACAGTCCTTAACAAGGCAAGAGAAGCTGACACTGTGACTGTCTACAGAGAGAATGACACGTGCATCCACATGGGACCGTGACTCTTCACATAAAGGTGTGGAGAAATGGACACTAACTTCTTAACAAGGTTAAGAGACAACTAAAATTCTTACCTTGAGATTTTCTATACTAAATCTCTGCAAGGGAATCGAAACACTGGAATTTTATCACATCAAAACATAAACAACCATTTCTGCATCAAAGAACTTAATTCTTTCCTGTTTTCTGTATCTCAATTATCCATAATAACAATAGGATACTATCTTCATAATCAGAATAATAAAAGTCTATAATTCTAATACCCAGGAGCCTAAGGCAGAAGGATTGAAGATTCAGAGAAAGCCTGGGCTATGTAGCAAGACTCCCACTGAAAAATAATTTTTTGGGGGAAGCGGGGGAGCAGTTTGAAGACAGAGGTTCTTTGTGTAGCCGTGGCTGTCCTCAAACTCAGAGATCTACCTGACTCTGCCTCCCAGGTGCTATGATTAAAGGTCTGTGCCACCACACCTGGCTAACAGAAAAAATTTTAAGGTGTATACGAGTGTATGTGTTTCTGTGCTACTATTTATTTTGAAAAATAACATACCCTGGTAATTTTGCTTTGAGATTTTGCAAAGTATTTTTTTTGTGTTTGAGCCAAGAGTTCTGGTCCACCTGCTATGGCTAATATAATAGCATCAGCCATTCGGTTATCATGTAAACAAAGGTCAACTGCACTCTCAAAATTGCCCGTCAGCAAAGCCCGAGTAATTAAACCATCAATATCTGCAACAAGGAAACACAACATCCAAGTTAATTAGAGTTTGTTACGGATAACAATTACAAGAGAACTACGCACACCAGTTTTTATACACAGACAAATGGAGAACACAATGCTAATTTATCATTACTACCAGATTAAATTTGTAAAATAAACTGTCACTATTTATGAAAGTTATGGAAATAGACCAGGATGTATACATAGTAACTTTTTTTTGTGTTTTAATAAAGATCACTTAGGTGTGTCAGATCATTACCCTTTTCAAGACACTGGTAATACTATAAATGATGACCAAGTTCTTGCTTAACCCTGCCCACCGGGACAACATATTTCTAGTTATGACTACTGGTAGATAACCGAAATCCCAGGTCTAGGAGGCTGAGACAGGAGGATTGTCAGTTTGAAATCTACACAGAAAACTGTTTCAAAAACAAGAAACAACAGTGCACTGTTCTCCCTCTCTCTCTCATTAATTATCTTGAAGACAGACAACTTGCTTATGGCTAAGAGAGATTTCAGTCAAAGCCAACAGCACTTACCCCCACTGACGGAGATGTTAAATGTCCCTCCAGCTGAGGGCAGAAAATCAGACTCCTGTTTCTCCTCTTTAATTCGCTAAGAGATGAAAAAGGCACAATTTAGCTAAAGTGAAACTGAAATGATTTACTGCCAAAAATTATATGTGATTATTCATCTACTGAGAAGATGATACACCAAGCTGTTTCAAAATGTTCCCAATTCAAGTGTAGACTAGAATCTTGACTTCCTAAGGCATTAATTCCCAGGAGACATAAATAAAACCCATCATCTTTGAACACCAAATCGTGTCCACACTCGTCAGAGACCTGAAAAGTTGCTGTCAAAAATAAGGAACATTTTCTCAGACTGCCAACTCTGAGTGGCTCAAAGATGCAAAATATATGGGTTTTTAATGATAGTGTCTATAGGTTTGATATAAAGTCTTTTTGTCCAAGTTGAATCACAAAAACAAATCATTTGGTATCCTCAGTACAAAAGTGAAGCAGAGTCTGGACCAATGACACAGTCAGAGAGCACACGCCTGAGAGTAGGTTTGGTCTCTGAACACACACACACGCACATGCACACGCACACGCACACACACACGCACACGCACGGCAGTACAAACATTGTTTTAAGTATACATTTCATTTTCCTTTAAATTATATATGGAACAGCACATAGTTGAATAATACACACACACACACATTCCTATTACAAAAGTTACACACTGAGTGACTCAATTCAAAATCTAATACAAAATTGTTGTGGAATATTATTTAACTGGGCAAGATGTGTGACATTTGTTTTTGCTGCATTTGTTTTAGGGATGAAAAGATGTGTTGCGCCAGGCGGTGGTGGCGCACACCTTTAATCCCAGCACTCGGGAGGCAGAGCCAGGCGGATCTCTGTGAGTTCGAGGCCAGCCTGGGCTACCAAGTGAGCTCCAGGAAAGGCGCAAAGCTACACAGGGAAACCCTGTCTCAAAAAACAAAAACAAAAACAAAAACAAAAAAAAAATGTGTTACATCTGTTTCATTCTGCCTGCCTAAGGCACCTGACTGGTCTAATAAAGAGCTGAAGACAGACAGGAGGATAGAAAGGTAAAAGGCCCTGAGACAAAAGGGAGCTAAAGAGAAACAGGTTAATTTAGGGCAAAAGAGCTAGCCAGAACTGAGCCTAAGCTAGGTCAAGCATTCACATCTAATAATAAGCCTCCGTGTCATGATTTGGAAGCTGGTTTGTGGCCCAAAAGAAAAAGCCTGTTTATACAAAATGATCTGAAATCGAAAACTTCTTAGATTTTCATATTAGGGACAATCTGCTTATAAAGACTCTACAAACATCCCCAAGCTTTTCTTTTGAAATAAAAACAAAGTTATCCTACATGAAATCAAACGTTCACACAGGCATCCATGCTGCCTACACACTTGAATGTGAACGCCTCACACTCTGTGCAGAGTACGGCACAGACTCATCTAAAGGACTTAGTTAATTAACTGCCCCTACAGAAGGAAGCTAAGCCTACTTCCTTCTCCCTTTTAGCATTTCAAAGTTTAGAAAAGTGCTGTCAGTTTACATCAGTCACACTGAGGAATAAATCAGCCACCCATCCTCAATATATCTGTTTACCAAAGTTACAGAACAATGCTTTCAGGGCTGGAGACGTATATCAATGGTATAGATACACAAGACCTGGGATGCATGAGGCCCTGGGCTCAATCCCCAGGTCTATACAAACAATGCAATCTTCCTATTTTCTAACTCAGCATTTTCAAATGAGCTTTCTTTATACAACTAACCTTTACTTATGAACCCTGGAGATATAATGCTTAAATTCTTATGTATGAAAAAACCTTGAATGTACAAGATACTATATCTAAAAAGCAAATAGTATCACCAAGACAAAAGGGAAGATTTTACCCCCTTATGCATAATTTGTTTCAAACCTTTAAAGTATGCAATGATGACTACTGTTTGGCTAAGTATTTTTATCACCTATTATTCATGAGTGCATGACCAAATAGTCATTAATTTGATAATACATAGTAAATCTACTCATACACAAATGAACATACTTGTAGGTATCTATAATTTTCCATAGGTATCTCCAAAACTAGTTCAAAATTTTAGCAAGATTTTACAATGTCCCCTATTTCTTTCTTAAATTCTAGGAGATTGATTTTGATAGAAAATATACTTCACAATCAATTTATAGCAGCCCCATATATTCATGAATTATATTTATAAGCATCTCATAGTCAAGTTAGTCCCCCACCATAAAAGGCAATGGAAAAAGTCAAAGATTAGATAGTAAGAACTTGATTAACTTTCTAAGATGAAATGAAAACAGAAAGCAAGCAGAGTAAACTATAGAATTAGTTGTTAGTTGAGGGAAGAAAGAGAGAGAGAGTTACAAAGAAATTAATTAATGGTACAACTCTGTATTCAAGGTCTTTTTTCAATTAGTTACAGAAATTACCAAGCACAGCTAAGGACATACTAAGAGTAAGTCATCACAATTAGCTTAGCTATATAAACTATTCTTTGTTTCTGTTCCAGTTCAGGACAACTTGGAAGCCTCTATCACTGACAGGGCTATACAAATTCATGTGCCAAGAAAAAAGCATTCCCTTGACATGCAGGGCAACTGCATTTCTGAGTAAATTCTGTCAGTTTAGCATCCTTGCAACCATCTGACCCAATTAAGGAGAACTCACATCTACTGCTAATTTTAAGCCATACAATCAAGAAGCTGGGCCAATGAACCAGTGTGCCGAGACACTTCTGTTAGTATCTCCCTAAACACACCTGAGAAAGCAATACAGTCAGACATCACTGGCAACAAGTAGTCAGAAAATGTCCGTATTTTCAAGTGAGATACACAATTATCACACAATTGTCCAATAGAATATAAAAAAATAAGTACCTCTCCCAAGAGCTGCTCTTCAGCAGCAGGACTCTCCTCCCCATCACTCTGTGCTACTTGGTCAGGGTCTTTAAGAGCCTTTGGTACATAAAACAATCACAGAGGAAGTTGAAGAATGTAGCATTAAAAGGCTATTAGTAACAAGACAGACAAAAGACCCAACCAACCACACCCAGAGCTTGATCATGAGAAGCAACCGGACAAATTTATTCCAGAAACAACATTAAAAGAAAAGCAGAAACCATCACTACCACCACCTTCCCTTTTGGTCACCAAGTGTCATGTGACATACAGGCGCTTTACCTTGTCTGAGCAGGCAATGATTCTGTTTTCCCTTCTATGAAGTTCAAATATACCAAAAGACATGCTTTACCAGCTAAACTTAAGATGAGAATTACGAACTACTAAAATACTTAGAATTTTCTAAACCAGGAAGGACAAAACAGATCAACTGCTCTAATTACACTGCTTGTCCAGCTCTAACCACACTCTTGGAAGACAGCGATTTGAGGTCTTACCATGTCGGATCCATCCACTCTGTTCAAGGCCAAAGCAACCTGAAATGAAAACAACAACCCACCTACTAAGTGCAATGCTAATCCGGGTGGACAGCAAGGTTTGGCTTTATTCTGTTCTCAGCCAAACTCCACAAAGTTCTTATCAGGGCCAGTATGTTTAGGAAGAGCAAACATCTGCGCACAATTGGTTCTTATTGGTTCTAGTTTCATTTACATGGAATTCTACTGCTCCGATGATCTTTAGCTCTGCTGTCTAATCACAAAATCAACCTTAAAGAAACATGCTCCCTTGTACTTTGTTGTTTTAAGTAACTATATTTTTGTCTTGTTGTTAATTTTTTTTCTTAATGTTTTATTTTGTTTTTTAAGACTGGGTCTTACTATGTAGCCCTGGATGGCCTGAACTCATGGAGATCTACTGCCTCGGCCTCCTGAGTGCTGGGGTTAAAGGCATTCACCACCACACCTGGCTTACAAACACTTTTTAAAAAGATGTCCTCAGGTACTCAATATAGAACAAATTGCTTTAGAAGTATTCTGATAATTTTATTTCCTAATTTTTTGCTTTCAGGCATACAAGTAAAACTTTAATCTCCTGGAAACTTAGAAAAGTCAGAGCAGCTAATAAGGAAATCAAACAAATACTAACACTTTAAGGAGTAAGCAAAGACACCAGCAGTGTGGCTGCCCTCAGAGGAGCACATACGTAGACGACACCAGATGCAGCCCACACCAGTTAGGCAGCTACGCAATTCTATAGAAAAACTTTAGTTACCGCCAACAGAGGTGAAAGAGAATAAGAGTATTCTCAAGGTTTCTACGGTTTTTACTGCTACTGATTCTGATGTCAACACTGACACAATTCAGACCCTTTCTGAGAAGACTACAAAACTATAATGTGTGTTTCTCTTTTAAAAAGGGAATTCTTTCAAAAGCTAAACTATGAAGCAAACTACTTGGCCTTTGTTTACTTAGGCTCATGAAAATTCCATCCTGTTTCAGCTACCTGTGAGCTGGTCAACAATAAGCCATTTAAGAATTTCATGCTAGCTGGGTCGTGATGGCACATACCTTTAATCCCAGCACTCAGGAAGCAGAAGCAGGTGGATCTCTGTGAGTTCAAGGCCAGCCTGGATTACAGAGTGAGTTCCAGGAAAGCCAGGGTTACACAGAGAAACTGTCTCGAAAAGAAAAAGAATTTTATGCTAAAGGGTGGGAAACTGCAGTGGCCCCAACAGTGCTGGACTTCCCATACACTGTACAGTTGGGGAGACACCTAATCCCTGCTCTCCTCTCTCGAGGCCACTGTTAGCACACCTTAAGGAACACCTCAGTGTGTGTGACTTATCTGTCATGGCCAAACTATCCCTGACAGTCCAGGCTGAATTAAAGGTGGGTCTGGTAGCTTCTACATCCAGGCAGAAAGTGGAGTTTCACATCTGAAAACTTGGGTGACAAACACCAATTCTTACTAAACGTTAGTTGACTGATTGAAGACTCTGTCTAGAACTTTATACACAGATACCCCACCCAGCACACGAGCATCTGTTTACGGCGGTCATTTGATCTCAGGACCTTACCTTCTTCCCCAGATCTTCTCTTCTGTATCCAAGAAGCTCCAGGTATTTCCCACGAGAATCCTCCTCAAAGTTCACCTTTTAAAAGAGACATAATCTTCAAAGATTACATTTAAAACCTAGTTTTTCTAAGAATTGACCAAAAACTCTAAAGTCTATAAAATCCTGAAAATTCACTGTTCAAAAAGAATTTACATAACTTTAGAAACTGTTTTTTTTTTTTTTTAAAGATTTATTTATTTATTATGTATACAGAAGAGGGTGCCAGATCTCATTACAGATGGTTGTGAGCCACCATGTGGGTGCTGGGAATTGAACTCAGGACCTCTGGAAGAACAGTCGGTGCTCTTAACCTCTGAGCCATCTCTCCAGCCCCTAGAAACTGTTTTAACTATGCAGGCATGGATATGGCTGGGAGCTGATTTGTGCACAGCGAGTCCAGTGCTGGCAGAGGTCAGAGGGGGCATCCAGTGCCTACGGCTGGAGTTATGGGTGCTGGGGACCCAACTTGGGTCTAAAACACAATGCCTGCTCTTAACCACGGAGCCACCTCTCCTGCACTGGAGTGGTTTATTTGAGTCTCACCATAGAGCTTTGGTTGGCCTGGAACTTGCTCCAAAAACCAGAATAGCCTCAAACTCAGAGATCCACCTGCCTCTGCCTCCCAAGTGCTGGGATTAAAGGCGTGCACCACCTCCACCTGACTTTATAAATAACATTTTTTAAAAACTAGTTTTCTGTTTGTCTGAGACTAGGTCTCACATAGCCCAGGTCTCAAATTCAAACTCTATACAGCAACTGATAATCTTTTAAGTTCCTCTACTGCCCAACTGCTGAGATTACAGGCATGCACCGTCATGCATGGATAAAATAGCTATGTTCTAAGAGTAAGTACATATTTCAGCAACTCATCATTCTGGATAAATGAGGCTTGTTTTTAACTATAATTTTGTTAAAGACAAAGTAATTCATGTTCAAAGGTTCTATGAGAAAGCAAGACAGTGTATGCAGTATTCAACATCCCAGAACTTTTTTGAATCTCACACCTAAGCTGGGCAAGGAGGCACACACCTTCCACTGCAGCACTAGATGCAGTCAGGTGGATCTCTGCAGGTGCCCGATCAACAGAGAGCAGTTAGGTGAGCCAGTCTCACTACCAAGAGAGACTGTTTCAAATGGAAACAAAATTGCACCCTAACTAACAAACTGCAATTTCTACATTGATAGAGTTTATCCTCATTGTATTCAAGATGGTTTTTTCTTGGAAAACTCAGTATCAAGAAATATCTGTGAAAGCCAAACTCTTAGTCCGCTATGAAGAAAGCCAGTGTGCTGCTGCGAGGCTGTTTTTCCTTGGACTCTCCTGTAGCAGCAGGAAGAGAAACCCCTCCTGTCTCCCCTCCCCTCTCCCATTCCTCTCACCACGTTCACTGACCAGACTGGCTACAGACACTAAATTCTGTTTTATTACAGCAGCTCCCATGTTCTAATTTTTAAGATCTGTTGAATGATGTCGCTCTCCCTTAAATATATCTTCACACTATTTAGCTTATAATGGTGTAAGAGATTAGGCTGTGTTCTCTTGAGATTATCTTGGATTTTTGAGACAAAGTCTTGCTATAGCCCAGGCTGGCATTGAACTTGAGATCTTCCTGTCTCAGCTTCCTGAGTGTTGGCATTACAGTTGTGTGTTACTGTGCTCAGCTTGCGTTTCTTGAATTTCATCATGCATTCCTGAAATCATATTATCTCACATGTTTCTTCAAAAGGAAGACAGACTTTAATTATAATAGGAACAATTATGGATAATAAAATGAAACCATTTTAGGGCCAGAGAGACGGCTAAGCAGATAAATGTGCTCACTGTAAAATGAACATGCACGTAGACACACACACAAACAAAAATTAGAAATAAGCTCAACTTTACCTTCAAGAAGGACCACACATTTTTCTCAAACTCAGTCTGAGAAGCGTCAATCTTCCTCTGGCAGTAACTGATGAAGCCCTGGGACTGTACAACCTGCTGCAGCTGCTCCGAGCGGCTGAGGAAGTCCTTCTCGGTCACCACCTGACTGATGAACACGTGCTGCGGCCGCTGCTGCTGCTGCTGCTCAGCTCCCTGCTGGGGCTGCGCTTTGACGTTCTCAAAAGTCACCAGCTTCCCTCCGAACTTCGAGAAAGAATGAACTCATCAGCCACTAAGCTGCCCCGGAGGGAATGGACTGCAGCCTGCTCAGGTCAGGAACTGGATGGGGATCACTGGCACACCCTCCCAGGCTCCCGAACGTCACTCCAGCCCCCAACTGTCCTCCTTTTCAGTCCTCACAAGTCCCCTGGGATGAAATGGACTAGTGCTGTCCCAGAATTCCTCAGTTAATGTTACACAGAACCCTAGAAACAAGCTCCACCTACTGAGAAGGAAGCGCCGACAGGCCTTCGGATCCACTTGGGGGGCTTCTTCAGGGGCAGCACTATGCTGTGCTGAGCAGTCTGCTGAGGAATTTGTAATGGAGGAAGGGGCTGTCCTGTGCCAAAAGGATCAAGATTCCCAAAAGACGATGAAAGCTATTTTAAAAAAAAGTATGAGTTAGTAACCTACATAAACTATGTTGCAATTTTTCAAATCATACACACAAAAAAAAATGTCTAGTAACAGTTATCCACTACAGCAGCATTGCTGGTTGGTAAAAATCACTAAAGATAATTACACAACATGGTTCTTTTTCTCAGTTGTCATCATCAAGTGCCTTAATACTGCCTATTACCTTGTCAACTTGTTTCTGCCTTAACCCATCCATGCTGCCTCCCATGATAGAGTAAACACTGATTCGTCCATCAAAAGAAGCAGCCGACAGGACAGCAGGGTTCCGAGGACACCACTGGATATCGAAGCACCACTGTGTGCTGGTGGGAAGCTCATATAATACCTAGCCCAACATAAACAAACAAGCAAAAGTTAGAAAAAGGTACAGCCAGATCATAACCTAAAGAAGTAATGCTGATAATAAGTACAGCTGAACATTACTTTAAAAAGTCTTTAGCCAAGAAAACCAATGCTAAGTGTCTCTTACAGTACAGTGGTCCCGGGATGGTCCACAATGGTAAGTGTCTCTTATAGTACAGTGGTCCCGGGATGGTCCACTAATAACAGGAATGCCAGTCAATATTTCTTTTCCTAAAATGGCAGCAGTAGACAAGCTGGAAAGGCTAGAACATTTTATCAAATTCCAGTGCTACTCTTTTCAACTGTTTTTGCCTGGCAAGATCCAAAGAACTATGTTTAGGTCATTTGAAGACCAAACTTTAAACCACTCTCAGAAAGAACTCACTGACAAATCTGGCTTTTAGCCAAGAGAAAACATGTCTATCTCATTCTTATTGCTGAAGAATCCTAACAAGACCTGCCTCTAGGTTTTCTACAGAAGGAAAGGGCCGTGGGACAACGTTACAAACACTACTCCAGGCCGGGGGGAGCTCCATGTGTAAAGTCCGTGCCATGCATTCATGAGGACTGCGGCACAAGGCCCGGCCCCTGCACAGAAAAGCCAGACCTGCTACTTGCCTATAACCCACAGCTGCGGAGGCAGAGACAGGAAGGCCCCTGGCATTCGCTGGCCAGTCACCGAGGGAGGTCAAGGAGCCGGTCTCAAAAAACAGCTGGAGATCTAACTGACAAAGACACACTATCAATCTCCGGCAGCCCGGTGTGTAGATACAGAAGTGCTCATGCATTTGTACATACATGAACATATACACACACAGAGGAAATTAAAAATAAATAGTTATCAGAACTGTTACACTTGAGGCCCTAAGTTCAATGCTCAACAGCTAAAAGAACAAAACCTGTTAAAACATTTTTTGTTTATTCATTTATTCCTGTGTGTGTGTGTGTGCGTTTTATGGGTAACTGTCGGGGGGCATGTGTTACAGTACACATGTAGAGGACAACTTTGGGGACTCGGTTCTCTCCTTCCACCTTGTTGAGGCGGATTCTCTGTTGTTTCTGCCATGTTGCACATCCAAGTGGGCTGGCTCATGAACTCTAGGCAGCTCTTGCTTCCAATCTCACTGCAGGAGTGCTAAGGTTACACATGTAACCACAGCATCCTGTTCATGTGGATTCCAGGTATCAGAATCAGGTTTCCAGACCTGACTGCTGAGCCACCTTGCCAGCTGGAAGACTTTTTTTTTAATGGTGCTGGAAATCAAGCCTAGGCCTTTCACATGATAAACAAGCACGACTTCTGAGCCACACTCCCAATCTAGCTACTCACATTTCCATCAAAATAACTTCAAAAGCACCTGAAACAATACACTTCAATAGAGAAAAGGCAATGGTATAAGGCTGCAATTAGGGTCTGGAGAGATAGCTCAGCAGTTGAGCACCAGCTGCTCTTCCAGAGGACATGGGTTCAATCCCAGCCCCAACATGGAAGCTCACAACTGTCTGTGTAACTCCAGGATCCAACACCTTCACATGCAGGCAAAACACCAATGCACTTAAAATAAAAATGAATCATTTTTAAAAAGGCTGTGGCTAGAATCTATGTTTCAACAGAGAAAGATTAATTTTAAAGTACAAGGAAATGAGCCTGGCTAATGTTCCTGACAGAGAACAAATCTCAGACCCCCCTCCAATGGTCTTTTATAATCATGGGCTAAAAACCATTTGGAAATATCTTACTCAGGTAGAAATAAGTATAAAGAGTGCCTTCTGAAAGGTTGAGAAGCATTCCTCCTCTTACCTCTCCTGTGTTAGGGTTAGAGCACAGAATCTTAGCATCTTTTCCACAGCTTAGTAACAATTCAGGATCTGCCATGCTCCAAGCAATTGCCAAAATTCCCCTATAAAAAACAGGCGGGAGAAAAGAACAAGTGAGAACAAAGTCTAGTCACACACAGATTGAGACCACAGAGGAGCTCCCTTGTCCATTTACTACTTCAACGGTCAGCTTAAGAAAGAAAAAGACAAAGGAAGAAACGCACACTGGTAGAAAACCCACAAAAATACGAGGAAACGTTCAGTCTTGAAGAAAGCAAATTTCCAATCCCTCCTGTGCAGGTTGTGGAGTCACCTATGTTAACAGAAGTGGAACTCACGTAACTTGGTAACACGGATGCTACAACGGCACAGGACGCTCAGCACCGGGCACGGTGCAGATGGCAAGCAATGAGAGTGAATGCCCAACAACCCGGGCTGTGGAGATTCACTCACAGGCGGGCTCTTTATGAGACAGAGCACAGATAAAACGCCCCATATAGCCGGGTGGTGGCGGTGCAAGCCTTTAATACCAGTGGCAAATGGTTCTCTGTTTTAGTCCAGTTTGGTCTACACACAGAACAATCCTGTCTCAAAAAAAAAAAAAAAAGCCTCTACATGGGAAGCCAGTGCTCTCCACAAGTCTGCATCCTCAGTCCTGTTTTTAGCTTCTGTCAGGAAGTACTCTTTATTGAGTATACTGAAGAAAAAAAATTAGATATTTTTCAAAGAAACATTAAACTCTACAGTCTAGAAGCATGGTCTTACAGATCACTGTCTTAGAGTAAAGGGGCACATAGTGTAATCCTCGGGTGGGGAGACGACTCAACAGTGAGGTGCTTGCCGCACACTGTGTCTAAAAACCGCCCACAGAGATGCTCAGTAAGTAAAGGCACCTACCGCCAAGCCCTAAGACCTCTTAGTTCAATCTTGTGAGAGGGGACACTGACCACAGGCTACTGTGACCTCCACAGCATGTGCAGTGGTGTATATGCATCCACATCCACACTCCCTTCCTTCCACACGAGGACAGGTATGACAGCACACATTGCAATCCCAGCTAGCGGGGTGGAGAAAGGCAGATCCACAGAGCTCATCTGCCAGCTCTATGTCCAGTGGTGACTCCAGGCTCAGTGAAAGACTGTATCAAGAATATAGGTTGAGGAACGCTCGGCAAGGCATCAGACGATGACTTGTGGCTGCCACAAATGTGTGTACACCTCCCCCACCCCACACAATCTTCTGTACTCTATTTAGAGAGAGTCAGAATTAATGATTTTGTCTTTTCTATATCCATATCTATGTTACTCAGAGATTCTATGAGAAACCAGAATTATGTTTGGCTATTTCTTAAGAGTATACAATTGGAGGTCTGAGTATTTTGCTCAGTGGCAAGCACTTGCTTAGTATATACAAGGTCTTGGGTTTGATCTCTAATACAGCAACAATACAACAACAAATAAAAAAAAATTTAATGCGCGCACGCATGAGAGAGCAGGTGCCCAAGTAAGCTTGGAGCCATCGAGTCCCTGGAGCTGGAGTTACAGATGGCTGTGAGCCGCCATGTGAGTGCTGAAAAATAAACTTGGGTCCTCTGCAAGAGCAGCAAGTGCTCTTGACTACAGAGCCATCTCTCCGGCCCAATATATTATATATTATACCATTATTAAGATATAAATAAATATATATATTAAGGAAACTAGAACTATAGGGATGGAAGAGAACCAAAAGATCAAATAATCTATCATTTATTAGTATAAGAAAACTGCCGACTAGAGAGATAGTTTCTGTCATCCAGCAGTGGGCATTACTAAATTCTGATGGTTCCTTCCCAAGCTCTGCGGTAGAGTGTGGTGTTAGACCACTCTGAGATCAGCGCTGAGGTTGGACTGCTTATATATGACAAGCTGAACCTTGGCAAGCTGAACCTTGCTGAGCTTCAATTTCTGGCCTGTGAGACACTCAATAGCAGTTTCTAGAGTTAATTCTGTGATGAGGCTGGATCACAGTGCGTGTGCAAGGCTTGCACACTGTCTATGTTAAGTCTCTAAGTTAGCTGTCTTTCTTCCCTCTACAGTGCAGGTCCCTGAAGTTCATGTGGTGGTTTGGATGAGAATAGCCCCCCTAGGCTCACTTTGGAATAGACCTCCCCAACTGCTGGAACCACTTGGGAAGGATTAGGAGGTGTGGCCCTGATGGAGAAGGTGTAACACTGGAGCTGGCTTTGAGGTTTCAAAAGCCCATGGCAGGCCCAGTCTCTGCCTATGGATCGGATGTGAGCTCTCAGCTACTGCTCCAGCACCACACCTGCTCCCATGCTCCTCACCATGATGGCCATGGACTCACCCTCTGAAACTAGAAACAAGCCCCCAATTAAATGCTCTCTTTCTTTTTTTTTTTTTTTTTTTTTGTTGTTGTTGTTGTTGTTTTTTCGAGACAGAGTTTCTCTGTGTTGTTCTGGTGCCTGTCCTGGATCTCACTCTATAGACCAAGCTGGCCTCAAACTCACAGAGATCCTCCTGGCTCTGCCTCCTGACTGCTGGGATTAAAGATGTGTGCCACGACTACCTGGCTAGAAACTAGTAAAATATTATAAGGAATTTTTTTATTTAAACACATTGAACTAATTTACATAAACTTGCTACTACCTAAATATCAATGATAGGAAATTTGCCAAACTAATGAAATACAATGACACTAAAATATCAGAAAGTTTCCATTTTTCAGAATATCTACTCAACATATTAATGCAAACTGAAAGCAGATAACCTAATTTCTCAAAAATGTTTGCTTTTAAAGGAAAATGGAAACAGAATCAAACCAGTTTCTAAACTGTTGCTATATGGCATCAATTTTCTTAGGTCTGATGACTAATATAGATCTAACTCTATAGTTAATGTCAAGAGTTCGATATCCTCAAATTTTTACTATTTTAGGTGATTTTAGTTTCTAGCTGAGGACAGCCTTGAACCCCTGACCTCCTTGCCTCTGACTGCCAAGTGCTGGGATTACAGATACATATGTCTATGCCTTGCTTCAGTATTTGAAGTAAGCAGGGGAAAACGTTCTAGCAAAGGATTCATGTCAGCATGATATGATCTATCTACCATTTTGGAGAGAAAATCCTGACTACTGCTCAAAATGAAAATGAGGAGTTATGTTTTAGAACAAAAACAGGAAGAGACGAAGTTCCCTGAAGCAGCAGCACGGTACCTGGCATGATTTTCCAGAACCCGGAGAGGAGAGGAGGCAAATCGAAGATCCCACATCTGGATCACTGGTAACCGATCATCCTCAGAGGCCAGGACCATCTGCGTAGCAACATCAGGGTGCCATGCCAGCCCAGAGCAATGCATCTGCAGACAGGTAAGGCTCACATCTTAGCAACCATGTTACTTTATGAAAAGCAGAATTAGAATTTGAAGACTATGTCGCAACTGAAATGAACAGGAAAAAGCATCAGCTCAGACTAGTTCCAAACCTTTTAAATATTACTAAACAGGCTTAAATAGTCTTGGAAATATAGCATTTGCATGTTTTCTACTCATCTACTTGATACACATAAAGCAATTCAGAATCAAAATAATTCTATCATCTAAAATGAATTTCACTATCAATACTGTAACTTAGAGGATTGTTTTGGGGGCTGGAGAGATGGCTCAGAGGTTAAGAGCACTGGCTGCTCTTCCAGAGGTCCTGAGTTCAATTCCCATCAACCACATGGTGGCTCACAACCATCTGTAATGAAATCTGGTGCCCTCTTCTGATGTGCAGTCATACATGCAAGCAGAACACTGTATACATAATAAATAAGTAGATTTAAAAAAAAGAATTGTTTTATACAAACTTAAAATATAACACTTTCAAAAATAAAAATAGATAAAAGTTCTCAATTAAAAACTAAAAGTCCTTCTACCTTTCCTAAAAATAAAAAATAAAAATAAAAATAAAAAAATAAATTAAAAAAAAAAACAACACCGTATCTTAAGCAACAACTACCATCCAAAGTTTCATGAGATAATTACTATTATTGGGAATGACCCAAAAGTTTAAATTCTAATAAATATTCTACATAATGATTAAGATTATTTTCGCATGCTTTATTCCACTGGAACTTGTGTTAACATTCCTGGTCCACTGTAGTCATCTAGAGGAAGGTTCTTTTCAACAGTTCTGTGGCATTTTAAATGATACACACATTCTGACTTAGGCACTCTTGTTTTAGAAAATCTTTACCAGGGTGGGCAACAGGGCTCAGCACGTAAAGGCACTTGCTGCCAAACCTGGAGAGCGAAGTTTAAGTTTGGGACCCCATGGAAGAAGGAGAACCAAGTCCTTGAAGGACCACACAGTGCACAATGGAGCGTGAATGCTCACACACCACCAACAACAAAAAAAACCCGAACACCATAAATGTAATAAAAGTATTTTTGAAGTTTTAAATAAAAAAGAAAGAATGAAAGAAAGGAAGGGAGGGAGGGAGGGAGGAAGGAAGGAAGGAAGGAAAGAAGAAAGAAAGAAAGAAAGAAAGAAAGAAAGGAAGGAAGGAAGGAAGGAAGGAAGGAAGGAAGGAAGGAAGGAAGGAAGGAAGGAAGGAAGGAAGGAAGGAAGGAAGAAAGAAAGGAGTGAGGTGAGAGGGAGGGAAGAAAATCAGGCCACCAAGAGGGCTCACTGGGCAAAGGTGCCTACCACTAAGCCCCCCACACCTGAGTTTGATCTCTGGGACCCACTGATGGAAAGAGGAGAACAATTCCCAAAAGTCCTCTGAACTCAACATGTGCTTCACCGCACATGTGCTGACAGACACACACACACACACACACACACACACACACACACACACACACACACACACACACACAGGCACATGAAATTACTAAATGCAGTGCTTAAAAAACAAAAAGCATATCCAACATGGTGTACTGGGTATTTAATTATTGTGCTGAGGGGTAGGGAGCATTCATCCCAATATTAGCCGATTTATAAAAGACAGGATTTTAATTTTACAAAAATTTGACTTCTTGAAACAAGCCTCAGAGCACTTACAGTAGAAGTACTGTGTGTATTTTAAGTCAGTCCTATACTTACCCTGTTACTGTGGTCACTGACTTTGATGATGGGCTCATTTTTCCTAAGATCCCACACGGTTGCCCGGCCACTGGGACTGGCTGATGCTAAAATATGCTGAACTTGCCTGTTCCATGCAATGCAGCTGATGTCTTCCGGTGGCTACAAAGGAACACACCATTAAAACCATTGTCATGCTGTGCTGGTCAGCTCTGTCAACCCGAGGGACTGGAGTCACGGGAGCCTCCCTGAGGAACTGCCTCCATGAGCCAGCTCTGAGGGGTGTCTGTACAACACTTTCTGACTGCTGACTGATGTGGGGGTGCCCAGCCCAGAGAGGGAGGTACCAGCCCTGGGCAGGGGGGTCTAGGCTATAGAAGGAAAGAAACTGGTCAAGCCAGGGGAAGCAAGCTCTCCCCAGTGACAGACTGTGACCGCGACATGGAAGTGACATCATAAGGTTCCTTCCCCAGGTTGACTTTGGGCACTGTTTAATCACAGCATCAGAAAGTAACTAGAACATTACTACATTCAAATTTAATTATAAAGCCAGGTGTGGGGGCACACACCTTTAATCCCAGCATGATGGAGGCAGGCCATTTTCTGAGTTCGAGACCAGTCTAGGTCTATATACTGAATTTTGGGACAGCCAGAGCTACATGGTAAGACCCTGCCTCAAAAACCTAAAAAATAAATTTAATCATAAATTCTAATTCTTCATTTATAATTCTCTCTCTCTCTCTCTCTCTCTCTCTCTCTCTCTCTCTCTCTCTCTCTCTTTCTGAGACAGACAGGGTCTCACTCTGTAGCTCTGGTTCCCCTGGAACTCACAGAGATCCATCAGCCTCTGCTTCCCAAGTTCTGGGGTTAAAAGCATATACCACCATACCTGGCTGATCCTTTTTTTGTTTGTTTGTTTTTAAATCTATTATCTAAAAATTAGATCCATCTATTCCACAAATTTCCTTTTTATTCATATATTCACAACACGTATCATATTGTTAAAAACACAAATCTACATAGCTTCAAATACTTGATATTGTTTAATATCGTCTCAATCCACCAACCATTTGTTGAGTTCTTGCTATAAACCAAGCCGTTTCTTTATTTGTAGTTGTCGCAAGACAGACCACAAACTACAACACTGATGGCTGGTGAGTGTGACCTCTAATTACACAGGACAAAAAGGACAGGCTAGACAACCAGGAAAAAATGCTTTTATAAAAGGTAGACTATAGGCTATCATTAAGCTACCTTTCAAGACTTCAAAATGGTAGGAGCAGTTACAAGGGCCAGTAAAACTGGGACTCTACACAATGAAAAATTTAAAATGAGCAGCTGCTATTGCCCAGCCTACGTGAAATGCACAGGAGTGAGTTTATTTAGTAAATCTGAATGCTGATAAAACCGCTACTATTTATCAAAGAACAAGACTGTCACTGTGAAACAATTATCAAACATCTGTCTGTTTGGTGTACTTCTCTAGGCCTAGTACAACAAATACTGCCAGTTGGTAGGTGATGAATGACTATTTACTGTTCAAAGAATCACTGATACCTTCCTTGCAGAAAGATTGTATTTTCTTTTATTTTTTGAGACACTGTCTCATTATGCAACCCTAGCTGGTCTGGAACTCACTCTGTAGATCATAGTGGCCTTGAACTCACAGAGATCTTCCTGACTCTGCCTGCTGAGTGCCAGGGTTAAAGGCCTGTGCCACCACACCTATCAACGTTTTATTTTAGATAAGGTCTCATTCTATATTCAAGCTCAAAGCAATCCTCCTGCCTCCAACTTATAAGAGAAACATAGTTATCAATACTTTACTATGCCATAGAAAATTAATGATATGTAAGTACTAGTCTGCATTCAAAAAACTTAAAATCAACATAAATACATTTAAAAGAAGGGCTTTTGGTTCCTTTGATTACACTGATCAACCATTCATATTATACCTGTGTTTTGGCTCCTGGTGTCATCGGAGTTGCGAAATTGTTTAGATCCCAAATGTAGATTTCAGATTCATTAGCACCAGAGGCCACCAAATTGGTCTGCAAAAAGAAACAATAATCAAATAACAAATAACTGAAAACTCAGAATAACTAAACTAAAATGTTGACTTTAATACACACTTTTTCTATTGATTCAAAACAATCACGTTTGGCTTCCTAATTATCCATAATTCTTCATCCAAGTTAACTTTTTGTGAAACTATTTTAAAGCAATGCGTTACAAAAAAGAGCAGTTCCGGAGTTGAACTGTAAAAAGTCAAGCACATTAACCACGTAGGGAGCTCTGTTTGTGGCTGTGCATCTCTGGAAGAAAATGTGACCACAGACAAAAGCACTTGCCAATTACGGCTCTCCAAGACACCCGAATCCTACAACTACACCCTACAGCTGCCGCATCTTTCTCGGGCACCTCACAGCCAGCGCCCGGAGACAGGAGAGCCTGCCGCTGTGCTCACACGGGTCTGGCTCATGGCCGCTGTGCTCACACGGGTCTGGCTCATGGCCGCTGTGCTCACACGGGTCTGGCTCATGGCCGCTGTGCTCACATACGTCTGGCTCATGGGCACATAGTTTCGTTACAATGAATAGTATTTCCGGACGATTTCTACTTCAAGTCCATTGGGTTAAAACGATCCTAAAAGTGGTGAGAAGTACAATAATGGGTTTCACAAACTGACCTCATAGGCTACTTTTCATGCTCATAAATTTTTATCAACTGGTGCTATGAGCTGACCTAACATAAGCGTTAAAGTTTCCAAAGTCTGGGGCTCCTACTATCTACAGGTGTCCAGGCAGAAGGCATGACATTTTAAACTTCTAAATGTAAATACAAGCCAGCCTATCAGCTAAATGTTTTAGTCCCAGCCTGCTGAGGGCAGATATTACCTTTTGTGCGTATTTGGTTGGGTAACGCATCACGTGAAATGTGGGTGCTCAGGCATCTGTGTACATGTGCATACGAGGTCAGAGACCAACCTCAGATGTCATCCTCAGAAACACTGTCCACCTCCTCTGAGGTAAGATCTCACTGGCATGGAACCCACCAAATAGGCCAGAGCAGCTGGCCAGCGAGCCCCAGGGGTCCTGGCTCCACCTCCCCAGGACTGAGATCACCCCTTTCACAGGGTCCCGTGATTGAACCAAGTATTCTGCGTACAATGTAAACACTTCTCCAATCCAGCCAGCTCCTCAGGGCCCTGGGGTTTTGTTGTTTGAGACAGAGTCTTGAACTTACCATGTAGCTGAGGCTAGCCTCAAATTCCTGATCCTTTTGCCTGCACCTCCCAAGTGCTGAGGTAACAGGCGTGTGACACCATGTCTATGCCTGGCTTCTAATCTGAACTCTGAATTGTACAAGCGTAAGTCTTTACCTTTCATTTCTAATACTGAAGCCTAGTAGTTATTTCAAATGAAGAACAAATATTTTAAGAACCATGAAAGGAAAAAATAAAAATAACCATGAATGAATGTCAAACAAAGTCAAACCTGGAAAATGTTTATATCCAAGGCTCTCACTGGCCCAGTATGCTTGTCCTTTTGGGCAATCACAACTTCCTTGTCTCCAGCTATGATTTTAGAAGGATCATAAAGAATAATGTTTCCATTTTCTCCACCTGCAATCAGAACTCCAGAAATATCTCCTTTGGAATCCATCTTATGAGGTCCCCAGATCAACTTGTGGTACCTTAAGGAGAAAATAAACAACTCATTCTTAGACTCAAATAAGTGTCCATATATATATATATATATATATAGTTTGTTTGTTTGTTTTTTGGTTTTTCGAGACAGGGTTTCTCTGTGTAGCTTTGTGCCTTTCCTGGATCTCGCTCTGTAGACCAGGCTGGCCTCGAACGCACAGAGATCCGCCTGCCTCTGCCTCCCGAGTGCCACCACTGCCTAGCTAATGTCCAAATATTTTTAATTATATTTTTATCTATAACTTCCTATGTAATACAAACTGTAGTTTCTTTTTTCTCTTTGACTCCTGCTGACTGTATCCCCAGTAAAACAGAATTTTAATGTCTACTTAAGTATTTATATTTGATTACCTGATCTCTAAACAGTGAAGACTTTCCAGAAAAATATAGAAGTTTACTTGAACTTAAAAATGACTTTATCATTTAAAAACTGTGCATCCCTGGGCAAGTACTTAATAATACCAAAATGTATTCTGTTCACCTGCACAACAGAGCTAATCAACTACTTTCTTAGAGAATAAAACATCGGGCCAGATGGTTTAATCCCAGCACGTGGGAGGCAGAGGCAGGAGGATCTCTGTGAATTCTAGGCCAGCCTGGGCTACAGAATGAGTTCCAGGACAGCCAGGACTACATAGAGAAATCCTGTCTCAAGAAAGAGAGAGAGAAAGAAAAAGAAAGCTTTCCATTTGATTATAGAAGTGTTCATGAATATGTAGCCTAAGGAACAGGAACAGTAAAAGTGTTAAGGGAGTCATTGGAAATTTTCTGAGACATGATTTCAAAATTACATGTTTTATTTCTAGTAGAGGACAATGATCCTGGCCTCATGTGGAGATAAAATTAGACTGTGGAATGAAAGTATATGGCCTGAAACAGACAGTGGGTGGAAAACCTTTGCACCAAGAGTGCACCTTGGGATCTTATCACGGGAGAAACTGCAAAGCCTGAGAGGACCCACAGACCTCCACGACTCAAGCTATATTCTCATCTCCTGAACGCCTCTTTAAAACCTGCTCCAAACAGGCACTGGAGACAAGGCTCAGTGGTTAGTAGCACGGCCACATCTGATGGGACGGCAGAGGCCGTAAGGCCAGCCCAGCTGCCTGACCAAGACCCAGCAGAGCTGAGCCATGGATGGCTGCCACGCCACCTCTGGTTTTCATCTCCACCTGCTGCACACTTGGGAGACTTTTAATATTTATATAATTTGGGGATACTAAATTGATGGAAAATATCTTATGTATCATTTATGCCTTCTCCCAGGAGTATTGCTTCTAAGGTTCCCCAGGAAAGTCCTGAACATGCTATGCCCTCCCACTTTTAGAGAGCTATCCTTATCTACTTGAAGGTCTTCCTTACCGTGGAGGCTGTGACACACCTAAAGAAGCCAGAGGTCTCTTTAGGAGGCTGTGAGACATCCTGAAACATCTGTCCCTGTACTTATGCAGGAACAAGATATTCAAAACAAAGTAAACTGCTGAAATTGAGTGTACTTTCTCTACGTTACATATAATACAGTGTGAGTGGGCCTGAGAGATGGCTGAGAAAGTGAAGGCACTTGCTGCCAATCCTGACAACGTGAGCTTGATCCCAGGACCAACATGGTAAAAGTTGAAAACCAATTTCTACAAGTTGTCCACTCTTTCACATATACCCCTTCCCACATAAACTCCCATAAAATAATAAATAACCAGGCATGGTAGCCAGTAATGGAGCCATAATGGACACCTTAAATCCCAGGACTCAGGAGGTAGAGGCAGGAGGATTTCTGTGAGTTCAACGTCAGCCTAGTCTACATAGGACAACCAGGACTACATAGAGAGATCCTGTGTGTGTATAAACTGTGTGTGTGTATACTCCCTTCTTTAGTCATACCTACATTTTATAAGACAAAAGAGACAAACAACTCTCCTACACTGAGAAAAGAAGGATGTTAGGGCTGGAGTCTTCTGGCCACACTACACCTAACAGCGATGAAACCTTCAATAGGACTTACCAATACTTTACTTCCACAAAAACGCACTTGTACACTTATCCACAAGTTTTTCATGTCACTGGCAGTACTCCTTAGAGTTTTAACAATCCTAACTACAGACAGAGGTAGACCACAGGACTGGGGTGTGGCTCATTTGGTAGAGTGCTTGCCCAGCATGCACAGTCCTGGGTTCAGGCACAGGCACTACACAACCCAGCAGTGGTGGCACTTGACCATAACCCTAGCACTCAGGACACAGAGGCAGGAGGAGCAGAACTTCAAGGCCATTCTTGGCTACAAGTGAGTTCCAGGTCCACCTGGGCTACAGGAGACCCTGCCTCAAAATAAAAAATAAAATAAAATAAAGCCATCTACCACAACACACACCTTTTTTTTTTTTTTTTTTTTTTTTTTTTTTTTTTTTGAGACACGGTTTCTCTGTGTGGTTTTGGTACTGCTCCTGGATCTCGCTCTGTATGTAGACCAGGCTGGCCTCGAACTCACAGAGATCCGCCTGCCTCTGCCCCAGAGTGCTGGGATTAAAGGCTTGTGCCACCACTACCCAGCCTACAACATATACTTAAATAATAATATGACCTTAAGGCTGAATCTCATACCTGTGAGCAGAGGAGAAAGTAGCACAAGACTTCATATCCAAGGATGGGTCTGAAAGGTCTAACTCAAATATCTCCAGGGAAGCATTGGTACTAAATGTTGCATCCAACTGCTGAGCAGATGTTCCTACAGGAAATATATGTATGGTAACTACATATGCAAAATAAAAGACTTGGAAAGTGGCAGGAAAGAGAAACTAAAAGCATGTCTTTAATTGTCATGAATACATCTGTGGCTGAAACACACATGCCACTGAGCATGTCAAAGTGACTGCAGCAATAAAATTCTGGCCCAAGGCTGGGAGATGATGTCTCCAAGAGTAGGTAGTTACAGGTAAGATTTAAAGGCTGTAGCTATCTTAGAATCTCTCTGGACAAACAGTCCCATAATGCACCGCATCTGCTTTAAGTCCTATACAAAGTACTCTTTATTTAAAGTGCTTCTGTCAAGTTTGCTCATGATTCATTCAAACTCGCTTGTTATGTCATCTGCTGCTCCAACTTCTGGTGGGCTAAAGATGAACTTGATTCCTGTGCACTGGGAAAGATACTATGTACGTAACACACGATCAGTGCTATCAAGTACAGCACTGTAAACACAGGAAGATCACCACATTAAATACAGGGAGGATGGAGGCATCTTGCTGGAGAAGGAGAAACTTTACAGAGAAGATGAAGCTTGAACTAAAGCTTAAAATACAAGTTCGAAGAAGGCAGGCATAGACTTAGGTAATCACACTGTCTTCTCTTTTGAACTTACCTGTGGCTAGGTAAATGGGGTGGTTCTGGGCAGGGCTCCATGCCTGCATAGCTGTACGATCTATTTCCTTTAACTTCATTCTGCTAAAATGAACATTTTACAGAGAAATACAACACAGAATATTAAAATAACTCATAGAAACATACTGAACAAATCACTAAAATATTAATAATACCCCAGTACCAATAATATAAATGTATTGTTGGAAATGTCCAATATTAGACATAAACGTGGGACTATTTTGGGGACAAATATTCTATTATTCTAACTCTCTATGGATTACACAGTTGAGTGCCCATTATCTGAAATGACAGGGACCAGAAATGCTTCAGATTTCAGAGTTTCTCTGATCCTAGAATATTTTCTAGAGCTGAACATGCCTAGGTACAAAATCTAAAATGCTTCAAAATATGCAACTCTTTAGATGTTTCAGTTAGGGGTGCTCAATGTACAGTCCTCAGCTAAAAAAAAAAAATATCAGCCTGTAAAAAAACACCCCACCAGAAGGGTGTGTGTGTGTGTGTGTGTGTGTGCGCGCGCGCGTGTGCCGGTCCACAGTGGCGCTGCACACCTTTAATCCCAGGGCTCTTTTTGTGTAGCTATTATTTCTCTGTAATTGAGACCTTTTATATTTTCATTTCTACACATTTCTGGTTCTAACTTTGAAATCCTAAATAATTTTATTTAATGACATTAATCCCCAGTTTCTTTATTCATTAACTCACCAACTGCTAGCTGCACAAATAAAGGTTATTTTCATGTGTATGGTGTTTTGCCTGCACATATGTCTGTGCACCACGTGAGTACAGTGCCCACAGAGGCCAGAAGGTAGCGTAAGATCCACTGCAACTGGGGCTGGAGGTGGTTTTGGGTGCTGGGAACTGAACCCGGGTCCCTGCCAAAGCAGCAAGCGCTCTCACCTTGGAGCCGTCCTCCAGTCCTGGCTCATACAGTCCTGCTGCTGCTCTTGCACTCTTTTTTTTTTTTTTTTTTTTTTTTTTTTTTTTTTTTTTTTTTTTTTCCGAGACAGGGTTCCTCTGTGTAGCTTTGGAGCCTGTCCTGGAACTCACTCTGTAGCCCAGGCTGGCCTCGAACTCACAGAGATCCGCCTGCCTCTGCCTCCCGAGGGCTGGGACTAAAGGCGTGCCCACCCCCGCCCTTTAAGTCAACAGCGTTATCGTTAGTATTTCCCTTTGTACGGCTGAATGTGCTGAGATTTCCCCTGACCGACTTGACCCCGATCACTGCAGAGTAGAGCTCTAGACTTTCCCATCTCCTACTCTGCGCTTCTTCACTTGCTACTTGAACATCAAATCCTGCATTACGGACTTCTACCCTCCTAGCCTTTCTCCTTCCACCCCTCCTGGTTCCCTGCCTGGTGAATCAATGCTCTCAACACTCGGCGGCTTCCTCACTCTTCAGAGCATCAAGTTCCTTTGATTAGTTTCCAGAGAAGGGCTTCAGAATTGAATGTTATGCTTTCAAATAGTTTCTTCCACTGGAAGATTTTACAAACGGCAAAATTCAGCTGCAGAAAGTTAGATGATTTGTACAAACTCCAAAGAGACAGCCAAGACTGAACTCAGAAGTTTACCTCCCAAATTCAAGCTCTTGTTTCTAACTGCCTGTAAGCTGGTGATTCAGTTTCTCTGTCCTTGTCAGAGGATGCAGCTGAGTGGCAGAGTGCCAAGCTAGCGTGCAGAGGCCCTCTACACATGACGACACACACACACACACACACACAGTCCCACAGCCTTAGCTCTCCAGAGAAACTGGGCAATCAGAAGTTCATGGGCATTCTGTTTCTGCTACTTCCTGGCTAGACTAGGCACATGGGGCCTGTTTCAAATCAACAAAAACAATAAAAAAGTTAGACTTAAAAAAAATACTGAGAACAGGCTGGCAAGATAGCTCAATGTGTAAAGGTGCCTGACTTCAAACCGACAACCCAAGTCTAATCACGTGGCACCCGTGGCACCCGGGATAGAGACTGTCCTGACTCCACTTGCACACGTGCATTCACACACACACAAATTTAAATTAAAGATATTACTATCCAGAAGAAACAACGACAATGCACCTACCATGCACAGTAAAGTAAGAGGACGAGGCACTCGTTTTGGGAGCTAGGCATGATGTCACATACCTGTAAGATCAGCGCAAGAGGCCGGAGCAGGAGGACTAGTTCAAGGTCATCTGTCATTACACAGCGAGTGTGAGGCCAGCTCAGCTACAAGAGACCCTGCCTCGAAACAAGCAAAAAAGGAAAGAACTTCATTCTAGAAAGGGGACTAGGTAAGCTGGGCACAGTGGCACAGGACTGCAATCTCCACACTTGGCAACTGGAAGCAGGAGGATCAGGAGTTCCAGGCCAGCCAGGCTACAAATGCTGGAAGGATAGCCTGGTCTACATAATGAGTTCCAGGCCAGCCTGGCTACAAAAGCTGGAAGGATAGCCTGGTCTACATAATGAGTTCCAGGACAGCCAGGGCTACACAGTGAGACCCTCTCTCAAAAAACAAAACAACAACAAAAACCTGAAAGAAAACAAGACAAAACAGAACGAATGAGCTGGGTAAAGTGGGACTGCACTCTTGTACTACTGGTCAACAGTCACCTCTGACGTTGGACATTGGCCCTGCTACTATTAGATACGGTATGCTGTTAGACACTGCTTAGCTTTCCTGAGCCCTGGTTTCTACACTTGGAAAAAATGAGTACCTCAGGAGGATCTGAGTTCAAGGTCAGCCCAGTCTACAGAACAAGTTCTAGGACAGCCAGGGCTACACAGAGAAACCCTGTCTTAAAAAACCAAAAAAATACATACATAAATAAATAAATTAATTAATTAAGGGTGACCTCATGGGATAGTATGACTTTTAAACAGGATAACATGTATTATAGAAACTCAAAGTGTCCTGCACATAGATGAGTGTTTTGACGTACCTGAGCTGTAATTCTAGCTTTTCAGGAAGAAAAGGAAGGAAGGAAGAATGGATCACAGATCTATCCTGGGCTACAGATTGAGTTCCAGGCCAGCCTGGGCAACCTGGTGAGACCCTCTCTCAAAACAAAAAGTAAAGAGACTGCATTCTTGTAATCCTAACATTTGGCATGAGACAGGGGGATCCAGGTAGGTTCAATAAGACAGGTTTCCTGTCTTAAAAAAGTCAAGGTGAAAAGCAACAGACAAAGAAACACACACTGACCTCTAGCCTCACTCACAGCACACAGGAGCACTCGGCAGCCAGCACACACACATGCACCCGCGCACACACTAGGTAGGTAGGGGAATCGGCTCACCGCTAGAGAACCTGTGGCTAGCCTGTGAAAGCCCTGGGCTCATGTCTCCATATGAAAGGGAGAGGGGTGTGACGTCCTGGACGTGGTGGCATATCCCTTTAATTCTAGTGCTAAAGGCAGAGGCAGATGGAACTTTGCTAGTCTGAGGCCAGTTTGACCTACACAGTAAAGTCCAGGCTAAGCAGGGCTGCCTAATGAGCCGTCTTTTTTTGTTGTAAATAATTTATTTGTTTGTATTTTATGTGCATTGGTTTTTGCCTGCATGTCTATCTGTGTGAGGGTGTCAGATCCCCTGGAATAGGAGTTACAGACAGTTGTGAGCTGCCATGTGGGTGCTGGGAATTGAACCCAGAAGACCCAGTCTTAACAGTAAGATTCCTTTTTATCTAAGACTGAGGAAATACCATACCTAAGATCATCCTAGGTGAAAAAAAAAAAAAGATTCTGATTTTGTAGGGGAAAAGAAGGAAAAAACAAAAACAGGACCTATTTTCTTCTTATGAGCCTTCTTCCTCCTTTTGGGCAATTGACTTAATCTTTAACAGAAAATTCAAGTTCTAGTTCATTTATGAAAATCCAGTTCACATGGATCTCAATAAGCTCATGACTGTTCACATGAGAAGGGTCACACTTTAGGCATTTTATAATACGATATCGTCCCATTTTAACAAGATACTTTATTATAACCCATTAGCACATATTGTTCATCTGTTTTCCAATCTGCCTTTTTACAAACTGCTTTGAGTATCATCCTGTCAGTTTTCAATCAGGTAGGAAGTCTTATCCTTTTGGGATTCAAGGTTGCTTAAGGTGGGTCTAGAGAGATGGCCCAGTGATTCCAAGTGCCTACTGCTCATGCAGAAGACCCAGGTCCAGCTCCCAGCACCCACACAGCAGCTCACAACTGTCTCTAACTTCAGTTCCAGAAGGTCTGATGCCTTCTTCCAGCCTCCAAGGGTTTCCTGCATGCATGTGACACACATAACCTGACATAAGCTTAAGCCTATGCACATTAAAAACAAATAAATAGGCCGAGTGGTGGTGGCGCACACCTTTAATCCCAGTACTCTGGAGGCAAAGACAGGCGGATCTTTTTGAGTTTGAGGCCAGCCTGGTCTACAGAGTGAGATCCAGGAAAGGTGCAAAGCTACACAGAGAAACCCTGTATCGAAAAACCAAAAATAAATAAATAAATAAATAACCCCAAGTCTGCCTAGGGTGGCCTGAGGTATGTAGAAAATACACAGAAGTTTTGTTTCAATTTTAATGTTTATATTCAAAGGAAACAAATGTACTCAGACCTAGATAAGCTAAAAAGACTAGTGCTAGATAAAACTTTTTCTAATTTAACTACTTAGAGGATCTCTTCATATGTTAAACAAACAAACAAACAAACAAAAAACCCAAGAAAAATACCATCAAGGTGGGGGAGGGGTTAACTTCATAGTAATTTCTTAAAAAATAAAAACAAACATCTATGTTTTTTTAAAAGCTGGTGTTTGGGTCAGGTGGTGGTGGCACCCACCTTTAATCCCAGCGCTCGGGTGGGGCAGAGGCAGGCATATCTCTGTGAGTTCAAGGCTAGCCTGGTAACAGAGCGAGATCCAGAACTGCCAGGGCTACACAGAGAAACCCTGTCTGGAACAACACCCTCCCCGCCCCCCAAAAAACTCCTGACTAGAATGACAGTATCTCTGACAGCTAAGGTACAAAGGCTACCTAATTTTAAGTGTTCAGTTAATGTGTAACACAGAGATAACCACAGGGGCACAAAGTGGAACTCAAAGCAATCTTACCTGTATCTAACTCAAGGTTCTAATATAAAGTAGTTCCTCTTATTAACCTGCACAGAATCAAGTTTGAGTGTCAGCTATGAAAAGAAAACACTGTGTTACAATATGCTCTAGAACTACGCGATAAGTTCTGAATCAAATAAGAAGACTACCACAATCTATGTAGGAATGCTACAAAAATACTGTTTCACGGGACATATGAGCATTTCCCTCTCTTAGAAACACTTACTATTTAATGATAAGCGACTTCCTTAGACTATACGGGACTAAATGAAGCATCTATGCTTCTCAATTACAGCTCATCTTCTAGTTTTGTGTAGCTTTTCAACATCATGTGATTGCAGTCACACTGCGCATCACTGCTGCACTCAAGACCACTTTACCCAGAGCATAATCATAATGAACACAGGGAATGAAGACTTTGAGGGCAGTGATCATCTGTATCTGTCACCCACAGCACAGTACCTACAGCACAGCAGGTAGACTGAGGCCTGGAACACACACCCTACGCTTAAACTTCAGCCTGAGTCTCAGCTCTAAATCTCAGGGCGCTAAATATATGTGTTTTTGCTCCTCTCCCACAAAGCTAATCCCATTATACACTGACAGAATTAAATGAGGTTTTAGAGTGTTTAGAACACTGCTTAGCTCATAGTAAATAAAAACTCACAAACAACAGCTATTTCAAAATCACAATTTAAAGGGCCTGGAGAAAAGGCTCACCCATCAAGAATGTTTCTAGCTCTCAATTCACAATTTAAAAGGTCTATCCCAACAAGTCTTCAAGAATACATCTAAGTGCTGAGGAAAGTGGCATGCAGAGGTATGCAATCTATGGAGACTAAGAAGCAGGAGGTCAGCAGTTTCAGGCCAGCCTGGGCTACAAGGATAAGATCCTGTTTCTAAGAAAACCAAGAGTTGGGGATGCAGCTCCCAATGCTTACCTAGAATATCCAAGGCCCTGTGTTTCAACTCTAGTGTCATTACTCCCTCAATAGAAAACAGAGATCAAAACCTAACATCCGAGGAACATTATGTTCCAGACAAGAACTTACTTTTAAGTGACAATTTTCTTTTTTGTATTGATGTTCGTCACTATTTTTTAAATTATATGCTGTGTGTTTGTGTCTGTGTGGGTATAGGGTACATGAGTACGGACAGGTACTTGCAGAAGCCAGAGGAGTCAGATGAAATGGAGATGATATTGTGGGTGACTGCGAGCCACCAGATGTGGGTATCGGGAAGGGCAACATGTGCTCTTAACTCATGAGCCATCACTGCAGGTAACTGATTTTCAAATTGCAAGCTTTACGAAGCAATATGAAGGCCGACAGTACTGTTCTGTCAAAAGTAGCAACCTTGCAACACTATAGAGCCACCCTACACCTCGGAAAGTGCGAAGTCAGAGGGAATGGTCCCAGCACCTTTGTCTCTCAATGAGGAATACAAATCCCTTACTGGCACTATTTTTAGTAAAAGTGCATGTGGGCAAAATATCTCACTAAGGATAGGAATATTTGTTCTCCAAATGTTATTTAGTGTTATCAACTGTTCGAGGCTTGCCTCATTCAACCAAACTCAAAAATCAACCATGCCTTGCTGAACTAAATGATATCACACTAATCTGCAATGTTAAACTTTAGAAGATGAAATTAACCTACAAAAAAAGAAACACCTTGGGTGTGGTGGTACATCCCTGAAATCCCAGAACTTGGGAGGTAAGAGTTAGGAGGGTCAGAATTCAAAACCATCCTTGGCTATTTGGTGAGTTTGAGGCCATTCTGGGCCACACGAGACTATCTCAAAGAATGAAGGAAGGAGGGAAGAAGAGAAGAAACAAAGAGAAATTAATTTAGCAGTATCACTTTACAAGCTTTTAATGTGGGACTTTCGATCCCCATGAAATTACATAAAAATTCTACCCAGGCATGAGCATACAGTGTAAACATGTTTTTCTAGGAAGATAGCCCAGTGCTTTCAAAGGGGGATAAAAATGCCAAAAGACTGATAGTCACTGCTTTTCACAGTTTACAAACGTCTTCTTACTCTTACATGTTTCAGGAAAAAAAACCTGTTTACATAAAATTAATCAGTAAAATCCAAAACTCATCTCAAACCTCACATTTCCAAACTCTATATATGTGTAACATATTCACAATTAGACAGCAATTATCCAAAAGTTCTCATTCCTGCAAACTTTTCTTGGAGCTATAATTAGGAGTTAGAGAAACAAGGACAGAACTACTCAAAAGGGCAGTAAATTTTAGCCAACTCCTGAATAATCAGGATTTAAGGGAAAAGAGCAAGCGTCTAATTATCTACTTAACAGTTACAGTTGTACACAAAAGAATCAAGTAATCAAGTACCAGCTTTCTATAGTTTAACGATTTGGAGAAACTAGCAAATTAAAAAAAAAAAAAAAAACCTCTTGCAACTTAAAAAAAAAAAACCTGCAGAATTAGTTCTACAAGCTCACAGAAAAAGTTTATACGCCCACAAGTCCAGGCAATTATTTTACAACTGCCTCACGATTTAATTTTGTGTAACAACAGCAGCAAAATCATACACTTTTGAAGGCTATGACTGGCGACTGTTGACCCTAAATAATACAAACGTAGTAAAAAGATAGTAGTCTCAGTTTCCAATCGCTAAACCCTCAAATTTGGCAACAGTTCAAACACCATTTTTTTTTTTTTTTAAATCTCTACCTAACTGAAGTCAAAGCAATGATCCTGAGGTCTGTTTCCCTTCCACGCCCTTGGGGATCGCACCCCTTTGTGCACAGGGTCCGAAGGGTCCTAACCTCAAGCTCACTCCGGAGCAGGGCAGCCTGGAAACCTTGGCGGAGGATGACGGGCGCGATCACCGGGCTGCTGCGACTCCAGGCGTTGTCCCGGCGGGGCCGAAACGAGACAGGGGCGCGGCGTCAGCGGAGAGCGGGCCTCGGGCCTCGGCAGCGGACACCGAACCCGGCGAGGGGCAGGGAACAAACGGCAGACGCACCTGGCGGACCTCGGCGACCTGTCTGTCCTGCGATGGCCGGCGACCGTCGGGCTCTCCCAGCATCCGCCGCCGCCGCCCCTCCTCCGCGGCCCAGGGCCACCTCCACGCTCCGCTCCAACGTGGCAGCCGCAGCCCCGCCTGCGGGCCGGCACTTCCGGGTGCGGGGACTCACCACGCCCACCCTGCCGGCCGGCACTTCCGGGAGCAACGGTTCGCCCCTCCCACCCGGCGGGACGGCACTTCCGGGAGCCGTGGCCCCAGGAGGCGAGTGGAGCTGGAGGACGGGTTTCCGCGGTGTTCTTGGAGGAGGCGCGCCGTGCAGGGAAGCGGCCGCTTGGCGGTGGGTCAAGGGGAGGTCCTGCTGGGCGTCTCCGTCAGGGAAGAGCCGCGGTGACCCCGAGGACGCCACGTAGCTCTCCCGCGAGGCGTCAGCAGCAGCTGGCGACACTCCCCACACCGGGCGGAGGAACAGCGCGGAAGCTGGGCAAGCGCCGGCTCAGTTTGTGTCTCGGCTCTTCTGTTGGTTCTGCGTTTGCCTTTTTGTTGTTGTGGTTTTCGTTATGTTTTGCTTTTCGAGACAGGGTTTCTCTGTGTAGCCTGGCTGTCCAGGGACTCGGTCTGTAGACCAGGCTGGCCTCGAACTCACAGGTCCTCCTGCCTCTGCCTCCCGAGGGCTGGGGTGAAAGGCTTGCAGCCTGCGTTTGCCTTTTGAGAATTTACGTGAATTTGTCGCACACACCCAAGGCTATTATTTGTACTTCAGAGTCTTAGATCCTGTGAGTGAGTTATATCGAATGCAGTTGGTATCCTTGATATTTCAATATCTCTATCCATGGCATTCATACCTATTAGCACTCGTCCGGCCACTGGAACAAAGTGAGCATCCTAATTTGAAAATCGGAAGGTGCGTTCTGTGTGTGTGTGTGTGTGTGTATGAAGGTATGACACTTTCAGATCCGAGCATTTGGGATCTTCGATTAGGGATATAAACTAGTAACTGAAAAGTGTAGAAAAAGCTGGTCTGTAGAGCAAAAGACAGGAATGACATGGGGGCCGAGCTGGGTGGGCATCACAGCCCATGCATGTAATGCCGCACTCAGGAAGTAGAGGAGGAATTCAAGGCTAGTCTAGGCTAGCTACATAGTAAGGTCAGGCAGGTTACCCTGCGCTGCAAGAGAGCCTGTCTCAAAAAGCAAAGCAAAATATAATAATGATAGCAAAGGCTGGAGAGATGGCTTAGCAGTTAAGAGCACTTTCTGCTTTTGCAGAGGTCGTGGGTTTATTTCCCAGCACCCACACGGGAATGCACAACCATTTGTAACTCTAGTTCCAGAGGATTCCACACCCTCTTCTAACCTCCCACAGTATCTACGAGCACGTGGGGGCACATACCGACAGACAGGAACTCAACATATAAAACGAGTAAAACATAAAAGTGGACACTGGAATTCCCTATTATGATTATAATAACTATAATAATTAATGAACCCTATCTCCCAACTTAAGCTAGCTCTAGTATATTCTGTAATTTTTAACCAAACGAAGCTGGGTTCACAGGGTCCCAAACACTCTATCTTCCCTAGAGCTTCCAATCTTAATAGATGTGTTGCCTTATACTTTTTACTTAGGAATTATTTTATCCGTGAAATCCAGCCACAGGAGAATCACTTGCTATAAGGTATTAATTAGCACCTGGAATGGAATGAGGTCCCCTAAGTTTATTATTACACCTATTGACCACATCAACTCTTCTGTAACACTTTTCTTAGCCTCCTTAAAGTAATACTTTTCTTCTCTTTTTCTTTTTTTTTTTTTTTTGTTTTTTTTGTTTTTTGTTTTTTGTTTTTCAAGACAAGGTTTCTCTGTGTACCGTTGGCTGTCCTGAAACTCACTCTAGACCAGGCTGTCCTTGAACTCACAGAGATCCGCCTGCCTCTGCCTCCCAAGTGCTGGGATTAAAGATGTTTGCCACTCCTGCCTGGCAAAGTGATGCTTCTTTATTGAACACAAACTGTAAGCAAGCTGGACTTTGAGGCAGAAGCAGGAAGATTGTGTGAGGCCAGCCTGAACTATATGGTGAGATCTTGTCTTTACAGAATGAGGATATACTTCCAGTAAAATTTTTGCAAAGCATCCACAAGGTTCTGTTTGATTCTTAGCCACAAGCCAGTAATCCTACGTACTGGAAAATGGAAATGTTTTTAATTCACCCTCTCAGTGTCCTGCATATGGATTTCACTTTAAAAAAGCAAGCTTACCGAGCTGAAAATGGTAGCCCACCCCCCCACACACACACCCCAGCACAAGGATAGGACCCCTGTAACAGCTTAGGGCGGCAGCCAGCAGCTGTAACTCCAGCAGTAGAGGGACTGTGAGAGGCTGATAGGCACTGATCCCCAGCATAACAAACCTAAAGGACATCTAGGGTTCATTAAAGGGGCAAGTGTCCGTTGTCATCCCTCCCCCACAAGTGCCCTGTGTGGGACTTGTGGGTGTCCACACAGCAGGAGGCATGTGGGATAAAAAGGAGAAACAAAGCATATACTAGGTCAGTGTATTGCCACAAATATGTATCTGCAACCCTCATTTTTTATTGAGACAGATTTTCACTAAGTTGTCCAAGCTGGCCGTGAACTTGATAACCTGTCTTAGGTTCCTGAGTAGCTGGGGTTACAGTCCTATGTCCTTAGGTGGACTGTGGCCTGGTATTGAAGTGACTCATGCAGAATCAAAGCTCACAAAGGACGCCTGTACCTAAAGAGGAAAACTTGCATCATTCACAAAAGTATACTTTTAGCTCATTTTAGTGAACTTCTAATCAAGCCTTGTTCTGGATCAAATGAAAGGTCATTTCCAGACTCTGATTTACTCTTTGAAGCCAGAAGAGGAGGTAACTACATACATGTGGTATGTGGAGTCACAGGTAGTCAATTCACCCCGGGAGCGGCGGCAGAGATGCCTGTTGCACACAGCTCCTTTTGGATCCTGTAAACAAGAGCCAGTCAGACTGGTTCATGTTCTCTGGACCAGGGCTGGGCTCTGTGGCACTGCTGTCACATGCCCCCCACACCTGTTCTTCTAGGCCAGTTTGCAGTTTAGGAGGTCTCTTCTGAAGCTCCGGGCAGCAGGAAATCTTATTTTTTCTCTTCAAAGATTTATTTTTAATTATGTGTATATGGAGACGGGGGTGGATACCTGTAGAGATAAGCAGTATCAGTTCATCCTTGTGGTTGCTGGGAACTGAACTTAGTTCCTCTGAAAGAACATTAGCTCTTAACCCTTGGGCCATGCCTCCAGCCCCTGCATGAAATCTTAATGCTGTCCTTACTTCCTGTTGATGATCTGTCAAGGGGTGACAGGGAGAAGTCATGAAGGGACAGTTAAGAATGGCTGTCAAGAAAGTCCTGGTGGCCTAAAGGGCCTATGGTAATTAATTCGAGGGTACTGGCTGGAATCCATAGTGAAGATCACCTGGACCTAAAATTGCTGAATCCTAGACATGAACATGACAAATAGGTTAAAAATATGAGCCTGAAAACACCAACATGAAACCTATGACTTTGTATGCTAACTTAAAGATAAAAATAAGTAAGGACCAAATATAAAATGCAAACAGCCGTAAGTGGCCCTAGACAGAAAGGTACCTAGGATGGCTATGGCCCAACCCTTTGAAACCACTTGCTCTGTTCTGTCCCTAAGAACATCCATTTTCTCTGAACAGTGCATTTCATGTTCTGGAGTTTGTTGTATTCGTCAAGATTTAGCTGATACGTGCGTGAGCAATCTTCTTCCTGTAACAGGGTAGGGTCCGGGCAGTTGTGAAATGTAACTTGCTTTCAAGTGACTTTGCTTAGATTGCTGGAAGTTCTTGGAGTAACTATCCACAAGATTTAGTCAGTAAAGACTATTGAGAAATGCTTCCAGTAATGTCTGGAAAGGGGAGCCCATGGCTGCTCATAGGGCCATTGGGAGAATATACACGGTTTAAACCCAGTAGAGGTTGAGTGGGGTCCTAACCTAGTTCTCTATTGAACATGCACTCTGCATGCTTTTAGGACAGGGCCCGTTTGGGGGTCCAATTAGTGGGGTTTGGACAAGCTGAAGTGCCAGTGAAAACTGCCCAGTTTTCAGGTTTGGAGATTTTCACTGGGGCCAGGACTCAGGTCTATAACTGGAATCTCAGCATCTAGGTCCAAGTGTAAGATCTGAAGTTAGAGGATTTGACTCCAGTTATAACTAGTGAGATACTCTCTTTCCAGAGGTTTGACTGGATTGTCCAGTTGTCCCTCAAAGAAAATACCCTCAGAATGCCAGACTGTTGAGAGGTCCTTTAAGACAGGTTTTTATCTAACTGGTAAGACTAGTGTAAGTTTCATTGTGCACCTTCACTTCAAGGGCCAAGTGTGACCAAAAAGGAGATGACACCTTAGGAAGCCTCCCGAAGTCGTATTATCAAAAATGCTACAACTGGTTGTTTTGTTGAACCCTAGGGTTTCACCGATTTTTGGAAAATAAGGACAAGTAATTCTGGGGTACAATGGAGGCAAAGAGAGAAAACAAGAATCTTAAAAATTTTAAGAGCTGGGCATGGTGGCACATGCCTACGCCAGTACGTGGGAGGTAGAGGAACAAAGACCAGTCTGAGATCATCCTCAGCTACATGGTGAGTTTGAGGCCAGCCTGGGCAGATTCTCTCAAGAAAACAATTTCCATAGCCCCTCAGTGAGGTAAGGAATGTAAGCAAGCAGCCTGTTAATAGAGACCCAGGACTGGGGTTTGTGCTGTGGGGAAAGACACAATGGCACCTACATGCCATTCCTTAAGGAAGCCCCAGAAACTAACATCTCAATGAGTTAGTTGACAGCAAAGAGGCGTGACCCCTGATAATGAAAGGGACCAGTGACCCCGATTACTAATAGGGCATCTCCAAGAGGATACCAAGAGGATAATGTCCAAACAATATCCTTGGCACAATTCTCTAAAGGAACTTCATCTTACTGAAAATTGTCAAGGGCCAACAGCTAAATGGCAAGAAACCTATAGTTTCCAGTTACTGGATCAGATGTCATGAGGAAATCCTAAGAAAATCAGTCTCAGAACGCAGGTCAGAGGGAAAAACATAACGTGCTACAGGTTTGCAGACTGTAAGATATGGCCTCAGTACAGTAACCAGATCCTGGTTCTCAGTGGCTACCAAGTCCAGAAAAGCCTGAGAAAGTAAAGAGGGGCCAATGTGCAGATTTGCCCTGGATAAGCTACCACAATTAAGAGAGTAGGTCTCCTTTCTACCAGACAAGGCAGGGCAGTTGAACCCTTGGACATACCAGAGATTCAGGCATCAGGAATAAGAAACTCCTACAAAGACTGGGGCATTGGACCCCAACTCCTAAGAGTGATATTAATTGAATAGTCAGGGACCTTTCAAGGCCATCAACATTGCCCTGACCACAGACCATGAACTGTTTCCTTGACTTGAGAGTCCTAACTCAGAGGAGTTTGGGGTTCCCTGCTCCTGTTCTTGGGCCACCAAGTGCTGTAGTTTGGAGTAGCAGGCAGTGAAAGAACTCACCCAAGTCAGACTAGTAGAAAATGATGTTTATTAAGATGGTGGTAGAATTGGGTCTATGAGGACCAACGGGCTGTTTTTATTGGGCAGCCACCCTCATTTGGCATGGTTTCTGAACTGTAAACGAGGACACTTCTGACTAGTTTATGCCTGACTCTCGGCCAGCCCTCCATCAGGAAGTTACAGTTCACTTTGATTGGCAGCAGTCACAACATTCCAACACAGCACCCCTCATTCTTGCTTTTTCTCCACAATGCAAACGAATTCAAATTCATTCACAAAAAGTTGCGCTGGAAGATGACCCAGAACTTAAGAGACCATGTTGCTCTTCCAGAGGCCCAAGTTCAGCTTACAGCACCCACCCCAGGCAGCTCACAACTGTCTATAACTCCAGCGGCACTCTGAGGGGACCGCAAACACGCAGCATACCATTACAAACAGATCTATACAAAAGAAAAAGATTTACAAAGAGTTAATTCTTTTGACAATTTTGATCCCTCTCTCAGTTCAGAAGAGGGTAAATTTTGTACAAAACTATCACAGGGCATCCAATTTGTTCCATAATCACATTTACCATGCTTATATTTCAATAAAACAGCAGCATTCTAATATTTGTCTTACTATTTTGATTTTTAAAAATTACATTTATTTTCTTATTGTGTCTGTGTGGTCAGAAGTCAACGCCAGGAGTCAGTTCTCTCGCAGCTTGTGGTCATCAGGCTGTGACGAGCACTTTCTTTAGAGAAGGAAGGGACACGCCACTTTCTCAACAGGCCCTGCAGAACGAGTGAAGAAGGGTTTATTTGTACTGACAGGGTCTGGGCTCTGGTCTGCAGGCTTTGTCTGGCACCATTTATAGGCTGTTTGGCAAAGATCTTTCCTTTTCAAATCAGCTGTTTCACGGATTTCATGGTTTTGCTTCAGAGTGGATTCTAGTTTTCTCACCCAACCCCTTTGTGTCCTCTTAACTCTTGTAGGAGGCCTCGTTCTCTTACACACATTCACTGGTGATCTGAGAGGTACTGGAGTTCTGTGCTTCCTCGGTGAGGAGAGACAAATCAGGCTGGCACAATGAGGATGTAGGCACACAGGACTGGCGTACATAGTAAGGGTGGTTAGAGGAAGAGGCCAAGGCATCCCACTCCAAAGTTGGCTCTTTCCTCCCTTTGCAATCTGTCCCTTTAACTGCCAGGCCCTATCTCTCATTATTCCTGACTTGTCTACACAGAAGTGACATTCTTCACTTAGGAAGAGACAGAGTCCCCCCACTTCAGCAGTCAACAGGTCTGGCTGCCCCCCTCACCCCTCATTTTACAAAACACCACTAGTCCATGTGGTCCCATAGGCCACTGGCAAACTAACGCTAAGAGGTCGAAGAGGCTAGTTCCTCTCCACTCACACCCATTCCAGCAGTGGGTCCTAACCCAATTACCAGAGGTGTGCTCTGACTGGAAGAATATCCATCTGGGGAGTTTCTTCCACATATAAAGGTGCCCAGGTAAGGATGGCATCAGGGCTGGGCAGTTACTAGCCCTTACACAGCCAAAGGTTTGGTTACACTGATCACCAGTCATGTGTCCTACCTGCTGGTTGTGCCCCCTCAAAGTTATGTCTATATATCAGAGAGTCTAGGGAAAAACCAGGCCAGCAATTATTGAAATCTGAGGTACCTGGAAGGCTGAAGCAGAATTAGAACTGAAAGCAGCCTAGTAACTTAAAAGTTCCTGACTAAAGAAATAATACAACTTAAAATCCCTTACCTTATATAAATCTTCAAATTATTGAGTAAGTTTGCAAATGGTACTCAAGCAAAAATCCTTTTCTTTCCTACAAAAAAATTAAAACAGACAAATCAATGCAGAAATGACAGTGAATATTTAAAATCACAACTTTGCATATGCCCTCACATGTGAACAGCAATGCAGAAAGCCAATCACTGCCACCTGTGCTTGCTTTATTTTTAAGCTCTACATAGAAACATTTTGTTCTTGTTGCCTGGCCCTTTAAAATGTAAATACATAAGTACATGTCAAAAAGGAATTCATAGACTACCAAGTGTATTACTGCGTTTACTTTGTCCAGACTATCTCCTATCACCTTACTCATGTCTCTAATCACCAAGCAAGCCTGATATGGAGAGGAAAGAAAAAAAAAAAAACTACCTTACCACATAATAAAACTACTTATTCTGGGCTTAAGACTTATTATGTTATTTCAGAGTGGTTTGCCTGCCTGCCTGCATGCATGCATATCATGTGCATGCCTGGTGCCCAAAGAGAAGGGCTTCAGATCCCCTGGGATTGGAGTTACAGATAGTTTGAAGCCGCCACGTTAGTGCCAGGAACTGAAACCCGGTCTCTTAACCACTGACCCATCTCTTCAGCCCCTATAAATGTATGCAATATTTTTGAAGGTTTCCAACTGTCAAGAACTAAGATCTTCCTAGCAGGTGTGGTCATTCTACCCCCAACAGGTGACCCCACGCAGTTGAGAATAGCTATGAATGCAGTCCAACCTACTTAACACGTAAGAATCTCGTGTGTGGTTCTTCTGAGCATCAACTTTGAAGGTGACAATGTTGTGCCTCAACTTCAAAGTCAAGTCTTATCCCTGAGTAAATCATTTTTGTGTTCAGGGAAGAGTGATATATTTCTGTCTTGGGTTGTCAGCCTGACTATGCCAGAACAACTAAAACCCAAGCAGCTGGGCACATCTGAGAGATTTTCTTGGTGGGAAGGAAGGCCACACAGAAGCTTTTGCTTCCCACCAGTTTGCCCCACCTTTTACTGGTATCAGAAGATACTTCTTCCAAAGTTTCTCCACCACAATGGAACTGCTGAGACACCCAGTCTCATGAACTGAACAAGAAAACAACCACCTGGCCTCTCCTTTGAGACATCCATTATTGGGCTAGTCAGACGATAGTCTGTGAGGCCCTCTAGCAAGCCCCCCTTTGATATGTGTGTGTATCCATCTAGTCCATCAGTTCTGTTCCTTTAAAGAACCCTGACTACGGCAGTCTACAGATTAGGGATATTCTGATTCCACGATAGTTCACCTTGCTCATGAAGAGAAGCCAGTGCCTACAGAGGGACGGATGAGCAGCAAGGCACAAGTACTTCCTATGCTCACCACACTGTACATACGGCAAGCTTGGAGGGCAATGGTAAGTATTTGTATAACTGGACCACAATCCTACCCCACCCCCCAAAAAAACCACAAAGCATGAGGCTATCTAATTTTTAATTATAGTCTAGTTCCAACCAGCTTTTCCAGCTACCTCCAGAGTTAGGAGGAAATCCAAGGGGGAAAAAACACTAACTGAAAAGACTTGAAGTGACTCAGGAACTTTCCATACTAAGGCACATAAATTATATGTAAATGTAGGCAAGGAAAAAAACAAAAAAAAAAAAAAATGAGCTTTAAGATCTCTGAATTGCAGGCCAGCCTGGTCTACATAGCGAGTTCTAGGACAGCCAGGGCAAAAGAGAGAAGGGGAAGGGATAGGGACCACTAGACTAAAGAGCTGGCCCCTGAGAACTAGCTGCCCCCAGCAGCCACATGGCTCACAACCATGTTCTCACTCCAGTTCCAGGGGATCTAATGGCCCCCTTTGGCCTTAGGTGCAGACATAGGCATTAACACCCATACACAGAGAATAGATTTTTTTTAAAAGAAAGGGACCAATTACTTGGATATGCATGCTCTTATAACTCATTATTAGATTCAAATACTAAATCCAAATGCTAAATATGAAATAAAGAGAAACTTTAATTTTAAAGGAACTAGCAGTTAGTCAACGTCCAAGATCCTGTGCTGACCCTCCACCTCCTGTACTCCTGCAGCCTCTCTAGAATACTTAGCTATGGCAGGCTTCCTAAACACATTTTCAAAAATCCTCTTCTCTCTTGGCCTTCTCCCTCAAGGGAAGCCAGCTGCTACGGCCTATGAAGAGGTCATGGGAACAGGAACTGGACACTCCAGCACTTCAGACAGTCATCAACAAGCCCATGAGAAGACCTAGACCTAGACCTATCCCGGGTCCCAGATGCACAGAGGAAGGAAGTAGCATTTGTCACGTTGAACCATTGACTTTAATTAAGAGGCTCAACTCATTCATATCCCAAAAGGAAAATGTAAAACCTTGTAAGATTTAGGACTATCTAATTTTGCTAACCAAAAATCCCAGAACTCCAACACTTTCTAGAGCAAAGAACAGAAGCCGGAAGCCTTGTGAGTATCTGAGTTATAGCAGGACACAGCATGGAAGGTGCTAGCGGAACTAGTCAGGAGCCCGACCAGAGCAGATGCTCAACAGGCACAGCACTGACCCTCCAACAGAGTTGACGGTCTCCCCACAGGGCCACTGCGACCAATAGTGCAGAATATAAAAGCACAAGCTGCAGCAAAATGCCTAGCAGACATGCATGCACACACAGCTACGTTTTAGAGGATCTGCTGGAGAGGTGTCTCAACAGTTAAGAGGACTGGGGTCCCACCCACAGCCCCCACACAGCAGCTCCACAACTATTAGCAACTCCAGTTCAGGCGATCTGATGCCCTCTTACAGCCTCCGCAGGTACCATGCATGCACTTGGTGAAGACATACACAAAAAAATGTCACCAAGACAGATGACCGGAGTTGGATACCTGAGACCAAGGTCACAGAAGAAAACAAACTCCAAGTTGTTCTCAAATCTCCACACACCAGCACGTACACAAAAAATAAATGTAATAAAAAAATTTACGCCGGGTGTTGGTGGCGCACGCCTTTAATCCCAGCACTCGGGAGGCAGAGCCAGGCGGATCTCTGTGAGTTCGAGGCCAGCCTGGGCTACCAAGTGAGCTCCAGGAAAGGCGCAAAGCTACACAGAGAAACCCTGTCTCGAAAAACCAAAAAAAAAAAAAAAAAAAAAAAATTTCACCATTCAAAAATAGGTAATTAAGATTTCACCAAAGCCTTTAGAATTCCAGTTTTACTTGCAATAATCTATTTCAGGTCAATTCTATCTCCCACAACATTTAATATACACAAAACATGACTATACCTTTCCTGTTTATTTCATATCATCTTCCAAAGCCACGTCTCTTCCAGACATCACCAAGAACAATCCCTGAAAGAGATTTTTCTTTTAAATCATTATGAAAAGGACAATGTCTGTTACAACAGCGTCTTTAGCAAAGCTTACATATCCTCATTAATTCCTCAATAATCACAGCAGATCATTATGTGAACAGCAGTGAAAAGGTTTAATCATCGGATATGAAGCTACTAGAGTTAACAGTAAAGAGACCAAAACTACTTGCTGTAAATCTGAAAGTCCTCTAATATCTGGAGCAGACACCTCCAGGTCTGTGACATGTAAGTAAATGTGTTTTTGCAGTTCCCCATTTGTAATTCATGACAGCAATGTAGTCAAAATCCATGAGACCAGGAACATGAGCAGTGTCAGCCATCAGGACTCCTTTACATGGAGACCCTCCACAATAAGCGTGCAATTAAGCACTGGAGTTGCTAACCTGGCTTTGTGCTCAGCTCAATCTCTTCCTCCTCCTTCATGAATCCCTAGGTTATACTTCTGAAACCATTGAGCCTGTGGTCTGAATGAAACGCCCCCACAGGTTCATCCATCTGAAGGCTTTGTCTTCAGCTGAGCTGTCAAGGAAGGATTAAGAGGTGCAGCCTTGCTGGAAGAGGTGTCTCTGGGAGCAAGCATTGGCTTTTCAAAAGCCCTGCTCTGCACAGGCACATCAGAATATAAAGCTCTCAGCAACTGCTCCAGCACCGTGCCTTCCTGCCTGGCTTCCCGACATAATGGACCAACCCTCAAAAACTGTAAGCCAGCCCCAATTAAGTGGTTTCTTTTTTAAGAGCTGCAGTGGTCATGGTGTCTGACTGAGAGAGCCTGGACTCCCACTTTTATGGCAGTATCACAGCAGCCAGTGCCTCAGGTTCTCCTAATACTTTAACAACGGTATCCAAGCACTAATCACTACACAAAATGCCCTTCAGTTATAACCTGTATACTTTAACATTTCTGTATTGTCATGTGTAGCTATCTTATCTGTGTATGTCTAGGCACCACCTGCATGCCTGATGCCCAGAGGCCAGGTGTTGGATCCCCTGGAACTGAAATCACAGGTGATTGTGAGCTGCCATATGGATGCTGCCAACAATCCTGGGCCCTTTACCAGACCAGCAAGTGCTCTTAACCACTGAGCCATCTCTCCAGAGACAAAATCAGTATGCTTTATTTTTGAGACAAAATTTAATTATGTAGCCCAGTCTAGCCTGGAACTCTGCATGTTGTGAAGTCCACTCCAACCTCACCGCTCCTCTATAAACCCTTGTACAAATGCTTTTTTCCCTGAAATGCCCAGGATTTTTATTATTATGGTTTTATAATTTACTCTATTATCTTGTGGTGGGGAGGCACATACATCCCATGATTTTTATGTGGAGTCACTTCTCTGTTGTGGAATAATCTTTCTGACACTGTGAACACGTCACTTGGATTGGTTTAATAAAAAGCTGAACAGCCCATAGCTAGACAGGATTTTCAGGGCAGAGAACGCTGGTAAGGGTGGAGCCGCAAGGAGACAGCGGGACTCAGGAAGCAGCATGGGCAGTGCAGAGTAAAGGTGATAAAGCCCCAAGACACAAAGTAAATTAACAAGCCCACGCTATGGCCGAGCTTTCAGAATAAGAAGTCTCCCTGTCATTACTTGTGGGCGGCGGTCCAGCTACATCCTCCCCCTCCTCCTTTACATGGGTTCTGAGACGGATTCATGCCATCAGGCCCGCGGCTGTACGTGCCCAGGAGCTATCTGGCTTGTCCCTGTTGTTCGAGCATGGCTGTTTGTTCACTCTGCCACAACCCGAACCAAAGCTTTGTGCAATGCCAGACCGCCAAATGCTTTCCCACTGACTCTATGAAGATTTTCTTTCTTACAAGCTTCTGTGTAGGAGGGGGCGCACTACAGTCTACCACTTCACACCTATAAACGTGTGACAAACATGGAACTTTCACCCTCGGTTGGTAGCAAATGGGGACAGGAACTTGAGAAGCAATTCCACTTACATCATCTAGAGAAACAGAAGTGTATCCATACTTGTCCACACTCAAGGCATCACTATTAGTAATACTCAAAAAATAAACATTAACAATGTAAATGCACCGGCAACTGATGTCTTACACATACAAGGTTACACTTTGTCAACAAAAAGAGCAAACTCCTAACACTTTTCTACAGGAAAAGCCAGCCACAAAAATCCTATGTACTAATTTATTACCCCATCTCTCTGAAACATACAGAACAGGCCCTCTACACAGGCACAGGGACAGTTAATAAGGACGGAGTTTCTTTGGGCCAGAGACAAAGTGAAGTTGGCAGAGTGCTTGCCTAGTGTGCACGAAGCCCTGGGTTCAAAATCCAGAAGCCCATCAACCGAGCTTAGCACAGCACAGGGGAGGTATACAGTCACCCTGAGCTACACAGCGAGTCTAACGGTGTCTTCACAGGGTGATGTCAAACTTCTGAAAGTGGCCTGAGCCTTTATTCCTGGCCTTTTAGGAGACCCATTCAGAAAGATCACCTCCAGCTTGAGAACAGGCTCTGGGAAACAAACCTGTCTCACAAAGATTAAGAAAACCGCTAATGTTCTGAAAACAGGAGCAGGTTGGCGAGGCAGTGGCTGAAAGCACGCGACCTGGGCTGGGATCCCAGCACGGCAATATAAAAACACAGCTGTGCCCAAAGCTGCTCTAGTATGTGCGACCACACTAAACCTCACTGAACTGTACACTGTTAACTGTGAGGTGAAATAACTCAAGAAAACTGATACAAAGCCCTGTATTTTAACTGTCAAGCAAACATTTACACCCTGCCTTCCCCCAGCACCCGGTGTTCCCCCAAGTTCATGGGCTTTCTTTTAAAAAGTAATAAAAGAGCCGGGCAGTGGTGACCTAATCCCAACAATTGAAAGGCAGAAGTAGGCGGATCTCCGTGAGTTCGAGGCCAGCCTGGTCTACATTTTGCGAGTTCCAGTACAGCCAAGGCCACATAAAGAAACTCTGTATGGGGGAGAGGGGGTAGTAATAATAAAAGAAATGAAAACTTTACATGCTTCTCTAGCTGGCCTACATTATTCAGAGAGGAGCTAATGAATACGCTAAGGCTCTCCTTGAGAAAGGCAAAAAACTACGCCTTCAATTGGCCGGTTTTTTCGTTCTGCGAAGTGTGAATAAAAGGAACTTGTTTTGTTCTAAAATCTTCTCAATCCTGGAATCCACAACGCCCCATTCCCAAGTCCGAACAATGATCGGCCGGCCCTTTCTCTTTTGTTTCCGCTCTTGAGGGGCTCCCACTGCACTGGAGGACTGCGAGCGCCCCAGACACCTTACCTCCTCCTCTTCCTCATCAGGGCAAAACGTCTTCAGAAAGGAGGTTCGCTAAATTAGGATTCCGGGGCATCCTCGGTCAAGCTCCCGGGTGGTATCACAGACATAGCGCCGGGTCACACCAAAACCTCCTGCGTCATCCGTGAGCTACAAAAGAGGGCACGAGGCAAGGGCTGAAATCACTCTTTTGTCCCTGCCTGGTCTGCAACATTCATCGGACATCGCGTCCGGCCCCTACCCGTCTCCTGGCCCCATTCTCCGGTCCTCCAGCGCAAGCGCCACCATCGCCAGCGCCACTTCGGCGTCAGCTCGCTCCGCTCTCTCCTTCCCATGCCAAGGCTCGCTCAAGGCGCGATGGCGCCGGATCGCACGCGAGCAGGGTAAGGCGCAAGAAACGCCCGGACGCGCTAACAAAAGAAGCCCAGCGGCGCGAGGCGAAGGCGGGGCCCGCGGAGAGGCTTGAAGGCTCCGGGCCTCTCCGATTGGCTGCTGAGACACGGCGTGGCCTGCGATTGGCTAGGCCGTCGAGAGCGGCGCCCACGGAAGGCAAGGTAGCACCCAAAGCCCGCCCTTCCGGCCCGGTCGCCCAGTACTCGGGCGGAACCGAGGTTCCCGCGACGTTGGGTCTCGCGGGAGCTCCACGGGTAGGACAGCCGGAAGTTGACCTGAAGAGGACCGCAGTCCCCGAGGAGTCCTCGGGGAGCATCGCCTCCGCTCCTCCGCTCCTCCGCTCCTCCGGCCGTGTGAACGAGCGCAGCCGCCGACCCGCCCGCAGTGCGGCGGGACCGACGGGGTGGGTCGGTGGCCCATCGCGGAGCGCCGCCGGACGTGCGCAACCGGAAGCGGGGCGGGGAGCGACGGCCGTTAGGGACGAGTGCTCCGTGTTGGGTTCCCGGGCTGAGTGGGGTGACTCCAAAGACTTCCTCTCGCCGATTTTTAATTTAAAGCGAGGCCGTCCGTAGGCGTCTGGCGTGGTGGCGAACGCCCGGAACCTCAGCCTTTCAGAGGCGTGGTAGGAAATTTCCGGGTTGGAGGCCTTTATGGTGACCCTGCCATCCCGGTGCCCGAAAGTCTTTCATGCCATGTGGAAGGCATACCGAGAAGGAGAAGAGTAGGTAAAATAAATCCTTACGAACACGAACTTGTACGTAGAGCCGTTTGGTTTTGTGGGATGATGGCGTCTCCCGTGCAGATCGGCCTGACCCGGGAATATCCATGTAGCCCACGCTGGCCTCAAGCCTTCCTGCACCCGCCTCGCAGACCGCGGCCCTGCACTATGTCCTACAGTGCCATAACAATAAGTTCACATGTGATGCGAGTTTCATTGGGTTTGGTTTACCAAGTAGGGCATTGGTAGCTCGTCACTGGCCATCACAGGTGCTTTGATTTCAGGGGGTGCGTGCACGTGTATGCGTAGGCGTGCGAGCACAGGTCAGGTCAACCTCAGCAGCTGTCACTCCCCAGGAGCCAACCATTTTAAAGAGTCTCTCACTGATGACCGACCAATTAGACTAAGCTGGTAGGCCAGAGAGCCCTCAAGTTCCTCCTATCTGCCTGGGATTACACACACCACCATGTTTTTAATATGCTGATCTCATTGCCTCCATGTGTATACTGCCCAGGATTCCCTTCCCACAGCAGGTGCGTCTTGCCAGTCACTGTCTAGTCCCTCAGACATACTCAGAAGCCCGTCCTCTAGATTCTAAATTTTGTCAACGTGACGACAGACACGACTGACCAAGTACCAAATGTTAGCTTTCTTCTGAACATTTCCTTCTTGAATCTGTGTCTGTCCCCCCTCCCCCCCCCCAAAAAAAAAAGACCCTCAAGCTTCTCCATGCTAGCTGGGACGTGTGTGTTTGACCAGATCTGTGTGCTACTTTGGGGAGTAACTTTCTTGGCTCTTACTAAAGATAGCACAAGATAATTTTGGCTCTGGACCTGTAACATTCCATTTCTCTAGTCGGAAATTCAATCAGCCTTGTGGAATCTGGCACAGGTGGGGCTCCCCTCCCCACAGTCCCCCCCCCCCCCCAGGCGCGGTGTTTGTTGCTGTTATTGTTGAGACAAGGTCTCCTGTATGTCAAGCTGGCCTTAACCTCCCAGTGTAGCTGAGGTTGACCTAGAACCCTTGACCCACATGCTTCAGCCTCCAGAGCCCTGGAATGACATGCTTGTTCCATTACACCCAGCTGATCTGTGCATTTCGAACTGGCCTGGACTTTCTTGACAAACTGCACATATTTATTCCCTTTATATGCAATAAACTGGCTGTTCCCTGGCTTCTGTGTAAAATCCACACTAGTTTCAACTTACCAAGATCTAAAATAAAATAGCCCGGGACAGTTATATAAATTACGTTAACGTATCCTCAGACCAATTTTGTGTCGCTTGGATCTCCCTCTGAACTCAGCTCCTCATTTCCTGTGGTTTCCAGTGAAAGAGTTCAGATGAGACAGGTAAGAGCGGACTGTGGAAGATGAGGGGCTCAACAGTGGAACATGAAGTCCACCCAAAGGAGAGTAAACAATGGCCAAAGAGACCACTGACATACCAGCTCACTCCCAGGGGGGAGAATGGACACTGCCAGCCTCCATTTTTAGAATGCTTTAAAACACAAAAGTCTCTACAACAGATAGTTTATTTTTGTTCCTGCTCAGGTGACTGACAGGCCCACTTGCATGATGACACCAGGCACATTTAGTCCCAGCACTCCTAAGACAGAGGCGGGTGGAACTTCAAGTAGGTTCAAAGCCAGTCTGGTCTACATAGTGAGTTCCAGGACAGCCAGGGCTGTGAAGACAGGCCCTGTGTGCTGCAGGCAAACCTGCAGGGCATTTCTTAATGAGTGATTGACATGAGAGGGCCCAGCCTCTTGTGAGTGGGGCTATCCCTGGGTTGGTGGAACTAGGTTCTATAGAAAGCAGGCTGAACAAGCTATGCAGAGCAGGCCAGTAAGCAGCACCCCTCCAGGCTTCTGCATCAGCTCCTGCCCCCAGGTTCCTGCTCTGAGGTCCTGTCCTGACTTCCTCCAATGATAGACCACCATGTGGAAATGAAAGCCAAATAAACCCTTTCCTCCCAACTTGCTTTTGGTCATGGTGTTTCATCACAAAGTGTGAATGGTCATTAGAGCCCTGCAATTTGAATTCATGGTTTTACATGTTGCTAGTTGTGAGGGAGAGGTCCATCCTCTATGACCTCCAAGCCTATGAATTTCTCACCAGCTATCAAACATGTATTATTTATCTTTTGTAGATAAACATAAATGATTGTAGAGTTTAAGTGACAGCTAAGAAGTGAGGAATCAACTGAGAGACGGCTCAGTGGCCCTGCAAAGATAAGGCCCGGAGTTCAGGTCCCCAGAACTTACTAAAAACTGGGCAGGGTGGCAGCCGCCTGTAATCACAGCACGGGGAGACCCAGGGATCCCCAGGACTATTTCGCTAGCTAGATTAGCAAACTCTGGGTTCACTGATAGACTGCCTCAAGAAGTGGAGGGTAATCAAGGAAGATACCCTCTGTCAATGCTGGGTCTCCACACAGGAGCATATGCACTCACCCACACGTATGCATACAGACATACACATACATACCAAATATACATGAATGATCTGAGTTTGATCAAGAGAAATGCTGACTCTTGGATGTTACCCTCTGATTAAGCACCCGCCATGTAACACACGCCAAACATGTAATTTTTATAAGAAATATTCCATGAGCTTTGGCCTATTAATCTGTTGTAGGTTAAAATGAGCATCTGTGATGGAGAAATGTGTGCCAGCAATCACTTTGTAAAGTTGCTAATGGAGCTAGAAATCAGTTTCTTAAATATCAGAGCTAAACTAGTTTGCTATCCCTTAAAACATCATTCGGGATAGGGCACAGGGCACACACCTGTAATTCCCCGGCACTCAGGAGGTAGAAGCAAAAGAACGAGGTCAAAGTCATCTTTAACTACATGGTGAATTTGAGACCAGTATGGATGACATGAAACCCTGTCTTAAAATGAGAAAAAAAAAATCATTCAGAAAGAATGAAAATAAAAGTTTTTGACAAGAAAATACTAGTTCTCTTCCCTGAACTACTGTAGTTCAAGTTTGGTAATACCAAGTAATTTGGGCATTTGCTAAGTAAATAACAACAGACATGTTCTCAGCAGAACATGTTAAGATACCATGTTAAGATATTTCAGAGCACTCGCTCAACTGTTTTTAAAGTCTGCTTTCCCTTTAAATGGTTAAGAATTTTAATTATGCCAGGTGGTGTGGCACATGCCTTTGATCCCAGCACTTGGGAGGAGAGGCAGACAAGGCAGGTGGATCTCTGAATTGGAGGCCAGCCTGGTCTACAAAGTGAGTTTCAGGACAGCCAGAATTGTTACACAGAGAAACCCTGTCTCACAAAAAACAAACAAACAAAAAAAAATTTATTTACATAGTAGAATGATTTTTATGAGAAAATAACAAAAACATTTCTGAGAACCCCAAAATTCACCAATGATCTGAACAGATAATCTAAGGGGTTCCTACTTGAAGTGTTTTCTCTCCAATAATATGACATCTCTTCTTTTCAATGTGGCACCACTGCCAACTAAAAACTCCATGACCTTCAGTTCCGTAGGGCAGACTGTGCTTGAGTGATCACACTGGTGTTGGACGGTCACCAGTATCAGCAGTCAGAAGGAAAGCTGACCAGGGTTTCTGCGGCTGTCGGCTGCTAAAGCCTATTACATGATGGGCATGCCTGGACATGACGGTCTCTCTTCATCATAAAGTTCACTGCTGTGGGATGTTCTGTATGTCCTGTGAGAGCCCTTCTTGGGTTCTTTGTGGCGTTACCCAGCAGGTCCGTATAGAGGATGATTAGGACCATGGGCCTGAGTGCAGGTGTTTGAGATGGTCTGCACTTGGCTGTGCTGGGGGATGGTCTGTATGTCAAGTTGTTCTGATTGATCAATAAATAAAACCTGATCGGCTGTGGCTAGGCAGGAAGGATAGGCGGGACTAACAGAGAGGAGAAATAAAAGGACAGGAAGGCAGAAGGACTGACTGCAGCCGCCGCCATGACCAGCAGCATGTGAAGATGCCGGTAAGCCACCAGCCACGTGGCAAGGTATAGATTTATGGAAATGGACTAATTTAAGCTATAAGCACAGTTAGCAAGAAGCCTGCCACGGCCATACAGTTTGTAAGCAATATAAGTCTCTGTTTACTTGGTTGGGTCTGAGCGGCTGTGGGACTGGCGGGTGACAAAGATTTGTCCTGACTGTGGGCAAGGCGGAAAACTCTAGCAACAGTTCACTTGTTATTTTAAAATCTAATCATTCTCAGTGCCTGAGTTTGTATTTCTGACCTACGCATATGAGAAACTTCTTGGTATGGGCTGCTTGGAATATGAGTTTTCCAAAAAGGAGGAAAAGACCACCAGGTGCTGCTTGTGAAGTTACTCCTGTAAGACAGAAGTGTGAGCAGACCTTTTTTTCAAAAGCTTTCCAAAACGTGCACTCTGAGACAAGGTATCATTGTTAGCACTGCCGGCCTAGACCTTGATGTGTAGATCAGACTGGCCTCACACTAATGGAGACCATCAGCCTGCCTCTGACTCCTGAGTGCTGGCATTAAAAGTGTGTGCCCAGCTAAACGTGTTTAAAAGCAAATAAAAGAAAACCTTGTTCACTCTTCTACAATTTCGTACACATATGCAATATTAGGCCTGCTTTTAACTTGTTTAAATAACTAAAACATTGACTATACAGAAAAAGCTTTGGTTGACAGTTTAAATTACTGGATGGGAGTGGAGAAGATGGGAGTAGCTTGGAGCACCAGTTGGTCTTCCAGAAAGGACCCACACCGTGGCTCACAACCACCTGTAACTCCAGTCCAGGGGGGTCCGATGAGCCCTTCTGGCCTTTGAAGGCACCAGGCACACACATGATGCACAGATGTGTGTAGACAAAACCATACATCTAAGTGGAAAATTTAAAAAGGATGATGCTGGAGGTCAAGGAGATGGCTGTGTGGTTAACAGTGCTTGCTCCAAAATTCTGAGGGTGTGAATTCAGAGCCTGGAACCTCTGTGAAAAGCTGCATGTGGGAGCGTGCGTGCGTGCGTGCGTCTGCAATCTGAGCACAGCCACTGCACGATGGGAGGGTCACAGGAGTCCCTGGGGCTCCTGGCCCTGCCAGCCTGGGGTATGCAGCATCTGGACAGAAACGAGGACCCTTCTTCACAGGTGGAAGGCAAGAAGCGATTCTTGAAGAGTTACCATCTGACCTTCACACACACACAACATCCACACGAGCACATCACATGCAAACAGTCTCATACACACAACACACAGACACATTATACATATATAGTCTCACATCACACATCACACAGACACATCACACGCAAAGAGCCTCACACACACAGCACACATACTCATCACACGCATAGTGTCACACACACATCATACACAGAGGTACATCACATGCATATAATCTCACACACATTACACACATACAACCATACACACAGTCACACACAGAGACATCATATACCTACACAATCAAATATTGGTGAAAGATCTATGAAAGCTAAAGTATAACTTTAATAGAAAATTTAGGCTCTTATGGTCTGAAAATTAAGTAGAAGTGCAGATTCATATACCACAAAACCCACTTGTCCTGAGGAAGCCTAAAATAGAAATAGCAGCCGACAGAAGGCAAGGTATGTCAGGAGAGCCTTCCTGGTGCTGCAGATAAGCCGGGGAATGCAGAACACAGGTGACTGTGAGTTCTACTTTCAAGGCCCTGGGCTGCGAAACACTGCTTTTGAAACATGCAACCAAGCGGCTACTCACGTGACTCCTAGAAAGCCCAGTGTTGAGCAGAAAACAGGCACAAGTCTGTACCTTCTGCTGCCTCTGAGGCCTGCCTGTGAGGTTAAAATGAGGAACAGTAAGTAGACCATGTACTCACATTCACATAAAGCCGTCCCAGGTGCTTAATAAACCAGAAAAAGACAAGTCATTGAGGATGGATTAGAACCCCATCCCCCTCCGCCCAGCAGGAATTTGGAAGTTTAAATTGTAAAGTGGACAGTACTCTGTTCTCTCACTCACATTTGAAGGGACAGAGAAAGGACAAGTGCACACTCTCAATGGGGAGTGTGCTCCTCAGGAATAAAGACTCAGAAATAAAGAAGAAACATACGATACACTTGGTTATTGTGTAAAAGTCACTGACACTGGATGGATATCAGCAAACTACAGCAAATCCCAACATGAAAACCTAAAAATGCAAAAATAATTATGTAAAAGTTAAAATTCCCCTTTAAACACGTTTTTGTTATTTATTCCAACCCAACAAGGGCTTATGTTATGAAAAATTAAGTCAGTGTCATGTTCCATTTTGTGTGACATGCTACTGAAGCCCAAGACTGAGGGGTTTACTGTGCTTCTAAATCACCCTTTAGTTTATTGCCTTTATAAATCTAAATTTTGCCGGGCGGTGGTGGTACATGCCTTTAATCCCAGCACTTGGGAGCCAGAGTCAGATCTATGTGAGTTTGAGGCCAGTCTGGGCTACAGAGCAAGATCCAGGTCAGGCACCAAAACTACACGGAGAAACCCTGTCTCAATTAAAAAAAAAAAAAAAAAAAAAAAAAAAACCTAAATAAATCTAAGTTTTGTGCATGACATTTAAAGCAAGGTTCAAATCTGTGTTTAGTGCTCTGTTACATTTGACTATGTACTTATATACTCTGCATTTGAAAAAGTGTTTTGCATTATTCCTTCAAACACTGGATAAATTGGGTAGACAAAGGCTGAAGATGAGAATATTTCCATTGCTGCTTTTAGCCCAGTTAAGTGTTCTTGCAACTCTGAATGGCTTCAGACCCTTACCGTATTTAGTCAATATGACTCACAGTGATATATTCAGATCTGGTTAGAGGAATTGGTTTTCATTTCTATTCTGCCTCTTATTCTTTTCCCTTGAATAAGCTGCATGTGTATGTGTGTGCACGTGTGGCGTGCATACATGTTCACGGGGGTGTATGCACACATAGTTGCATGTCCATGCGCATGAGGAGGTCAGAAGTCAGTATGAGGTATCTTTCTATGTTATTCGCAATCTTATGTGTTGAAAGGGGGTCTCTCACTAGCCTAGAATAGCCAGTGAGTGAATCTAGGGGTCTGCCTGTCCCCACCCCACCACCCTGGGAGTCCCACGTGTGCCACTGCACTCAGCTTTTGTGGCCAACACTCAAGTCCTGATGCTTCCGTGGCAGGCACTTTACCGACTGAGCCATCTGTCCAGCCTCAAACATCCCCAAGGAAGCAGACAGGAGAGTATCTCTGGGGTCTGCTGGCTAGCCAATGAGTGAGCTCCAGGTTCAGTAAGAGACCCTGTCTCAAAACTTTTTTTGAAAAAAGTGGAGAGTGATAGAGGAAGACACCAGTACTAACCTTTGGTCTCCACATGCACTCACACACATGTAAATCCTGAATGTGAACCGGGAGCCTCCTTGTGGGAGCCCACAGAGGTTTCCTCGTGAGATCTGAGCTTGCTTTACCAGCAGGACTGCATAAGAGGATGATTGGACCATGGGCCTGGGTACCAGGTGTTTGGAAGGGTCTATACTTGGTTGTGTGTAGCGGTGTGTGTGTGTGTGTGTGTGTGTGTGTGTGTGTGTGTGTGTGTGTGTGTGTTATGCCTCAACCCTTGGCATTGTTATAAAAAGCCCTTCTGAATAAAGTTCTGGGCCAGTGAATAAGGATCCAGGTTCCCCCGAAGCTATCCTGTGTTTCTGTCTTTCTTCTTCTTGGCTAGGCCTATATCATTCTAACCTGACACCCGTCATTCCTCTCTCCTCCTCACAGGAACCCTGTAAAAGGTGGGGGCTGGTCCCCCACACTCCCTCTCTGTTCAAAGTGGAAAATGATATACATGACACATAAGTTTTGGCAACAGGTTGGCAGTTCCTCCAAAGGTTAAACAATGACTTCCAATCTGGCCATTTTCCTAGGCATAAAACTGAGAAATGAAAACACAAAAAGTTTATTCATAAATATCATTAAAAAACAAAAACAAATCGTTATTGGGACTGGAGAGATGGCTCAGTGGTTAAGAACACTTGTCTGCTCTTGCAAAGGATCCTGCTTCAGTTCCCAGCACCCACATCGTGGCTCACAACCATCTGTAACTCCAGTCCCAGGGTCTGATGCCCTCTTCTGGCCGCCTCAGGCATTGCATGCACATGCTACACACACCTAAGGCAGCAAGACACTCAATACATACAGATTTTAAAGTTATCAGCTGGGCAGTGGTGGCGCACACCTTTATCTCAGGACTCAGGAGGCAGAGGCAGGAGGACATCTGAATGTGAGACTAGCCTGGTCTACAGTGAGTTCTAGGACAGCCAGGGCTATGCAGAGAGACCCAGTCTCAAAAAAGCAAAATCAACAAAAGAGTTATCAACCAGAAATTAGGAAAACAGAACTAATCATGGAAGGATGAGTGAACAAATGAACTGTGCTGTGTCAGGCCACACTGGATTCGTATGTAGCTGTCAACATTTTTTGTGACGACCATACTTATTAGGTAATGTCTGAAGTTCCCACTTTTCATGTATGAAGTTCCTAATGTTCTATCTCCTATCACAGTTAGCCTTTATTCTGGCTGAAGTATTTATTGGTTGTGTAGAGACCACTGAGATTTCTTTTTTAATATCAGATTGGTTTAATATGTAACCTAACACAAATCCCATAGTGATTACCTCACAAATAATTCAAGATTTTATAGTTTTAAAAAAATACACAATGACAAGCAAAATACTACCCCCCAAAAAAGCTCATAACTCTAGTCATAGTTTTGTCTGTTTTGAGTCAGGGTCTCTCTACATAGCTGTAGCTGTCCTCGCTCTATAGATCAGGCTGACCTTGAACTCACAGAGATCCACCTGTCTCTGCCTCCTACGTGCTGGGATTAAAGGCATGCGCCACTATAACCGGCTCAGACAGATTTTTATTCTTTATTTTTTAATTGTTTTATTTTGAAATGGGGACTCATGTGGCCTAGGCTACCCCTGATCTTCCTGTCTCCACATCCCAAGTTCTAAGATTATAGGCTTCAGCTGCAGTGACTGGCGCCTCCCCGCATTCTCCCCCTTTTTTAAGGCATGGTCTTGGTATGCAGCCCTGGCTGGCCCAGAAATATCTATGTAAACGAGGTGGCCTCAAACTCAAGGCCATCATCCCATGTCTCACTTTGCACGTGCTGGTTATGGGCTGTGCCCTGCTGTGTGTTCTTGTTCATTTTCCTAACAGCTAACAATGCTGACAGCTTTTCTGCATGTCTAACATCCAGCTCCTTGAGTGCAATGTCTGCTCAATCTTTTAGTCACATTTTGGAGGGTGTATATTATTGAGTCACTTATTGAACATTGTATATTCTAGATAAACATGAAATTTCATGTGTTTTATAATTTTCAAGATTGTGGCTTGCTATTTCCATGAAAACGTCACTTGAAAAACATATAAAATTTCTGATTGTGAGGCCTGGGGATGTAGTTCTGTTTGTACAGTGCTTGCTGAGTGTGCCCAGAGCCCTAGGTTTGATCCCCAGCACCATATAAGAGGAGCATGCCTTTCACCAAGGTAAAGGCACCTGCTGCCAAGCTTGATGACCCAAGCTCAGTCCCTGGGACCCACGTGGTAGGAGAGGACCAACTCCTCTGACCTACATACACATACACATACACATAATAAATCAATGTCACTTTTTAATGTGAAAACATGGGCATGGTGGTCTGCACCTCTAACCTCAGCACTTGGAAGGCAGAGGTAAGAGAATAAGAAAGCCAAGGTAGGAGCTGGTAAGGTGGCTCAGGGGGGTTGCCCTAGAGCTGACAGCTGACTTCAATCCCTGGAGACCACATTGTGGAAGGAGAAGACCAGCTTCCCTCTTTGCCCTCTGACCTCTACATGTTCTCACCACACTGAAGTTCAGTCATGCTCAGCTACACAGTGTGCTCCAGGACAGTCTGGCCAACACTAGATTCTGTCTCAAAAAAACCCAGTGTTTTTAATTAATCTAATTTTTGTTTTTGTTTTTTGTTTTTTTGTTTTTCCAAGACAGGGTTTCTCTGTGTAGTTTTGCGACTTTCCTGGAACTCACTGTGTAGCCCAGGCTGGCCTCGAACTCACAAAGGAGGCTCTGCCTCCTGAGTGCTGGGATTAATGGCGTGCACCACCACCATCCGGCTTCTTTCTCTTTTTTATTATTTTGTTTTTTCAAGACACTGTTTCTCTGTGTAGCCTTGGCTGTCCTAGAATTCCATCTGTAGAGCTGGCCATGAACTCACAGTTATCCATCTGATTCTGCCACCAAGTGCTGGGATTAAAGGTATGTGCTACCACCGGCCGACTCAAACTTCCATTTCTTAATAGTTTTGGTTTGTGAGCCTAGCCTTTAACAGCTGAGCCATCTCTCCAGCCCAAACTTCCATTTCTAAATGCTTGTTTCTATGCAGAAATACAACTGTCTCTTGCATACTTGCTAAACTCAGTAATAGTTTTCATTAAATCTTTGATTTCTCAGGGCAGGCAATCACATAATCTAACCACAGGCTTCTTACTCATTTCCAGTTTGTGGGCCTGTTTCTCCTTTTGCCTTATTAAATAAAGGACCTTTACAAAATAATGCATAGAATGCCTGTTCCCAGTCACACAAAGAAAACACCTTGACTTCACCAAGAGTGTGGCTCACTGTGGCATTCTGTAAACTCTCTTTATCTGGTTATTCTTGGTTTGCTAAAGAGTTGGGGTTTTCTTTATTATAAATAGGTGCTGAATTTTCTTTTTTCTGCATTTTTGGCAAAAATTTTATGGAATATAATTCACATGCCATAACACTCATTTTTTAGAAGTGTACAGTTCAGAATTCTCTTATGTTCGCCATCATTTTCTGGACTTAGGATGCTATGGTCATTTATATATATTAATCTCCAGCGAATTGCATTATGGTGTTTTCTTTTTATATACTATCAGGTTTTATTTGCTTACTACAAATTTACAAAAGTCACAGTGATCTTATAATAAAATAACACCTTGAATTTACTTAGTATTTAGTAGTTAAGAAGGTCTTAAATGTTGCCACAAAAAATATCATTTAAGAAATATTAGCCGGGTGGTGGTGGCGCACGCCTTTAATCCCAGCACTCGGGAGGCAGAGGCAGGTGGATCTCTGTGAGTTCGAGGTCAGCCTGGGCTACCAAGTGAGTTCCAGGAAAGGCGCAAAGCTACACAGAGAAACCCTGTCTCGAAAAACCAAAAAAAAAAAAAAAAAAAAAAAAGTATTAAGAAATATATAATCTTTTTTTAAAAGCCTGGCCAGCATAGTGGTGCACATCTTTAATCCTCAAAATTGCAGAGTCAGAGGCAGGCAGAGGTCTGTGTTCGAGGCCAGCCTGGTCTACATAGCTGAACTGCTTGCAGATGAGCAAGGTTTACACAGTGAGACTATGTCTCAAAAAAAAAAAAAAATCAGATGGCTAATCTTGGAGCCTGCTTCAGAGGGTGAAGCGCTTGCTTAGTACATGGAGAGCCCTGGATCCAATCGAGGCTCTAAAAGCCCCTTGAAAGACCAAACCACACACAGCTAGGGGCAGAGCGAGCACTTAGTGGTTAGGAGCTCACACTGCTCTTGCAGAGGACTTGAGTTCTGGTGTCAGCACCTGAAGCAGGGCAGTTGACAACCACCTCTAACTCCAGCTTCAGGGGACCTGACAACTATGGTTTTGGGGGGGCATCCATACTCATTTACATATTTCACCCCATGTCCCCCAGCCACATATACACAATTAAAAATGAATCTCTGAAAATAAACCAAACGAAGCAGCAGCCCACACAACACGTGAGTGTGGTGGCACACGTGTCACAGACTGGGAGGTAGGAGAGAAGAGGACCAGGGCTCAGCACAATCCTCACTTCCTGGGGCCAGACTGAGCTCCATGAGACAATGCCTCAAAAGGACCAAACCAACCAAACAGGAAAGCCAGGTGAGCGACTCACATCTGCAATTCCCCCAGCACACTGAAAAGCTGAGTCAGGAGGACTGTTAGGAATTTGAGGTCCAGATCCTAGGTTAAACAGGGAGAGTGTGAAGAAAGGAAGGAAGGAAGGGAGAGAGGGCCAGAGGGAACCAAAAACCAAAATAAACACAATAAAAAACTCACATTGGGTCTACAGATACAGCATTAAGGAAACTGTAACAGAACAAGGAGGTAAGCTTAAATAATTTACGTAACAGAAAATAGCTTCCCAACTGGGGGATGGAGTAGCAGAACACTGGACCAACATGAATGAGGCTCTAAGTTCAACCCCTGACAGAAGCAAACTAATTAATAATCATAATAGGAAGTACTTCGACAGTTAAATTCTAATGGGCTGGTTTGGGGGCTGTGAATAGATACTCAGAAACACTACATAAGGGGCTGAAGACAGGGTTATGGCTTAAGTGCTTGCTTGGCCTATCCAAGGCCCAGAGTTCATCTCCCCTAACAACAACAAACCAGAATGCTTAAGGGATCTGATTGGCCCAGAGGTGGAGCTCAAGATCCTAGGTGAGCTTCAGTGGTGTGGTGAGTATTCCTTTTCTAATCAGCATTACAGAACAAAAATAGAAAAACTTTCTGAAGCTATTTTTATTCACATTTTACATGAGATTGCAAAATGTCAGTTATGAAGTATCAAAAACTGGGGATGCTAAGCCAGTCCATCCTCTCCTTCACCCAGTGCTCTGCTCACTTCCGTAACCACACGCCCAGTTCCCATCTCAAACGTAAGATCGACAGGTGGCTTTCACTGTCTCAGAACCTCAGAACTAAGGCAGGTGGTCGGGAAAGCACCAGGCATCTAGGAGAGTAGACGGCGTTTCTGCCATAGAAGTGGGAAAAGCATAGACATATTCTCATTTCAATGCAACTCATGCTAACGAACTGGGCAAAGATGAGAGCTTTCAAGTTTTCTCAGAAGGAATGTCAAGTGTACTTGAAAATTAGGTTAACTAAAAAGGCTTATTGCATGGGAAATGGTTAAAACTGGTATTACTGAACTAAAGAAAAAATGCAAAACCTTTTTTTTTCTTACAGAAGAGTATAAATGTTTATTTTCTGTATGATTTATTCTTCTGTCCTGTTTTTACAATATAGAAAAGTGTACTTTTTGAATAGCTCTAGTAAATATAATCTTTCTACTTTGGGATGTAAATAGGGCTTAAAAATTATATACCGAACCCTCCCCAAATAATCTTTTAAAATTGGTGAATTATGTGGCTATTAACTTTGTTCAGTGATGTGATGTAAAAGCCTAATACAAAGGTTGTTCAGTGAGTACCAGACAGAAGGAAGGGCGTGATACTTCAGGAAGCTTCTGAAAAATCAAAACCAGTAGCATTTGATTGCACCTTCAAATTTTTACAAGCAAAACATTCTTAAGCAATGCCATCATACATAATCTACAATTATAATCAAAAATTCACAAACATTTTGCACACTGTATATAAATACACATCACAATGGTGCAATTAGAATTAACACATAATATATACAAAATGAACAAAGTTCAGGTTTAGACCAAAAACTTATTGCAGTCTTTTGAAAAATAACTTGATTAGATATTATTTTGTCCTTTTAGACTAATTTACATTTATACAAAGTTTACTTCGACACACTAGACTGAGGTGCTAAGAATGTCTGCATTATCTACATTTAAAGTCACTGCCCTATAATTTATAAATCCACACTTTAAAAGGAGGATATTTTAATGAATAACGGAATCCTCTTTCATTAATTTCTATTGCCTGTATCTTTCATGTTCATATGAACATATATACACACTTACTACATACAACTATAAAATCCTTGTAGGAAGGGTAATAATAAGCATAGGCGCATAGGCTAATAGTTACTGAGAACTAAGGTACCTTACAAAATGCCTCAATTCCAACATAGTCTCCCCCCTTGTCATAAACTCAAGAATCCTACTACAATAGGCTCTTAAGATCATACAGTCTTTAGTTACTGAAAATGATTTAGGTTATTTCTGCAATTATGAGAACACACATACCCCAGCTTACCAAATCATTGGCTAAAAACAATGCTGAATTAAACTGCCTTTATAAAAAGTAGCTCACTACAATAGTGAAAGCTGCTAGGAGCCCATTTCAGTAAATTAGGTAATACATTGATTCAAATTTAGTTCCAAAACTCTACAGAGAACTGTGTGGATAAAAACTTCATCATACATGATCGCACAGCTTTGTGTTCTTGCTTCTCCATCCAAGTCAAATTTTATACTTGATGCTTATGAGTCCTATATTATCTTGGCATAAAATGTTTACTTCAATTCACACAATCTCTCATTTTAGAAGTTATCAATAATGACTTCGACAATTATTGTAAAATATACCACTTCCTTCAAAGAAAATGAAGACATTCCAGAACATGTTAGCCATTCCTCATCAGAGACATACTGCCCATCATCTGAAAATTACTGTCCCTTAATATTTTGTTTTCTTTAAAGAAAATACAACTTTCATATCTGAAAAGTGTGATGGGGATTGTTCCCCTTCCAATTTCCCAAAGACAACACAGTATTCCAGAATCCACCCAAAAAAAGCTGATTTTTCTTTAAAAGGATGGTGTTTTCTAGACAAAATATTATATGTTTCATTAAGAATTTGGTTATGTGGACATTCTACCTGTGAATATTCTAGATCTGGAGCCAAAGAATGGGTCCTACCCACGCTGCTTTGGCTCTGTCTACTGAACAAAGTCATACAACACCATACATTATAAAGGATATTACAATAATTTATGAATGTACTTTGTCAATAGAATCAGAAGGACAGAACATCTAATTCTTAAGAAACCCAAGCAAATTAAAAAATATATAATACAATAAAAGAAAAAATTCTAAAGAAAAAATTTAGAAGGGACAGAGGCAGAATTAACTAAGATTTAAAATGTACTAATTTCTTCATTTAAATTTTCTTCTCATTCAATACTATAGTTTCAGGTCTCTTAAAACAAGGGCTGAGTTAAAATGCAGTAATTGTTAAACTATCTTCTAGAAAATCCAATGTCCTGGCACCTTAGATTCTCTGTGCAGTTCACGTCCGTCTTTTGTGCAGGAGTTAGCAGTGCATGGCACAAGGGTCACTTTTGGCTTTTCCTGCAGAGTTGATGACGCTCATCAAACACCGTCCAAACTCCTCAAGTATCATCCGCTCTGCCGCTGCCTTTGACTTCCCCTTCTTGTCTGCCTGCTCTGCCTGGGCAAGAAGGCAATTACACGTGGCTTCAGCTACTTCCTTAGTTACAAATGTAAATGGCAATCTGAAATGATTTTCGAGAGAGAAACACAGATGATCACGGGGTTGATAAGGGATTCCACTGGTACCTTCATGCTGCACCAGCATAAGGGACATCAGGGTTGTGAGCTAAACACATCCTCAAGGGCTCTAAGACACAGGTTTGCTCTCAGTGAGCATATCTAAAAAGATTTACCAGGAAATACATTTAACATTAAAAAACAAGATCTACTTCCCAGACAATGTGTCTGGCTAATGAGAAGATGGAATCCTAACCTATCCTGGGTGTTTTACCCCTCAGTCTCCCAGTGTGCGAATACCCCACCAGTGCTGTCCTGGTCTGGTGTCCTCCTTCTGACACACAGAGGGATTCCATGAACCTTACTGGGAACTAAAAGAATTACTGAAAACAAGGTTCTACCACACTCCCTTATATTGTTAGAAAGAACAAACAAAAGCCCGATGCCTGGCACACACCTTTAATCCCAACACTCAGAAGACAGAGGCAGGAAGATCTCTTCAAGTTTGAGGCCAGCCTGGTCTACAGAGTGAGTTCCAGGACAGCCAGGGCTACTACACAGAGAAACCCTGTCTCGAAAAAACAAAAGGAAAAAAAGAAAGAATTTCGGGTATGGCATCAACAAAATCAAGTAAGTATCCTGGCATAATTTTTCAGTTCTGCCTTTTTCTTAGTATGTTTTTGTGAAATTGTGCATGCATGTGTACATACATGCACATGTGGAGGTCAGGAGACAACCTGGGTAGCATTCCTTGGGCAGTCTGCCTTGTCTTTCAAGGACTCAACTGGCCTGAAACTCACCAAGTCCGTTATGCTTGTTGGTCAGTGAGCCCCAGAGATTCTCCTGTCTACCGACCAGAGCTAGGATTAGCTGTGTACATCACCACATCAGCTTTTTTATTTTTTATTTGGTTTTTCGAGACAGGGTTTCTCTGTGTAGCCCTGCCTAACCTGGAACTCACTCTGTAGACCAGACTGGCCTCGAACTCATAGAGATCACCTGCCTCTACCTCTGGAGTGCTGGGATTAAAGGTGTGCGCCACCACTGCCTGACAAAATGTCCAGCTTTTTAAATGTAGGTTCTGGTGTTCAAATTCAGGTCCATCTTTATTGAGCTATCTCCCAGGCCTTATACAATTTTTCAAAAACATAGCTTTAATTATAGTGTGTAGTGTTTGTGTGCATGTGTGTGTGTGTGTGTGTGTGTGTGTGTTTGTGTGCACTTGCATTTCTGTGGGTTGAACCAGGACTTCCTCACACACACAAACGCTCTATCACTGAGCTATATCCCCAGCCCTACAGCATATAGTTTTGTGTTTATACTTCCATCATGAACATTTGGGGGGGGGGGCTGAACTGTTTTACTGTAGTGATATCTTTAATATCCAGAGGTTAGATTTAGTAATCTTAAAGTATCATTAAAATATTTTTTAAAAATTAGGTATCTGCCCCTTTTTACATACTTCAGTCAAGAAAGTTTTGTAAATGATACTTCCGTTCTAAGAGGCTGGGGTGATGGCCAGTCTGACAACCAGAGTTTTATCCCTGGGCATAAAAGGTAAAAGGAAGAACCCACTCCAGAGTTCTCTGATCTCTCTCTCTCTCTCTCTCTCTCTCTCTCTCTCTCTCTCTCTCTCTCTCTCTCTCTCTCTCACACACACACACACACACACACACACACACACACACACACACACAAGTTGGGTGTGGAAGCACAGTGTGTAACCCTGGCACTCAGGAGGCTGAGATGGAAGGATTACAAATTTCAAGTCTAGTATGGGTTACATAGTAAGATCCTGTCTCTAAAAATTAAAACAAAAGGAAAAAACCTAATAATCAAACAATTTTATACCAAAAAAGCACCTCACTGTTACAAATATTGAAACTTTCTTTAACATAAGTATTTAATAGGTCAGTTCTCAACCTTCCAAATGCTATGACCCTTTCTTTAGTACAGTCCCTCATGGTGTGGTGACCCCCAATCATAAAATTATTTTTGTTGCTACTTGATAACTGCAATTTTGCCACTGTTATGTATTGTAATGTAAATATTTGATATGCAGGATGGTCTTAGGTGACCCCTGTGAAAAGGTTCTCAAAGAGGTCACCACCTACATGTTGAAAACCTCTGTAATAGATCATTTACAAGATTCATTCTCTTAATAATTTCTCAAATAAATCTCTAATACACTGACTAGTAGAAATCCAAGTCCAAATGACTGTGTTAACAGCAGACCTTGAAAATCACTGGCAATAGAAATGCTTCCTACAGTTACCAGAAAGCTGAAACCAGAGACATAGAGTGCTTTTTCCACCAACTAAGAAGTAACTAAGATAGAAAACACAGGTCTACCTATTTTTGTTCTTTTTCTTCTTTCTTTCTTTCTTTCTTTCTTTCTTTCTTTCTTTCTTTCTTTCTTTCTTTCTTTCTTTCTTTCTTTCTTTCTTTTTTTTTTTTAAAGATTTTATTTATTTATCATGTATACAGTGAGTGTTCAGCCTGCAGGCCAGAAGAGGGCACCAGATCCCATTACAGATGGTTGTGAGCCACCATGTGGTTGCTGGGAATTGAACTCAGGACCTCTGGAAGAACAGCCAGTGCTCTTAACCTCTGAGCCATCTCTCCAGCTCCTTCTTATTTTTTAATACAGGGTTTCTCTGTGTAGCTTTGGAGCCTTTCCTGAAACTCACTCCGTAGACCAGGCTGGCCTCGAACTCACAGAGATCCACCTGCCTCTGCCTCCCGAGTGCTGGGATTAAAGGTGTGCGCCACCACCATGCTCGGCTGTTCTGAGATGAGGTCTTGCGCTGTTGCACAGGCTGGCCTGGAACTCCACTGCTTCCTGCCTCAGCTCCTGAGCAGCTGTGCCTCCTGTCTGACTAATCATTGTCTCTACTCCAGAGTTCAGAGTCCAGTGAAACAGAAAATAATGAGACTACACTGTTCCAGTGCAGGGTGGGAAAGTCTAAGAACACAGACTCGTCCCGAGAACTAAGGAAGTGAAGAGGAACAAGGAAAGAAGTACAAACACTGGCTTTCTTCAGAGTTCCTCAGATCGCATACTTACCTCAAGTCAGCAGAGATCAGTTAAGAGCCATGGCAAACGACAACCCTTCTGTGCACTGTACAACAGCACAGACTCTGACCATGCTTTCTCTTCACCTCACTTAAGAGGGAAGAAAGGCGGAGGGAAATGGAAAATTCAGGTTGACAACAGCACAGAGTCCGAATTTAACCTTGTCTCCCTACAAAGAAACCTTACTAAAAATGACCGTCTGAGAACCAGATAAAAAGGCTTTGAGAAGTATTGACTCACTTTCCTCCTCCACTGTTCAGAGCTGGGGTCGGCCTCGTCAGCAAGTCTGAGATCTGAGAGGATAGCTTGGTCTTGGCTGCCGTCTGCTGCTGGACCCTCACTTCAGCAGCATCTGCTAAGTGCATCAAGGTCTTCCGTTCTGGGCTTTCTTCAAAGTTCTTACAGCCAATGCATTTGCAGATTGAGGAACACATTATTTTAGCCTGAAAGATTTACAAAAGGGAAGTTTCCAAATCAAAAGCAGAAAATTGCTGTAAGTAGGTTGTTCCGCAACAGGAAAGTACTGGCACTATCTTGTCAGCTGAGGTAAGCTTCGATGGAAGTATGTATGCTCTGCTAACAAAGGCTGTGTCTGTGGATGAATCAAGGATTAGCTGAGAACACTGCTTCACTCCAGGCCTTCCAGCTCTCATCCACTCTGACTACAAATAGGAATAATATTTTCTTCAGAATGAATATAAGTAACACATGAAAACATTTTTAAAAGGTCACTAAGAATCCAACCTCGATCATCACCATTAACACACCAGTGACCTCACACTTAGGTAGATAAACTCACAATTTCACATTAAAGGATTTCATGCCTGGGCTTGGTCAGATGAGGCACAAAGACTCTCATGAATTTGAGGCCAGCCTAGGCTACAAGTATGAGAGCTTATCTCAAAAGGACAAAAGGAGAAAAGGGAGGTTTCATGCATTGGTTTTTCCTCCTTCGCTCAGTCTCAAGCCCTTGGACAATCCAAAACCATAAACCAGTATGTTCCCCTCTGTAAAAATACAAAGTATATTTACATAAAGACAGTGACTGAAGCTAGGTAATGGCCCACATCTGTAAACTTAGCACTTGGAAAACAGAAGCAGGATGATAGTAGTTCAAGGCCAGCTTGAGCTATGTAGTGGTTGAAGGCCAGCCTAGGCTACATGAAACCACTTAAAACACAAACACACACACACACACACACACACACACACACACACACACACACACACACACACACACACAAATAAATAAGCCCGAAAACCCAAACCTTTGGTGCAAAGAGCAGCTGACGAATACAGAACTCTCTCTCCGCTTGTCTTACAAAGTCACTGCCCACTCTGCTGCACCTCCTTTCCTTAACTTCACAACTCCGTCCCCTCCAAGCCACCCACAGGGCTGGCCCTGGCGTGATGTGCCATGGTTTGGGGTCATTCATCCCCTAGTGGGTGTTTGTTTACAGTTCTTGGGGAACAAAGCAATTCATAAAAAGGGTTGGCATTTATATATTTCTTTGTTTGTTCTCTGAACTAGATTTTTTTTTTTTCTTTTTTTTTTGGTTTTTCGAGACAGGGTTTCTCTGTGTAGCTTTGCGCCTTTCCTGGAACTCACTTGGTAGCCCAGGCTGGCCTCGAACTCACAGAGATCCGCCTGGCTCTGCCTCCCGAGTGCTGGGATTAAAGGCGTGCGCCACCACCGCCCGGCTGAACTAGATTTTTTAGACTAGACTCTAGGTCAAAGCATATGTGTCCTGTAAGTGAAGTAGTGAGGTTGATTCTCACACCTCACCACCAATGTGTACATTAAGGCTTTCCAGTATTTCCACCAATACAGGCACTATAACTCTTTGTACTATTATCCAAAATAATTTTTTTGATTATTTTTGATACAGGGTCTCTCTACATAGCTATGGGTGTCCTGGAACGCACTCTGTAAATCAGGCTGTTCTTGAACTCACAAAGATCCGCCTGCCTCTGCCTCCTGAGTACTGGGATTAAGGCGTGTGCCACCATTCTGGGCTTCCAATGTGATGAGGAAGGTGTAAACAGCAAAGCACAGCCGGGCAGTGGTGGCGCAAGCCTTAATCCCAGCACTCAGGAGGCAGAGGCAGGTGGAGCTCTGTGAGTTGGAGCCCAGCCTGGTCTACAAAGCAAGTTACAGGACAACTAGGGTTGTTACACAGAGAAACTCTGTCTCAAATAGTGTGTATGAGTTTTGCCAGAATGGATGGATGTATATGTACCCTGTGCATTCCTGATGTCTGAAGAGGCCAGAAGAGGGCACTAGACTGCCTAGAACTGGAGTTCCCTATCTTTTGCTGACTTAGGGCTTTTGTTTCTTGGTTGATTTTTGGGAGACAGGCCTCACTATGTATCTCTGGCTGGCCTGGAAGTAATATAAAGCAGGCTGGTGCTGAGTTTCTAGAAAGCCATCTGCCTCTGCCTCCCAGTTGCTGTGATTAAAGATGTGTGCCACCACATCCACCCAGCCTCCCTTTTTTATTTTTTGGAGACAGGGTCAGAGCTCAGGAAAGAAATTATAACAATATGCTGTTGTGGGATATTCAATCACACTGTGAACCCCAAGTTGCATTTGCATTAATTAAATAAAATCAACCTTTGGTGAGAAGGCTCACTAGTTGCTGGCTCAGAAACTTGTTGACAGAAAGTAATCATAGAGAGCCACAGGGAGTTTGGAAGATGGACAGAGAGACACACAGAAGTGGTAGGGAGGGATCGAGCGTGGCAATCTTTTTTGGTTTGGCAGAGCACTAGGATGCTTTCTTTCCGAGACACTGTTGAAGAGGGAAGGTCAGCTGGTTGCTCCTTACGCTCTCTGAGCTAGCAGGTTTTCACCCCACCCTCTGACTCTCCAGTCTTACTGGTATTTAGTGAAAAACTACAGATGGTGGCAGCGGCAGAGGTGGATCCTGCAGGATGTAAAAGTCCTGGGCAGCTGCTTGAGAAGTGGCCAGTAACTGCAGAGGCGCAAGCACTGGCTGAAACAGCAGTAGGTTCAGGTGCAGCCGCTGTGCCAATGGGAAAACAGTATGTTATCTATTTAGCTTTGTTAACTCTGCCTCCCCAGAAGTCAGAGCAGAGCTGGGTAACACAAGAAAGAGCAGAAGTATTTAAACAGCATGCAGAGTCACACATAATCAAATAATCCTTGAGGACAGGTGAGATAAACTTGAATGTGTTGTCCAGAGGTAAACCAACAGGACCAAAAACCAATTCAACTGCATGTCAAGGTATCAACAAAAACCTCAAACTGCTGAAAACATCACCAATCCAACTGGCCAATTAACCACTGCTATTCATTACTTGATATATTCCTTTTTCTTCATTTTCCTGTTCTTTTTGTAAATGAGTTTTAGAATGACAAATCAGTTGTTAAGCAGAGTGTCTGTCCGGATATAGTTGCTAACACTTTCTAACCACCCCACTGTTTTTTCTACTTCTACTAATCTATAGCCGGTTACCAGCTCAACTGAATGATTACGTTCACATACTGTGAGGTTCACATGAGTGAGCTTGTCCTGACTGCTCTGTGCCATAGACACAAACGACTGTGCCCTCGGACTTCGCTTTAGAGCAAAGCCTGTCTTCTCTTCTTTCTGTAGATTTGCTCTAATGGCTTTCAAATCCAAAACGGTCCACTTGTTTCATACATATTCACTCCAAGTTTTCTATGCCATGGTTTATATACACAAGCCAAATGTTTTATGAGTTAGTCCAATGAAAAAGCAAAAATATTCTAGCATTGGCTGGAAAACTGGCTTGCTGGATTTCAAGAAGTCACAGAATTAAAAAGGTCCTATGCTTTCCACTTCAATTGACTGTGGGATGAACACACTAGTTCCTACCTTGAGAGAAACTGACCTTTTGATTACATTATTCATTTTCGATAAATACATACAAGCTGGACTTGTACATTCTGGGCAAGTGCTCTACCTTTACGTTGTACCAACCAGCACTTGACTTTTTAAATAGTAAATTCACAAAGAACACAGCACACAAAACCTTAATATGGTGGTTAGTTTTATACGGGAGAAAGTAATGGGAATGCAGGAGGTATTTTCGAAGGAAGGGTATACCCATTAGTTGTGTGACTTTGCCAAATGAAAGGCTAGGCTTTCTGTCAAGACTGGGGGTGAGGGGAGTTCCCCTTTGAAAATGACATTTGGAAGACTGAAAATATAGAAGAGCTAACTATAGGAAGGACTCAAGCAAAGGGTTAATATCAGGCACAGGCAGACTGTTACACTTAAGCTTTGAAAATAAATAAGTTTAAGACCCTGTCTGGCCAGGCGGTGGTGGCGCACGCCTTTAATCCCAGCACTTAGGAGGCAGAGACAGGCGGATCTCTGTGAGTTCGAGGCCAGCCTGGTCTACAGAGTGAGTTCCAGGCAAGGAGCAAAGCTACACAGAGAAACCCTGCCTTGAAAAAAACAAAACAAAACAAAAAGACTCTGTCTGAAGCAAGAAGCAGATGATTTTACACGTGATCTGTAAAGACAGAGCAGCAAACACATTCTCCAGAGAGAGAAAACAGCAGGTCCAGAAACAAACCCAGCTGGACAAGCATCATGGAAGTAGTGAGCAGGGATCCAGTGAGCTCATGGTAAATGGTAACCCAACTACAACAAGTCATGTGCTCCCTCCTGAAGAGCAGTCCTCCTCAAGGGCCTAGTTAATTAGTCAGGACAACCTTTGATGTCAGGGTTACCCAGAATGCAGGCGACTTGGTGTCCATACATATCTAAGAAGTCCATGGAGGGAGCTGGGTAGTACTGTACGTGGTCCAGAAGTTCTCTGTGGCGATGCTACCATTTTAAGTGAGAAATTAGTATACTGGTATTCTGATTCACACACTCGAGTAACGACCATTAATTAAGTCAGACTTGTAGCTCAGATAATGAAAGCGACCCCCATCTGGAATGATGAGTCTAAGGAACGGCTCTTCTCAAGCCCTGCCTGGAAGGTGCCAGCCTTTCCTCCAAGGGCCCTGCACTAACTGCATGTTTACAATTCTAACAGCACACTGGTTAGCCAGTCCTGAAGTAACATTTCCGAAAGGCGGCTGGATGACCTCCACCAGCAGCGTCTTACCTCGTAGCACTCACAGTAGTTTTTCAGACATCCTGACCGTTTGCAATTACACCCTTTGCTGTGCCGCCGGTCAGACTCTCCCTCCTTTCCCTTCCCTATCTTCGGCTTGAAGGCTTCCGGATTTCTATCAAGGCATGCCTTTGGAACAAACAAACACCAACGGAGGTTAAACCATAGATTCAATTTAAATATTTCAAAAGTAAAGAAGTAGTATTTACCTTTGTAAAACAACTGAGTTCTTTAAAAAGAGGTAACAGGAGATTTTTGTAAGTTAAATAAAAAGAATCACCTTTATTGCTTTTTGTCTTTCATTTTCATGTTCCAAATTGTTGTAACAATTGGTACAATTGCAGTTGTTGCAAAACTCACCATTTGCAAAGCAATCACAGTATCTGAAGATAAAAATCAGTATAAGATTAAAAAGTCATTTTAAATAAAATAGAAAATAATTATACATACACATACCTTCTACCTCTGTGATAAATGTCTTACATTTTAGGAATGGACTCAGAGCTCCTTAGACACAGGATTAACAACTGCACATACAGATTGTCAATTACATATGAGAGCTCAAAGTCTGAGCCACCAACTCCTGGAATTTCATCCCAAAAACCTAGTCCAACTAACAGATGCCAACACAAGAGCTATGTGATTTGATGTGCCCTAAAGTGAGTTATTTCAAAGTCCTGAGCAAAAGGAGACTGGCTTCATTCTTACTACAGCCTCGCAGGCACTGGAGTAGTGCTGCTGGGATCCCAAATCTCCAATAGAACCAGTACATTTTACTGAACTTGCTCATGTCAGATCTTTTAGTTTAATCCTAATGAGAAAATTAATTATCTAATTAACTTGTTTGCTTTTTATTTATTTTATGTGTTTGAGTGTTTTGCCTGCATGTATGTGTGTGCCTGGTGCCCATGGAGGTCAGAAGAGGGTGTCAGATACCCTGTGATTGAAGTTACAGGTGATTGTGAGCACCTATTTGGGTGCTGGGCTTGTGCAAGAGCAACTACTGCTCTTAACTACTGAGCCAACTCTCAGGCCTTCACTCAGTGACTTTAAAACTACAGTACTTCCTAGCTGGGGGACCACATGAGGTTATAAACAAGACCAAACTTGTTAATAATGAGACATAACCTAGGTCTTATTTTGCTGGGTCCCTAGGCCCTACTCGTTCATGTATGGAAAACTCTAACATTATTTTCTTCTGTTTTTGTTTGTTGTTTTTACAGACAGAGTCTTACACTATGGTCTAGGCTGTCCCACACTCACTACCACAGATAGGTCAGGATGATCCTGAACTTCCTGTCCATCCTCCTGCCACAGTCTCCTCAGTGCCAGGATTAGAGGCATAGGCCACCATGCCCGGATTATCTTCTTCTGAATCAATGGAAGGATAGTTTTTATGCTACAGCATGTGTTCAACCATTCAAATTTAAGTTTATTTAGATCTCTCCATCTATCATCCATCTATCTATCTGTCATCTAACTACTTACAGGGTTCCATGTAGTTCAGGCTAGTCTCCAGCTCACTATGTAGCTGAGGATCCTTCTGATTCCATTGTCAAGTGCTAGGATTATGTGGCTTGTACTACCATGCCCAACTAACTTCATTTAATTTTAAGAACATTTCTAGGTGTATCAAGCAAGCAAAGAATAATAAATTACTCACAATTTCAAACACAGTGACTTTGTACAATTACAGGGTTTTCTGGGCCGACTGGCAGACTCTGATGGGATTATGCTATCCAGAGACACAAAAAAAATAATTTCAATTAATTAAAATAGTTACTTAAAATTAGAAACAACTTCAATCTATAAATTCCTCCTAAAGTAAAACAAACAGATGCATCCATTTCTAGCAAAATTTTACTAGATTGTTCCATTTACAATTTTAAAAATATGATCAACAACTGCTTGTCAAGAATACGTGACACACATTCTTTCCTCTAAAGGAACAGAGGTTGAAAACAGCCCCAAAGCTCCTCGGGTTTACTTATGAAAGGAAAGCAGGAAGGAGAAGCTGGTGTGTGGAAGGACGGGGCAGCAGGGATGGACTGACCCCTCTGACTAACTCCACACTGCTCACAAGCTGCTAGAGCAAAGCAGCAACCAACAGCTCAACAATGACAAAAAGCCGAAGCTTAACCCAGTGAAAAACAACAGGTAACATCGCTCTACAATGTTCAGAGTGAGTGGGAAAACATGGTAAAACTGGCAAAGCCATAGGGCGTCCTCACTGATGCTCTCCACACTTGTCCACTTGAAGTATTTCAAAACAGAGTCCTTTAGACAAATACACAGCTTTAAAGGGAAAATCAAATGCAACATATTTGGAGTAAATCTATTAATGCTGCACTTAAACTGACTTAGTAACTGAATTTACATATTTAAAAAGTACTCACCCATTAAATGGAAGCCTTGCCTGTGTCTGGATACCAGATGTTCCAGTAAAATTAGAGTTGCTTGCTATAGATACATATGAAGACTGCTGCAACTATTGGCAAAGAAATAAATTCATATAATATTTGCAAAAATGGATAGCACTCTCAGGCATAACAATGAGTAAGAAGTAGGTCTACTCAAAAAAGGAAAAACAATGGGGGATTTCATATAAGCCTCATGGTGTGTTTCCAAAGACCTCAACTAATACTAGTGAAAATGCATGACTGTTTTACAGCATTGAATGTTACAGATATTAAAAAAAAATACTTCACAAAAGACTCTGTCGCCGGGCGGTGGTGGCGCACGCCTTTAATCCCAGCACTCGGGAGGCAGAGCCAGGCGGATCTCTGTGAGTTCGAGGCCAGCCTGGGCTACCAAGTGAGCTCCAGGAAAGGCGCAAAGCTACGCAGAGAAACCCTGTCTCGAAAATCCAAAAAAAATAAAAAAATAAAAAAAACAAAAGACTCTGTCAGGATTATAGGAAATTCTAGGTGAACATCCTACAAGTACTGAAATAACATGTCCTAACTTATAAGATAGGCACTGTATTACTCATCACATTACAAACAATAAAAAGGGGCCGTCCATGCACAACTTCTATTCTGCAAGGCTGTGTAAGCATACGAAATGTCATGGAAAAAATACTGAACTTTTGAAAACCATAGCCACACAAAATATAGTAAATAGCAAAGAACACATGTGGGTTTTCATTGTCTTGTGATCAGAACTCATCAATTCAACAGTTTGGAACACAGTGCTCATTGGCTTGATCCAGACACAGCAGAGGAAAGCTCCATCTGCATCTGTTTCCTGTCACCAGCACTCCCAACCCAACTTGACAAGAGGTAATACATGGCTTCCATTCCAAAGAAGGGGAAGAGAGCAGGAACAAATCACTAAAATATGACATCTTGGGGCAGAGATGGCTCAGTGGGCAAAGTGCTTGCCATACAAGAGAGAGGACCAAGACTTGGTGGCGCACGCCTTTAATCCCAGCACTTGGGAGGCAAAACCAAGCGGATCTCTGTGAGTTCGAGGCCAGCCTGGTCTACAGAGCAAATTCCAGGACAGCCAGGGATACACAGAGAAATGCTGTGGTAGTTTGAATGCAATTGGCCCCCATAAGCTCATAAGGAGTGGCATTATTAGGAGGTGTGGCCTTATTGGAGGAAGTATGTCACTGTGGGGGTGGGCTTTGAGGTCTCCTTTGCTCAAGCTCCACCAGTTCACTTCCTGTTGCCGCTGGATCAAGATGTAGGACTCTCAGTTCCTTCTCCAGCACCATGTCTGCCTGCATGCTGCCATGTCCTGCCATGATGATAATGGACTGGACCTCTGAACTGTAAGCCACTCAATTAAATGTTTTCCTTTATAACAGTTGCTGTGGTCATGGTGTCTCTTCATAGCAAGAGAACCCTAACTAAGACAAACCCTGTCTCAACAACAACAAAAACCCAAACAAACAAGAAGAGAGGATCAGAGTCTGGATCCCCAGCACCCATGTAAATGCCCAGCAGTTGTGGTAACCCAAGTATGGTGATATTTTATTTGTGCTGAAATGTGATTTTATTTGTATGTTAATAAATAAAGTTGCCTGGGGGTCAGAGATAATAGCAAGCCATAGCAGAAGTCTGGCAGTGGTAGCACATGCCCTTAATCCTGACCACATGACAGGCAGATCTCTGTGTGTTCAAGGACACCACCAGCATGGAGACACACGCCTTTAATCTCAATACCAACCATATAGACCTGGAGGTCTCTATAGAGAGGCAGTAATGAGGAGGTCATGTGGTTAGGTTTACAACCAATGAGAAGGCAGAACAGAAAGTCAATAAAAAGACAGACACAGAGGAAGTAGGTCTCTTTCTCAGGGGAAGGACGGCAGTGACAGCGAGGGGTAAGAAAGTGGTCTTGGTCTTAGCCCTTGGCTGCTGCTCTGACTTTTTAGGCTTTTAACTCTGCATTTGGCTCTGTGTTTCTTATTTAATAAAACTATTCAAAATTACATCTATACCCAACCAAAATTACTGTGCTTGGAAGGTGGAGGCAGGACCCCAGCTGGCCAGCTATATTAGGCGATCTGCCACATTCTGAGTTTAAGTCAGAGACCATGCCTCAATATATAAGGTGGAGAGGGATGGAGGAAAACACAGGCTTCTGGCCTGAACACGTGAGCACACACATGTGATACACATACTTAACTGCAGACATGTGCCCCTCATGCATGCACACCTCTCTTCTCTCTCTCTCTCTCTCTCTCTCTCTCTCTCTCTCTCTCTCTCTCTCTCTCTCTAAGATATGAAACCTTTGTTGAAAACAGTGGCTCATGCCTATCCCCCCATCCCAGCACACTGAAGGTGGAGGCATGGTGAATTCCAGGCCAGCCTAGGCTCGAGTGTCTCAAAAGAAGTCCCCAAGAAATGTGAATTTCAGCTTATTTTCAAGGGTATGTGCAGATGAACATTAGTGTGGGCACAAGTTTTCCTAAATCACTAGGATTCTGATTTTTAATGTTAACTCTTTTTCTTTTTCTTTTTTTTTTTTTTTTTTAAGTTTTTCAAGATAGGGTTTCTCTGTGTAGCTCTGGCAATACTGGAACTTGCTCTCTAGCCCAGGCTAGCCTGAACTCACAGAGATCCTCCTGCCTCTGCCTCCCGTGTGCTGGGACTCAAAGCATGCACCACCACCACCCATCTTAATGTCAACTAGCTCTCTACTCTATAGTCTTGCCCTCTCAAGCTGTTCCAAATTGCCCAACTTGTAATGATTTATTTGATTTTATGTGCATTGATGTTTTGCCTGCCTGTGTCTGTGTGAGGTGTCAGACCCCCTGGAACTGGAGCTACAGACAGCTGTGAACTTCCATGTGGTTGCTGGGAATTGAACCCTGGTCCACTGGAAGAGCAGCCAGTGCTCTTAACCACTGAGCCATCTCTCCAGCCCCAAATTGCCCAATCTTATTTGTGCTGTATATTTCTAAATTCTAAACAAAGAACTAAACTCAAATGTTCAGTTAATATTTCCACTTTTAGGAAGAGCTATTTCAGCACAGAGCTGATGTTTATATTAGCCTTACAACACAGCAGAGCTAGCCATTCTAACGCCAACTAGCCAGTCTGAAGCATTTGCCCTCCATTCCCACGTACCTGGGTAACATACTGAGCCGGAAGCACCGCATAGCCCACATTCCCTGTTCCCGGAGCCGGTGCCAGCACAGTGCCTGGTGGCAGGTTAGTGAGGTTGGGCTGGATCTGAGGCAGTGGAGTGGCCGGCATGATAAGCCGTTGCTGTGGCTGGTTAGTAGTTACAATTTGTGAAGTTGAATTAATTGGTTTTGGAACAACCTAAACAATTAAAAAAATTTTTAAAGGTAAATTTGTGATTAAATAATAAAAAAAATCAATTAATTAAGCTGCTCAATTCAGTATAAATTTCCTACACATAAATCTTTTTTCCCCCTCTGTGTAGCCTGCTGGCCTAGACCTCCTTTTGAAGACCAGGCTGGCCTTGAACAGCCAGAGACCCTCTTGCCTCTGCCTCCTGGGAACTAGGATTAAAAGCATGTGCCCCCATGTCCAGCCTCTTATAACCAAATCTGATCTTTGAACTTAAAACTCTAGCTGCCCTTTGGGAACAACTGAGAAACGGTGCAATCCTCACCTGTTTAACGGCCGGAGTTGGGACGAATGGAACTGACATCCGAACGGGGGTTGTGTTAACAACCACTGGTTTTGCTTTTTAAAAGGGGAGGAAAAAAGAACAATTTATTTACAAAGAACAGTACTCAAGACACTTAAGAATAATTCTCCTTCAAGACATGCTTAAGAAACAGTTTAAAGCATTCCACGCGATTCTCATTTTGCACAATCTTTAATCAAGCTAGTTACCTTCCTTGGGAGGCAGAGGCAGGTGGATCTCTGTGAACTGGAGGCTAGCCTGGTCTACACAATGAGTTCCAGGCCAGCCAGGGCTACATAGAGAGACCCAGTCTCAAACAAAAACCAAACAGACAAAAAAGGGAGTTCCCTTTCCAAGGTGCTTACTCTAAGGTGAGTAATCCACCCAGCGGAGGGACTACCCGCTGGAACTCCTTCTGCCTGTGCTCACCACACAAGCAAATATCTGCCATTTATAAATTCAGCTAAGTACACCGTTCCATGCTACTATTCCTAATTTCTGTGTTTTAATTCAAGCTGGAGAAAAGATCATGTTTGTACAACTCAGTATTTAAAATCGACAACAGGGCAAAAAGAGTTCTTGAGCTGGCAAGATGGCTCAGCAGGTAAAGCAGACCCCATGACCCATATGATGTCCCCGGGACCCATATGATGGAGGGGAAGAACCAGCTCCATGTGTGCTCCTGCCATGCACTCATGCACACACACACACACACACACATGCATGTGCACATCTGCACATACAACACACTCATTCACCAATAAGCATAGGCACACACAACAATCATGAACACATTCATTCAACACACACGTGTACACACAAACATATATACATGCATACATGAGCATAACTACACATACACACACTCAAATATATGCATACACACTCACAGGAATGTATACACACACATTAGTAATTAGAAAAGAGTAAGTTCTAAGGTCAGAGGATCTAGTGGGTCGAACCCCAGTTCTTCCACTTTTAACTGTGTGTTCTCTTTGCCTGCGATTTTGAATGTAACTACCCAGACTGGATATAAGGATTAAAGATGTTAATTCATTAAAGGGGACTAAAATAGTTTCCAGCAAATAGCAAGTCTCCATAAACATCAGTTATCAACACTACTACTAAGTAAATAACCACTGCTACTAAATAAATGATATTCTGGCCAGTGCTCCCCAGGAAACTAAAATATAAAGCATTTGTTCTTAGGATTATATTGTTGAACAGATTAGGCAAGCACCCAAATAAAAGAAAAACTACTTAAAATTTCTTTAGATTTATCTTATTTGTATCAGTGTTTTGCCTGCCTGCTTTTATGTCTGTGCACCACATGTCTGGTTCTAATAGTGTGTCAAATCCCAGGAAAGTGGAGTTCCAGACGATTGTTGAGTTGCCACATAGGTGCTGGAAACTGAACCCAGGTCCTCTGCAAGAGCAGCATGTGCTATCTGGACTGTTGAGTCACCTCTCAAGACCCACAGGAAAACGAAAATCATAATCATACAAGTACTTTATAGAAACTGAGCAGGTTATATTTATGAGCGTGTGTGAGCGTGTGTGTGTGTGTGTGTGTGTGTGTGTGTGTGTGTGTATGACAATAATTAAAGAAATAGAGTGCTGTGGAATGTCGTTCTGTATGCTATGAATATGTGTTGCTCTGATTGGTTGATAAATAAAACGCTAATTGGCCTGTAGCCAGGCAGGAAGTATAGGTGGGATAAGCAGACAAGGATAATTCTGGGAAGAGAAAGTCAGAGTCAGGAGTCACCAGACAGACAGAGAGGAAGCAAGATGGCAAGGCAGAACTGAGAAAAGGTACCAAGCCATGTGGATAAACATAGATAAGAATTATGGGTTAGTTTAAGTATAAGAGCTAAAAAAAAAAAAGTATAAGAGCTAGTCAGTAATAAGTCTGAGCTAATAGCCAAGCAGTAGTAAATAATATAAGCTTCTGAGTGATTATTTTAAAAGCAGGCCAAGGGACTAGGGGGGGCTGGCAGGACTGGAGAAAACTTCTGGATGTTTCTGTCATAACTCACATTTTCTAGAAGTCACTTATTTGCACTTCCTTTTTACTCAGTTAAAGTAAAAGTCCCTTTTCGGGTCTCTGAGGGAGTTGAAGATTAGATAGTTATAGTTTTCCCTGTTAAGAAATTCAGAAAAGAAACTTACTAAGAGGTGTTAAGTGTATAAGTTTGAAAGACAGCATACGAGAGTTTTCTGTTGGTAATACAAGATAGGATAGAAAGTGAATTAGGTACATTTTGGACTCACCAAAATAGGATAGACAATGGGATATTTTCTCTGAATTTGTCAAATGCAAATGGACTAGACATTGTTGATGTATTTATTGTTTGTATATATTGTATATAGTTATTGTACTTTTTGTATATAGTTTTTCTTAGTTATAACATTTTTAAATTTTTTATTAGACAAAAAGGGGGCAATGTGGTGATATTTTATTCGTGCTGAAATGTGGTGATATTTTATTTGTGCTTTAATAAATAAAGCTTGCCTGGAGGTCAGAGGAAAAAGCCAGCCACAACACAGAAGTCATGCAATGTTAGCACACGCCTATAATCCTATCATGTGGGAGGCAGGATCTCTGTATGTTCAAGGCCACACTGGAAACAGAGCCAGGTGCGATAGCACATGCCTTAAATTCAAAACTAGTTAACTACGGAGGTCTGGAGGTCTGTACAGACAGAGAGGAAGTAACAGAGCTGGGTAGGAAGAGGAAGTGACGTAGTTGAACGGAGAGAGCAAATCAGATGGCAGAACAGCAAGGCCTATGTGCATGGGTAGACAGGAAGTCGTGGCATTTGGAAGCTGCAGAGTTGGTGAGGTGAGGTTGGCTGGTGGCTTTCCGTATTTCCCTGATCTAAGACTTTCACCCTATATTTAACTCCGTGTTTTTTATTTAATAAGACTATTTAGACATTCGTCTACAATAGAGCCAATGAATTTGAGAGAAAGCAGAGGGGATGCATGGGAAGGGACGGAGGGAGGGAAAGGAAGAAGTAAGATGATGTTATTATATTTAAATCTCAAGAAATAAAAAAAAAACTACTACCAAGAAGGTAAACAGCCTTGAGATTTCAAAGAAACGAAAAACAAATATACACCTTTGCTGGCAGAAAATGGGCCTGTGGGGAGAGTACGAGACGGGCGCCAGGAGAGGCCCCGCCATGAGGCAGGAGTGGAGGCGGCCACAGGCCATGGCAGGGCACACTTATTTTGTGGTTCGTTGGTTGGTTTGTTTGTTTGTTTGTTTGTTTTTGAGAGAGAAGAAGGTCTCTCTATGTAGTTCTGGCTGTCCTGGAACTCGCTACGTAGACCAGGCTGGTATCGAACTCACAGAGATCCACCTGCCTCTGCTTCCCGGAGTGCTGGGATTAAAGGCGTGCGCTGCCACCACCACCCGGCAAGGGCTTGTTTTCTTAAATTTAATTTTAATTTTTGAGACAGGGTCTCAAGAACTATCTAGCTCTGGCTGGACTGGAACTTGCTATATAGACAAGGCTGGCCTTGAACTCACAGAAATCTGCCTACCTCTGCCTACCCCAGTGCTGAGGTTACAGACATGAGCCATCATGCCCACTCTTATTCTATATCTTTAATTCTGTAGGCAATGAGAAGTTTCTAGGGAGTCTGAGGTACCTAAACATTATTACAACAGCACAAAGGAAAATGTATTTGGTAGCAGTGTGTGAAAAACAAAACAGCCAACTCAAGTTGCAAGAACCAAGACGAAGCAGGAGAGTGCAAACATGAAGGCGTGGGTGCTGCCGGGGAGGGGGGTTGCATGCCAGAGACCTGGGGGAGGTGAAGCCAGGAACAGGGTGGAAGGGAAGAAAAGGCTGGTCATTGCAGAGCTATCCGAACAAGGATGGCTGTTAGACTGAAAACTCAAGGTGAGCTGTCCTGCAGAGGACAGAAACCTGATGTAGAGAAACAATGGATAAACTCAGGAAATGGTCCAGGGCCAATTAGGTATAATTATGAAAACTGCTTACTGCCATTTCCAGAGCCTTGAAGGGGGTGGGAACAGAAGACAGGAAGGATGTCACCTGGGGTTTCATTTGTGCAAGAGTAAAGCTTGGAGCCTGGTCTCGAAGACAGCACGGGGAAAGAGCTGTTTTAACAATAAATGAAAAAGCCTTCTTCGTGTAAAAGGCCATCAGGATAGCAATGGAATTCTCTCTTCTTGACTCTGATGGAGACCAGCAGGCTAGTAGCTAAAGGCAGAGGCACTGATGGCCCTGGAAGACAGCTCTAAGGAGAGCAGGCTGGTACAAGGCATGCCAGGGAGCACACGCCAGGGAGCACACGCCAGGGAGCACACGCCAAGGAGCACACACCAGGGGGCACATACCAGTGCCACAGTGAGCATGACCGCACAACTCTGCCTGGCTTGGGACGGCCAGCTCAGTGGGGTAAGCACTTGCCTCCTAAGCATGAGCCCCACAGACCCACAAAAAGCCAGATGCTGTACGATGCCTAATTCCAGCACTCCTGTAGTGAGATGGGAGGTGAGACAGGGGAATCCTGGAAGCTCAAGGAGTGGGCTAGCCTGGTGTACTGAGCAGGAGACAACAGGAGTTCTCCACGGGGTAAGAAATGACACCGAGTCTGTCCTCTGACCTCCAGATGTGCTATGACAAGTGTAAGCCTGAACTCACAAGTGTGTGCACACACAAAGATAAAATAAAAGAGAATTTGAAGGTGTATATAAAATATTTCAATAAAGTTACAATAAAAATGCATAAACAGTATGCAGTGGTTTGAATAAGAATGACCCCTGGGCTCGTGTCTGAATGCTCGGCCACTGGGGGTGGAACTCTTTGAAAGGACCCAGCCCTCAGCTCCTTCTCCAGCACCACGACGGCCATACCTGCTGCCATGCCGTGCTCTCACCATGATGACAATGCACTAGCCCTCCGAAACTGTAAGCCAGCCCCAAATATTTTCCTGTATAAGAGTCACCATGGTCATGGTGTCTCTTCACAGCAGAACAGTGACTAAACACAGTGCAGTGACATTGGATTTGAAGTTATTTCTGAGACTGATTCTCCTCAGTTACACCAGAGGATGAATAAAGTTATAAAAACCACTACAGATGAGCGCTAGCAATACTGGATTTAAAAAGAAAGTTCCAATGTACACTTGACCCCAGCACCTGCTCTTTGGACAGAAGAGAGACCGGTCACCCTCCTGTGAGCACACAGAAAAGCAGCATGGATGGGATAATCCCCTGGTGCTCAGAAAAAGAATATTGAAGGGCTGTGACCTGCCCAGCCCATCCATATGGGGCTGTCTTCGTCGCCCCTCCTCATGCATGCACAGATGTGTGCTGCACACAGCCTCCTGGAAAACTTAGGAACCCACATTTGCAACAACGGCTCTAATGAACTAGAGCACCTTCTTGGCTCATCTAGTTCAACTTGCTATTCCTATAAAATACTACATAATACAAATATGTAGATCTCCTATGTAAAGACAGAAAAGAAAAACACAGGTGCCTATGAGAGAAGCTGCACACACAGAACACGTATGTGGGTGTGTTAGCAGAGGGCAGAGAAGGGTGGAGGAGGCAAGAGGGAGGGAAAGAGGTCTGGACGCAGGAGTCAGTCTGAGACTGTAAGGAGGACAAAAACGGAGTAGAGCGATGCAGAAAGAGATGGGAGCTGGAAGGAGTAAACACATTAGAATTGTGGGACGTCCAATTCCACTCCTCTCCCTTCCCACATCTACAGTTCACTATCTTTACTCTACCAATGAATAAAACAAGCTCGTGTTACACTGGGAATGGAGTCATGGCACACTACACACATGCAAACACCCATAAAATACCACTGACTGGATCCATCCCTACTAAGTATAAGTATTGAAAACTAAAAAAAGGACTCTTTTAGTTCATGAAATGTAAGTTTCATTTTCCTTTTCATTAAGAATGCTATGATAGGGGCTGGAGAGATGGCTCAGTGGTTAAGAGCACTGGCTGTTCTTCCAGAGGACCTGAGTTCAATTCCCAGCACCCACATGGTGGCTCACAACCACCTGTAATGAGATCTGGCGCCCTCTGCTGGCCTGCAGGGATATGTGCAGACAGAGCACTCATAACAAACAAACAAGTGAAGAGGAATGCTATGACAGGACCAGGGAGATGGCTCGGGGTGAGGTGCTGGTCACCATGCTTAAAGACCTGAGTTTGATCCCTGGAGCTCACACAATCAAGGAGAGAACGAGCTTCCCCACGAGAACCTCCACATGAGTGCAATACACTTGACCCACCCTCCACGGGGAACTCAGAGTAAAAGCTTTCTGGTATTTGGTTCTTGCATTTCTCTCTGCGCTTGGTTTTGTGGTGTTGGGATCGAGCCTAAGCCCTTCTTACATATGTTAGGCAAGCACCCCAGCACTGAACCACATCCTCATCTCTTCAATTTGACAGTGTTGGAACATAAAGCACTTTTCCAAAGAAAAACAGGCTCTAAGCTCTAAGTTATTCTCAACCTTTCATTCTGCTCAACTTTTGAAAAGTAGCCAAGCACGAGAACAGTTACGTGTGTGCATTTGTATCAGGTAACAGGAACGCTTGTCTGTTGGCAGAGTCTTACTGCAGGGTGGCCTTGAAACTGCCACATAAACGAGGACCTTGAACTTCTGCTCCTTCTGCACCCACCTCCCAAGTGCTGGGTTGACAAGGCGTGCATAGCCACACCCAGCCTGCAGTGTTTCAAGCAAACTGAGGCCCTGTGCATGCAAGGCAAGCACTCCATCAGCTGATCGGTAGAGTGCCAATGATAATCTTAAAGTAAGTACTATTCAAAAAAAGATTAAGCTAACTGTTACTTTTTTTTTTTTTTTTTTTTTTTTTTTTGGTTTTTGGAGACAGGATTTCTCTGGATAGTTTTGGTGCCTGTCCTGGATCTTACTCTGTAGCCCAGGCTGTCCTCGAACTCACAGAGATCCACCCGGCTCTGCCTCCCGAGTGCTGGATTAAAGGCATGCGGCACCAACACCTGGCCACATTCTTATTTATACACTGGTCACTTGTCATGTCAACTGACCCAAGCTTTAGCAAAGAGCTGTCTAGTTCAGAGAGTAAATAAAGCTATCCCATTGACATAAATAGCAGGGGTTTAATTACCAGTAAAATAGCTACTCAATTAACAGATACTCATGATTATCTGGTATTATAGCAACTAACTTCTCCCAGAACGAAACAGTAGTAACATACAACTATGCTCTTACTTCACTGTCTTCTGTAACCACTACTTGTTCATACTGTTGGAGGAAATGCCAGATGTAAAAACAGAAGCAATGTTCTTTCACAGTGTTCAAAGCATTTATTGCCGTTAAAAGAAACATGGTCACAAACCTTGCTGAAGAGGCTGAGTGTTTACACTGGGATTCTGACTAGCTGGCTGGGCTGAACTACTGGCTGTTGTGGCGGTAACAAGTCGGACATAATGAAACTTGCTTCCAGGCACTTGGATCTGCTGGACATTGGGAGCAGTTGCCAGAGGAATGATGGTCTTAAACTGTGATGTGTTCATCCCTCCAACAGTGATGGTCTGCACAGCTGATTTCACTGCCTGTCAAATAATACAGAACATGTCTACCATTAACCTGTTAACTTATGACAGTCACTAAGGTAAGTAACAGAGTGTGCTCTTAAGTCTCGACAACTTGTTCAGAAAGAAATGAAAAAGACTATTCAGCTGGAGCTGGAGAGATGATGGCTCAGGCGATAAGCTCTCTCCAGAGGACCAGAGTTTGGTCCCCAAGTTCAATGTGAGGCAGCTCACAACTACCTGCTGCTACTCAATTTCCAGGGGATCCAACGCCCTCTTCTACCTGCCCAGGCACCTGCACTCATTCGCACAAAACCACACACACACACACACACACACACACACTCAAAAATAAATCTTAAACTCAGGAGAATTTGAAGAAGAGCAGGAAGGGAGATATGGGAGGGCTTAGAGAAAGGAAAGGAAAGAGAAAAACATTGTAATTATATTATAGTCTCAAAAATTTAAAAAAAACTAAAACTGAAAAAATGCAAGAATGCACACAATTTTGTTGCTATTAGGTAACATTTATGACAAAGTTATCTTTTTTTGACTCTCAGAATTAGAAAGAGAATACAGATGTTTTTGCCAAATAAACTAACTACATTGTTTTTTTATTGAATATGTTCTAAAGAAGGACCATTCTATTCCCATATCAAGTTTAGTTGATTTTGAAAGGCTACAACACCCACCACCCTGCTACACAAACCTATGGACATGATGCCAAATACAGTTCAAAATTATTCCAACCAATGGTTGTCTAGAGAAACTAACCAATTTTGGGCATAACAAATCTGAGTAAAATTTTAAAAATCGTTTTAATAATTTTCTCTACCAGATAGTAAGCTGAGACCTCCTGGGAAGCAAATGAAATTTCAGAAGCAGCTCAGAAAACAACTAGTCTCATGAGATGTCCCTAATTTACGTGTGACTCATGTTTAACACACTGTCCATACAAGCCAAGGTGAACTGGGTGTGGGCGGTGGACACTTGGCAACCTCAGCAGTGAAGAAGCTGAGGCCAGATGGTGAGTTTGTCAAGGCTGCTGCGGTGACACATTGAAACCCTACTTAAAACAATAAATAAATAAAATAAAGGCAGTTTAATCTCTTGTAGTATATTAGCTCATAAAAGATTACATATACCCCCACTTAAGTCTACAGAAAGGCCTCACACAGACAACTGCCAGATGACAATCTAAATTCACCTATTCACACTTTTTTTTTCTATCTCATAGGGCAGAGCTCAGTAGTACAGTGCTTGTTTAGTATTTGAGTGGCCTCAGGCCTGATTCACAGCACTGCAAAACAAAACAAATTTTTAAAAATGGGGGTGGAGATAACCAAAGAGACAGTTCAGTAGTCATGAGCACTTGCTGTGGGACGGTCTGTATGTCAAATTGCTCTGATTGGTCAATAAATAAAACACTGATTGGCCAGTGGCCAGGCAGGAAGTAGGTGGGAGAAGGATAGAGGAGAATTGTGGGAAGCAGAAGGCTGAGGCAGAGAGACACTGCAGCCACCGCCATGACCAGGAGCATGTAAAGACGCCGGTAAGCCACCAGCCATGTGGCAAGGTATAGATTTATGGAAATGGATTAATTTAAGATAAAAGAACAGTTAGCAAGAAGCCTGCCACGGCCATACAGTCTGTAAGCAATATAAGTCTCTGTTTACTTGGTTGGGTCTGAGCGGCTGTGGGACTGGCAGGTGACAAAGATTTGTCCTGACTATGGGCAAGGCAGAAAAACTCTAGCTACAAGCACTTGCTATTTTCTCTCCCCCTCCCCCTTCCCCAGTGATGCTGCAGAGTGTCTTCCAATCGCCAGCTACTGAGCAAACTGGGAATGCAATGGGTACCTCTGCTCAACTTGCTCTCCTCCTGTTTCTGAAGTTGGCAGAATTCTAGCCACTCTAGACGCAATCTCAAGAGGCCAGCACTTGCGGAGGACCTGGCTCACAACTCTCCTTTATAATTCCAGGTCCAGGGGACCTGAGGCCCTCTTCTGGTTTTTGTGGGTACCAGGTATATACACAGTGCACAGACATACAGAAAGGCAAAACTCTCATACACATACAAAGAAAGTGTTAATAACAAAAACTCAGACCTTTTCATTGTTAAACTTTTCTTTATCTTAAGCTTGAAGCTACCACTCTTATAAGCTATCCCTAACTGGTTTCCAACTGCCTAAGTCGGATCTGACTACATTTTAAATCAGTATACAAATCTGTCTCCACTTTTAAAGCACATATCTATTATTATTATATATTATGTGTGGTTATGATGTGTCTGCCTGGGTAAGGACAGACACATGTGTGCCATAACATGGACCTGGAGGTCAGAGATAAGAGGGTTGGAGTCAGTTTTCTTCCTGGTGATCAGCTCAGGTTGCCAAGACCTGTACAGCCAGCACTTTAAGCCACTAAGGCATCGCTGGCCCAAGTCTATTCACATGTCATTCATACAGTCACATAATTCATTTCAAGCACTCACTGCAGTCTCCTTTCAAATAATTTAACCTTTTGTTGTTTCTCTCTCTCCTTTTTTGTCTTCTTTGGGCTAATATTCCATGAGCTTTGGGAATGTTGCTCAGTGCTACCGTCCTTACTGGCCTGGCATGTACAAGGCCTAGACGTGGCCCTGACATCTCACACACAAATGTCTTATGGCACTAGTTTTGCACATCTACAAACTTACTTTTACTGTCCTGTTTTCTTTATGTTTCTTACTTTACCTTTTGCCTCAAGAATTCACTGTGGGATTTTCTTAAATGTGGGTCTATTGACAGGAAATTCAAAAAGGAAGGAAGGAGCTTTGTTCTTACTATGCATCTAAACTGCTGAATTCTTAATCTCAGTTTAAAGTTTTTGTTTGAAGATCTTCCTATCAGGTCTAAGGATATAGTTCAATGGTCAGGCACTTGTTGAACATATGTGAGGCTCCCAGCAAACTGTCCTGATTTCCATGCACACTCCAACACAAACACAAGCACACACACACAATACACTGTAATAAAAATTAAAACAAAACACCAACAAAAAACAAAATACAAATTCAGAGAACTCAAAGGATCCTACTCTAGTTCACTCTTACTGGTTTATAGCAGAATACAAGGAAGATAACATCCTTTCTCTTCAAATTACACAGAGGCCTCACAGCATAAGTGACCACCTTTGGGGCCACTTCTCAAACTCGGTGCTAACCTTCAGCTTTGCTGTACTGTCACCGCTCAGATCACTTCCTTCCAGATGTTTGTACAACACCCAGAACTGGTTTCAGGAGCCTTCGCCTGCCCCGTCTGCCAGTCAGACACTAAGTGACTAGCATTCTCTGACTTTAGCACCTCACTGCAGGTGCATACCTCCTTCTAATTAGGAAGGCAACTAGTCCTAAACTTGCTTTGTTTTGTAGATTATTCATCATCTGACCCTGTTTATTTCCTCTCCATTCCAAGGCATTACCACCTCGAATCACAGTGGCTGTAACATGTTCATCATCTCCAGTCCTGTGCTCTTGTGGCTGACGTCTATCCCAGAAACACATCTACATGAAAACATAGCTCAGGCCAGTGTTCCCATGCTGGGACACATCCTCCAGTGTTCCCCACTGGAGCTGATGCACCATTGGAGCTGGTGCTCTTGTTCCACCATGTGGGTCCCCAAAACCAAGCTCAGGTGCTCAGGTCCTCAGGTCCTTCCCTGGCAGGAGGAGCCTGCCCTGCTGAGCCATCGACCCACCCCTTTTATCTTTTCTTGATTTTGAAATTTTATGTTTGTACCATTATTTGGCTCATTGTTAAAATAATATTTTCTTTACCCTACATAGACCTTTAGGTTTCATATATCCACCTTTCCCTCAAAAGAGTACTGCCCTAACTAACATACAGTAGGCCTTCAGTCTATGCTTCTAAGTGGTGGGTGAACACTAGGACGTACCTATCCCTTTTCTTTCTTTTTCACATCTTCTTTCCTTATGTTGGAAAACTAGTTGGGGCTAGAGAGATGGCTCAGCAGCTAAGAGTACCGTCTGCTCTGGAGGAAAACCTGGTTCTGTTCCCTGGACTCAAAGCAGCTCCCAATCATCCCTACTCCAACTCCAGGGGATCCATCTTAGTTAGGGTTTCTACTGTTGTGAAAAACACTATAACCAGAGCAACTGGAGGAGGAAAGAGTTCGCTTCATTTTACAACTACACATCACAGTCTACCAACAAAGGAAGAAGGACAGGAACCCAAGGCAGGAACCTGGAGGCAGGAACTGAAGCAGAGGCCATGGAGGAGTACTGTGGAATATTAAGTTGCATTCTTTTGTTTTGTTTTGTTTTCTGAGACAAGGTTTCTCTGTGTAGCTTTGATGCCTGTCCTGGATCTCACTCTGTAGACTACCTGGCCTCAAACTCAGAGACTTGCCTGCTTCTGCCTCCTGAGTACTGGGATTAAAGGCGTGTGCCACCGCCGCCCTGCAAATTGCATTCTTTTTTGTTGCATTTGTTTAACTCTGTGAAGCTATGTTATTTTGCCTGTCTAAAATACATGATTGGTCTAATTAATAAATAGCTGAATGGCCAATAGCAAGGCAAAAGAATATATAGGCAAAGAGAATATATAGGAGGAGAAATCTGGGAAGAGAAGATCAAAGGAGTAAGAAAAGGAGAGAGGGCACCAGAGGCCAGTCACCCAGCTACCCAGCAAACCACAGAGTAAGAAGTAAAGAAAGGAATCTAGAATAGAGAAAGGTAAAAGCCCAGAGGCAAAAGGTAGACATAATAATTTAAGAAAAGCTGGCTAGCAACAAGCCAAGCTAAGGCCGGGCATTCATAAGAAAGACTAAGTCTGTGTGTGATTATTTGGGAGCTGGGTGGCGGCCTCCCAAAGAGTAAAAACAGCTAACAACAGAGGGGTGCTGCTTACTGGCTTGCTCCTCATGGCTTGCTCAGCCTGCCTTCTTCCTTTATCTTTTTTAAATTTCCTTTTATTGAAAATATATTTTTTCTCACATAATATATTTTGGTTATGGTTTCCCCTTCCTCTACTTCTCCCAGTTTCTCCCCATCTCCCGCCAATGGGGATCTATCTCTCCTGTCTATCTCTCATTTAAAAAGAAATGCTTCTAAGAGATAAAAATAAAACATAACATAGCAAAATATAATTAAGATTAAAACATAAACAATCATATTAAACAAGACAAACACAAGGAAAAGAGCCCAAGAGAAAGCACAAGAATCAGAGACCCACTCATTCTCACATTCAGGAATCCCATAAAAACACTAAACTGGAAGCCATAATATATATGCATAGGACCTGGCACAGACCTGTGCAGGCCCTGTGCATGTAGCCTCAGTCTCTGTGAGTTCATATGAGCTTTGCTCATGTTGATTTAGAGGGCTTTGTTCTCCTGGTGTCCTCCATCCCATCTCTGGCTCTTACACTCTTCCTGCCTCCTCTTCCACGTGGTTCCCTGAACCCTGAGGGGAGGGATTTGATGGAGACATGCCCATTTAGGGCTGAGTGTTCCACACCCTCTAGGTAAGGTCTGTTTGCAAGTCTCTGCATTTGCTCCGACCTGCTGCAGGAGGAAGCTTCTCTGATGATGTCAGCCTGCTTTCTTAAACCACCCAGGACCATCTGCCGAGGAGTGGCACTGCCCCAGGGAGCAAGGTCTCTCACACCAATCAAGAAAAGTCATTATAGCCAGGCATGGTAACCCAAACCTACATAAAGCAGAAGCAGGTCAATTCCTGAGTTCGAGGCCAGCCTGGTCTAGAGTAAGTTCCAGGACAGCCAAGACTACACAGAAAAATCCTATCTCAAAAAAAAAAAAAAAAAGAAAGAAAGAAAGAAAGAAAGAAAGAAAGAAAGAAAGAAAGAAAGAAAGAAAGAAAGAAAGAAAGAAAGAAAGAAAGAAAGAAAAAGAAAGAAAAGAAAGAGGAAAAAGAAAAAGCCTTACAGACTTGCCTACATGCCAATCTTACGCAGGCATTTTTTCAGTTAAGATTCCCTCTTCCCAGATCTGTCTAGATTTGTGTTAAGTTGACAAAATCAGCCAGCACAGGATCCAACACCCTATTCTGAGCTCTGAGAGCACCAGACATACAGATACATAAATGCAGGCAAAACATCACAAACATAAAATAAGATAAATGAACCTAAAATAAAATTTCATAAATAATATGTTTAGTTTAGAAATGGCAACTATTAAAGTGTATAAACAAGCCAACTGCAATATACTCTAGCAAACAAACACTATGGGCTAAGAATTCCATTTGCTTCTTTAGTCAATGTCTGTCCCTCTTCCCTGTACCTCTGCATCAATTACTCTAACCACAACGTCAATACTTTCAAGACTCTGCTTTACTTGCATTCAGTTTTGTCACCTACCTACCGCAAGCCCTTCAGTGGCTTCCACGGTGTCAGCAGAGGGCACACAAAACCGCAGACCTTGACAGCCACCGACAACTGAGCATGACAATTCCTTATAACAGGAAGCCCTTATCATTATTTAACCTCCCAGGTAACCTCTGCTTAGCTAAGGACAATAACCCATGTGAATGTAGCACTTTAGTGTAAAAAATACAAATAATTATAATATTAAAGACCACCCGTTGCTTACGAAAAATCTGTACTTCTGCTTTTTAAGCATAAAGTCAGATATATCTTTGTTCTTCTTGGCATAAAATAAAGTGATACAACTGAATTTTACCCAGTAAAGTGCTTACTGTCTGGTGTGCTCTGTAAAAGCCTCCCTCATGTGCCTTTCCTGTGTCTTCTCTTTCAGCGCAGTGGAAGACTGAAGCTTTACTCAGCCAATTGTAAGTTCTAGCCTATGCCATCTTCTAGTCCATTAAATAGCAGCATGTGAAAATAGATGGTTATATCCGTTTTTAAAGTGCATCCCATTAAACCCAAGAGCCATCGTCCTCCACCCCTTCTCTGACAAAGGTTTCACTAGTTGCCTAGACTGGCCTTGAATGCAGGATCCTCGTGCCTCAATCTTCCAGGAGCATCAGGGTAACTGTGTTGGTATCGTAACATATTGTTGATAATTAACTGATTATTCATTGTATTCTTTGAAACACAGACTATATATAGCAGTGAAAATTTTGTATTTTGTCTTTTATAAACTTGTATCTAAATTCCATAGCATCTAATTTATTTATTTATTTAATTTTTGTTTGTTTGTTTGTTTGTTTTTGTTTTTTGAGACAGGGTTTCTCTGTGTAGTTTTGCGCCTTTCCTGGAACTCACTCTGTAGACCAGGCTGGCCTCGAACTCAGAGAGATGCGCCTGCCTCTGCCTCCCGAGTGCTGGGATTAAAGGCGTGCGCCACCACCGCCCAGCTGCATCTAAAATTTTTTACTGTACCCAGGCAAAGAGAGCGACACCTTTAATCCCGGCACTCGGGAGTCAAAAGTAGGGAATCTTTGTGAGTTCAAGGCCAGCGTGGTTTCATACATAGCTAGTTTCAGGACAGCCATACAGTGAGACTGTTTCAAGTACAGACAGACACAGAGAGAAAGAGAGACAAAGACAAAAAGAGAGAGAGAGAGACCATTACATTTATACTCTTGAAATTCTTCTATAATACTTCTTTGTTTTTTATATGAGTCTTAATTGTAGCCCTGGCTAACTTGGCCTTGATGTTGTGGCAATCCTCCTGCCTCAGCCTCCCAGGTACTAGAATGCAATTTGGTGTTGTTTTTTACATTTAGTTTTTTATTTGTGTGATGTACACCTACGTGTAGATAGCACTGCACTAGTGTGGAGGGCAGAGGACAAACTGCAGAAGCCAGTTCTCTTCTTCTCCCATGGGGGTCCTGAAGAACAAACCCAGGCTACCAGGCGTGCATCAAGGACGTCTGCCTGTTGGACCACACCTTGGCCCTACGGATGCAAGATTCATTTACTTATTTAAAGACAAGGTTTCTCTATGGAGCCTCTCTGGCTGGCCTTAAACTCACTCGGTAGACCAGGCTGGCCTCACACTCACAGAGCTCCACCTGCTCTGCCTCTAGAACGCAGGGGTTAAAGACATGTACCACCACACCAGACACAATTTGTAATAGCATATATACTCTCTGTATTTCTTTTTATGTCTTTTGATAAGCTTAAGCTGAAATAATTTCAAAACAGTTTGTTACAATCAAAACAAGTTTTACTGTAAGCTTAAAGAAATACCATAAAGAAATACTCTTCAATAGAGACCAAAATAATCTGGAATCAAAACACATTACTACAGTAAATTACTTAATCATAAAGGAAGAGTGTACAAGAGGGAGAAAGAGGCCGGGCAGTGGTGGTGCACGCCTTTAATCCCAGCACTCGGGAGGCAGAGGCAGGCGGATCTCTATGAGTTCGAGGCCAGCCTGGGCTACCAAGTGAGTTCCAGGAAAGGCGCAAAGCTACACAGAGAAACCCTGTCTTGAAAAACAAAAAACAAAAAACAGAAAAAAAAAAAAACAAGAGGGAGAAAGAATAATAAAACAACAAAATGCCAGGCAGTGGTGGTGCACGTCTTTAATCCCAGCACTCAGGAGGCAGAGGTGGGCGGATCTCTGTGAGTTTGGGGCCAGTCTGGTCTACAAAGTGAGTTCCAGGACAGCTAGAGATGCACAGGGAAACCCTACCTCGAAAAACCATAGAAAGAGAAAACACATTACCTGCATGTACTAACCTTAAATGTGAAATTCTCCTATTAAGACACACCAACTAACTGGATGAAAAAACAAGGCCCAAGCACATGCTGTTGTAAGAAACTGACCTCACTTCTAACACAAAAGAACACAAAGAAGCAGAATAGGAGTATTCCAAGCAAACAATCCAAAAGAGGTAGGAGTGGCTATATTTATATGAAGTAAAACAGATTTCAATTCACAAACAGTAAGGAGCAATAAAGAAGACTATGGTGGTATTTTATTTGTACTGAAATGTGATTTTCATTGTATGTTAATAAATAAAGTTGCCCGGGGGTCAGAGCTATTAGAGCCATAGCAAGATCGTGGTGGTGGTAGTGGTGGTGGTGGTGGTGGTGGTGGTGGTGGTCGTGGTGGTGGTCGTGGTGGTGGTGGCGGCAGCGGCGGCAGCAGCAGCAGCAGCGCACGCCTTTAATCCCAGCACTTGGTAGAAGAGCTAGGTAGATCTCTGTGTTTAGGGATACAGCCAGCATTGGAGACATACGCCTTTAAAACCTGGAGGGCGGTACTTACAGTCAGTGACGAGGCAGTCATGTGTTGGAGTTTACAACCAATGAGAAGGCAGAACAGAAAGACTATTTAAAGACAGACACACAGGAAGTAGCTCTTTTTCGGGGAAGCTAGGAGCACTGCAGGAGGTAAGATTTTAGCTCTGCGCTCTGACCTCTCGGCTTTCTCTTTTACATTGGTTCTGTGTTTCTTATTTAATAAGACGGTTGGTTACATCTACAGAAGACCACTGTCTGACAACCAAACTGTCAGGAGGATAAAGAGGCAATCAGGAAAAAGGAACAATTGTAGCTATACACAAATACAGTGTCAGAGCAGGAAGGGGCAGACTCCACACAGTTCCAGTAAGACCCTAACACCCTAGTCAGCAATGTCATCCAGACAGAAAACCAAGAGAAACATCACTTAAGCTGCAGCCTAGACCAAATGGACCTAAAAAAAAACCAACAGAACATTCCACCCAATCCTTATAAATTACACTTTTTTCTCATTACCATGTGCAACATTTTCCAAGACACATCATATAGTCATGGAAAAAAGCTCAACAAAATTTGAATCCTGAAATCACACCTCATGTTTTTTCCAATCTCAATGCAGCAAGACTAGAAATCGGTACAATAATAAAACTTTGAAAATCATATAAATACATGAAAAGCAAGCTCTTTATTTTCTTTTTTGAGATGGTCTTATACTTAGCCCAGGCTGGCCTTGAAGTCTCCATCCTTCTGCCTCAGCCTCTCAAGTACAGGGATTACAGGTGTGTACCACCATATCATCCTAGTTATTCTGAAATAACCAATAGATTATGGAAACCAAGAGGAAATGTTTTAAATTTCTTGAAAAAATGAAAATGGAAATACAGCACATCAAAAACCGGAAAGATATCAAAACACAACGTATGTTACATTTTAAGAAACTAGAAATGGAACAAACCAGACCATAGGTTAGGAGAAAATAATAACAAAGATCCCAGCAAAAGTAGACATGCAAAAATAAAAATGCACGAGAAACTAAAGCTACAACAGTATAGTTATTCTAGAAAATACATGATAAATGCTTAGCCAGAGATAAAAATGGAGACCCTGGGTGTGGTAGCACATGCCTTTAATCTCAGCACTCAGAGGCAGAAAGCAGGCAAATTCAAGCCAGCCTGGTCTATATATCAAGCTGCAAGACAGCCAGGGTTACATAATGGAGGGACCCTGTCTTAACAGAAAAAAAAAAAAAAAAAAAAAAAAGCACTTCTGGGCACAGTGCCTCATACCTGCAATTCCAATATTTGGAAAGAGTTCCAGGCAAGCCTGAGCTACAGAATGAGACTTGAAAGGAAAGTCCGGAAGGCAAGTGAGTGAGATGGCTCAGTGGATGAGGGGCTTACCCCACGCCTGAGGGCCTGAGTTCAGTTCCTAGGACAGTATGGCGGAAGGAGGGCAGTAACTCCTGATTTACTCACATATACAAGAGCGATGTCTGGGGAGGTACCCTCACTAAGCTTTGGGATGCATGTCCCAGCACTTGAGAGGCCAAGGCAAGAAGACTGCTAACTCCAGATTAACCTGGCTATTAGAGTAAGCATGAGGCCAGCTGGGTTACTCAATAAGATCCCATCTCAGAAAGAAAACAAAGATAGCAGTGAAAAGGAGAGATTCCAACTGCCATCACAGGAATACAATCATCACTAGGGATGACCATCAACAACTATACAATGACTGTTCAGAAAAACACAGAATCAACCTGAAGAAACGAGTAACAAGCAAGGAGACTACATCAGTTTCCCAAATCCTTTCTTCAGTCCTCTCAAAGATAAAGACAGGGCCAGATAGCTTCCCTGCTGAATTCAACTAAAACATTTATAGCACATACCAAATTTGTTTAAATTAGTACAAAAAAAAATCAAAGAATTCTTCCAAAGATATTCTATGTGGTCAGTACTATTGCAACACCAAAAGTAAATAAGAATACAACCAGCCGGGCGGTGGTGGCGCACACATTTAATCCCAGCACTCGGGAGGCAGAGCCAGGCGGATCTCTGTGAGTTCGAGGCCAGCCTGGGCTACCAAGTGAGTTCCAGGAAAGGCACAAAGCTACACAGAGAAACCCTGTCTCGAAAAAACCAAAAAAAAAAAAAAAAAAAAAATAAGAATACAACCACAAAAGAAAGCGATGGGCAGGCATCTTTGACAAATCCAGATGCAAAAATCCTCAACAGACTACTAGCCAACTGATCAAGGGGAATGGGTTATTGACACGGGGTGTGCCTAAGCTAGGTCCCCAGTGCCATGAAACAGTAACTACCACATCAACAACACAGCACCTTAAAGGTGTTACCTACAGCATTCAGGGAGAGAAGAGGACTGCCCTGAGCTGGAGGCTAATCTGGGCTACACAGAGCTCCAGGACAGCCTGGACTACAAAGTAAGACAGAAACAGCAACGATCAATAAATGTAAGCAACCAACCATGTGATCATCTCAACAGATAAAAAAGAAAAAGAAAGATTTTTATGAAACTTTGTAACCCTTTGGGATAGGGCTTTCAAGGACCAGAAGGAACATACTTAAACACAAAATACAACAGCTAGTTTTCTGATGAGGAAGAACCAAGAACTTTCTCTCTAAACATCTCAAACAAGGGGGAAAAGCTCCTTTTACTCGTTACTCAATGAAGTGCTGCAAGTGCCGTACAGAGTAGTGCGGGAAGAGAAGAAACACTGTGCACAGCGGAGGGGAAGTCAGATTGTCACTGTCAGTAGATGACATGCTCTTACACATGCAAACCAGATGGCTCTGCCAGAAAACCTGGAAACCTGGCTAACACTAAGGAACAAATTCAACAGTTTCTGGACAGGCCTGCCACAGATAAAACCCACCAGTACTGCCTCAGGCCAAGAGCAGCAAGCTCTCTAAAACAGCATCAGGAAAGCGACCACATTTACAACAGTCACCAAAACAAACACAAACCCCACAATACTGACGCATATATTTAACCAGAAAAGTGAAAGTTCTACAATAAAAACTATATAACACTGGTTAAATGAAGCAGGAGCATACAGCTCAGTGATAAAACCTGGGCTCAGAATGTATGATACTTTAGTTCAATTCCCAGCACCAAAATAATTTTTAAAATTATATATATATATATATTATATATATGTAGGTACCTAATGCAAATTAATATAGTACAATAGATAGAAATGTATATGTGTGTATATATATTATATAAATATTTATTTATATAAATTTATATAAATTTATTTATATAAATATTTATTTATATAAATATAAATAAATAAGTATAAAATATATATATATATTTTATGTACACATGGGGGGGGGGTCCAGACACACACACACACACTTTTTTTTTTTTTAAAGACATGATTCCAAGCTGGTGTCAAACTGAGGCTTGGCTTGACCTCCAACTTCTGGGTCACCAGCCTCCACTGAGATTGCAGGTGTGTGTGATCATGTCCACTTTTATTCACTGCTGGGAACCGAACCCAGGGCTTCATGTATGCTAGGCAAGCACCTGCACCAAATGAGCTGCATCCCAAGTCCTGAAGAAACAACACACACTGGCCATATGTCCAGTCATCTTGCTAAATTTAATCCTTAATTCTAACAGCTCAACTGTGGTGTGGTCTTTACATTTTATATGTGCATATTAATGTAAATGAGTGAACTGTGATAAGTTTGCACATTCACTTTAATCTCTTATTTCTTTTTCTTGCTGGGCATTAACTCAGATCTGCAGAATTGTGTATAGCCCAAGGTCATGGGCAGAGCAAATACCACTACACAATTACATGACCTCTAATAAGGAGCTGGAGAAGGGTCACATGCCCCTTCTCCCTGCTCCTGCCTGTGAGGTGGATTGGCTCCCGGTCAGATCAGAGGACAAGTTCAGCTGTCTACTCTGTTCTGTAATTGTGAGTGTATTTCCTCAATTTATCTCTCTCACAGTTATGAGAGAGGCCCTGAGTTCAAGCACAGCCGAGGCTATAGAGACTGAAGGCAAAACAAAACAAGAATAGCCTTCTCTGTATAAATCTTGGTCATGAACACACACACACACACACACACACACACACACACACACACACACACACACACACACACCAGTCTACTTGTAATCATTAAAATTCTATACACAGCTTTTCATGCTTCCATCTAATGTTCTTACTGAACTCCTTGAAGTTAAAACCCTTATTTAAGTTTTAGCTCCAGAGCTTACCATTATGCCTGAAACAATTTGCTGACTCCATTCTATTGCAAAAAACTATTATTGCATGTGGATGCCTACTTTAATAAGCTGTATGAGATACCATATTTACATATCATATAAAGCAAACATTCAATTTTGTTTAATTTATGAATAGCTGTAAATCAAGGAAAAAGTCAGGGACAAAAGATAATGTATTTCCAGAATCATAGGGTGGCATCTCACAGGGAAAAAAAAAACAAAAAACGTTTTCCACCCAAGTGGCTTTTAAAATATACCTGCTTTGTATGCTTTTCTACATTGGTATGACACCAGTCTGTCTTAGAGAAGTAAGTTAGATACTTGCCACCTTAGAATGAAAACAAAACATGAAAAGCTTTCAAATACTTTGAATAAACTGTAGTTAAGCTTCAAATATACTGATAATATGCTTAGCAACATCTAATATCCTTTTCTAGTACTGAATATTATCTAGCAAAAACTCACATCTCCATAAAGAAATGGCTACTTTAGCATTTTATAACTACAAACTTACTACATATGTTTATTACTACCCAAGAGTCATTTTTGCTAAATACTAGCTGAAGAATAACTAACCACACCATATACTTTATTTTAAAAAAAGTATATTCATAAGGGCCATAAAAATCACCAATGATTACTCTGTTACCAAGTGTTTTTTTTGTTTTGTTTTGGTTTTTGGTTTTTGGTTTTTCAAGACAAGGTTTCTCTGTGTAGCTTTGAAGCCTGTCCTGGAACTCACTTTGTAGACCAGGCTGGCTTCGAACTCACAGAGATCCACCTGCCTCTGCCTCCTCAGTGCTGGGATTAAAGGCGTGCACCACCACATGGCACCAAGCGTTTAAGATAAAATCTTTACTAGCAAAAACTCCTTGTTTGTGGTTGAGGATATAGCTCAGAGAGAGGGGGAAGAGTGGGGGAATGGGGGGGCCTTGATCACCACACCTGGGAGGCAGAAGCAGGAGACATTGAGTCCTAGGCCAGCCACCTAGGGTTACAGAGTAGACCAAGTCTTAAACAATAAGCAAGAAAAGAAAGTAAACAATTTGATTACTGAATTAATCCTGTATTCACTGAGTTCCTATATCTACTTGGAAATATATGAAAACTAAAGTATTTGACGTTTCTTGTGAAACAATAAAGGCAGCAATCACAATATCTGGCATCTGTGACTGATTTCATTTTTTACCTTGTTTGGTGACTTCAGAGGTGAGATGGCTATCTTATTTGGTGTCTGTGTTGTAGAATTTAAAGTTGATCCAATAACGCCACTTTCCGATATTGTTATGGTCTTTGATGGAGTTCCAGGGGTAGACTGTGAAAGAACCCTACCTGCAAATGAGAGGCAGCCCATCAGTTGATGGATTTAGTAACAGTTATAAACACTTACATGATGACGACCTATATATACAAGGGCTTTAGTTTCACATATACCAATATATGACTTTAGAGACATTAGTGAGACCCTAATGAACTACAGTGAACCCAAGGATTGCCTAAGAATACGCTCCAAAACACAGTTAAGCCATATCCATCAGAGAGCGAGCTTGAGACAACTCAGGGCTTCTGCCCTGAGTCTGCTTCTGAACTACACCTGTCCTATGGCTGTCTTCCTATCTGAACTTCACCTGTCCCATGGCTGTCTTCCTATCTGAACTTCACCTGTCCTATGGCTGTCTTCCTATCTGAACTTCACCTGTCCTATGGCTGTCTTCCTATCTGAACTACACCTGTCCTATGGCTGTCTTCCTATCTGAACTTCACCTGTCCCATGGCTGTCTTCCTATCTGAACTTCACCTGTCCCATGGCTGTCTTCCTATCTGAACTACACCTGTCCCATGGCTGTCTTCCTATCTGAACTTCACCTGTCCCATGGCTGTCTTCCTATCTGAACTTCACCTGTCCCATGGCTGTCTTCCTATCTGAACTACACCTGTCCCATGGCTGTCTTCCTATCTGAACTACACCTGTCCTATGGCTGTCTTCCTATCTGAATTTAAACCGTGCAGGGCAAAATTAAGATCCACAGTTCTGCTGGCACGCAGCTTAGTTGGCAGAGTGCTTGCCAAGCATGCAGGAAGCCATGGATCTCTCCCTAGAACCTCATAAACCAGGAAAGATGGGACACTACTGGGAAGGCAGAGACCTGAGGATCAAGGTCATTCTCAGCTACATAGAAATAAACTAGCCAGGAATACATCAGACTCAAAAAACAAAAACAAAACTCATACAGACACTTAAAAAAAAATACTGGGGGCCAGAGAGATGGCTCAGTTGTTAACAGTACTTGCAAATCTTCCAGAGGACCAGGGTCAGAGCCCAATACCCGCATCAAGTGACTCACAACTCCCTGTAACTTCAGCTCTATGGGACCTAATGCTCTCCCTCTTCTGGCCTCTGAAGGTACCCACACAAATATGACAGCACACACACACACACACACACACACACACACACGTAAGTAAAAATAAAAGCTATAATTGAATGGACAAACCTGGACACTGATTTTAGAGCAGCAAAAGGGAAGGAAAAATTTCATCTAGCTGCCCTGGCCAGATCCCACACTTCGCTCTGTCTTGGATAATAACTCTTCTGAAACAACCCTGGGGAAATGCAAGGTGTCTGGATGACTTAGGGAACTGGAAGCCATATTTCAATAGGTGAAATATCAGGAAGTTTTATTCTCTCCTCAGTGAGAAGAGAACACAAAGCCATTCTAGACCTCTAATTCCAAAGGTCTGATCCTCTTTCCTCTCAGGTGCCTTCACCTATGGTCAGGCGCAGCCCTGGAGCTCTGAACTCCTGAAGGAGTCCATGGAATAATCATTGCTGCTGCTCACCAAGTATTCTGATTCTCCCATCTGGAGTACACTGTACTTGCACCTCTGACCTGATGCCCTTGCCAGTCTTGAGGTTAACTAGAGTCATGTGACTACCATTGGCAACTGAGTTATGAATAAACTGGGAATGTCACTCATTGCTTTAGGTATTAATACTTCATCTTAAATGGGTATTGTCTTTCAGGAAACATTCACTTTTTTAAAAGATTTTATTTTTATTATTTTTTAACAATTGTACATATTATAGCATTACTATGACGTTTTTGGTGTTGGTTTGTTTTTTTTCTTCAGACAGGGTTTTTCTGCGTAGTCCTGGCTGTCCCAGAACTCATTCTGCAGACCAGGCTGGCTTTGAACTCAGATCCACCTATTTACATCCTAAGTGCTTGGATTAAAAGCTTGTGCCATCACCGCCTGGCTTGTTTGAGCTTTTGTTTAACTTGTAACCAAAGACTTAAAGCTGGGTACAAAAATAAATCCTCTGCAATACAGAACTCATTGTTCAGCCTGAATTTTGATATGCATGATAAAGAATGTAGTAAAAATCTTTTTAAATCTTAAAAAATTGAAAACAGCATAGTCAACAATAATAAACACTATTTCTTTAAGTATTTGAAAATATTAACATCAAAGTGATTTCATTAAATTGAAATTGGCAGTGGTATTTTATGATATTTAGAACCTACCGATAAGGTCACTGGTTTTTATGAATATTGATATTGTTATGGTTGGCTTTATAAATATATTTATGTTGTAGATTAAGGTGATTTACAGGAAAAAACTTAGTGTCTGAAATTGCTTTAAAACAGTGCATGGATGGAAGGGATAGAGGGTTTAGGAAGTAAGACTGGTCAAGATGAACGCTTGCCTAAGCTGACTGAGAGTCTAATTACATTTCATCACGCTAATTTCTCTAAAAATTAAAAAAACTCTGTGTGTGTGTGTGTGTGTGTGTGTGTGTGTGTGTGTGTGTGTGTGTAGAGGCAGATTTGCTGCCTGCCACTAGGCCACACCTCCAGCCTTGTGTGTGTCTAAGTATACATTGTGCACACAGGTGACTGCCCCTAGGTGCAGAGGAGCGGGAGGTACAGCTAGTGTGGGCAGCCTGTGTGGGTGCAGGAGCCGAACTGGAGCAGTGTGTACTGTACCAGCTCTCCAGAAAACACACTCAGACAATCTCAGATCTTAAAGATAACTAATACTAGGGGGAAATCATCTAACACGGGGCAAAAATTATGCTGCAGAGGGCTGGCAAGATGGCTCAGTGGGTAAAGACACTTCCCACCCAAACCTGATGACCTGAGTTTAATCCTCATTTCATTTCGGAAAGAAAAAACAGAAAATCCTATTCTGAAAGTTGTCCTTGATTTCCACACACCCACACTACCAACACAGTAATGTTTTAAAATTTAAAGCAAACTGTAGGTAAGGAAGAAAACAGAAGCCAAAGTTTGCTTCCTTTCTCCTGCCGTCCACTGTGCCCTTCACAGATCCCTGCCTTAGGACACCAACTCCAGTGTTGGGCTGGCCCGCTGGGAGCCAGCGCTCTCCTGGGAAATGAGGCTGGTGAGAGTGCTGCTGGCCCCTTACACCAACTGGAGGTGTCCCCTTGCGCTCAGGTGAAGGGAGAGGGACAGGGGAGTGAGAGTGGAAGTCCCTGACAGCAGCTGGGCACAGACAGTTACCCAGGAGGTCAGTTGAGGTGCTGAAGCACCCTGAACTCAGGGATTGGGCAAGATGCGCACACGGTCAGACCGCTTCAGCAGCTATAACCTGTGTCCCAGAGTAGGAATTCAGAACAAGTAGCCACTCAATGCTCCTGCTCACAGATGTCACCTTCTGGGATAGAGGTGTGGGTCACTGTAGAACAAACCTAGACTCTAGCACTTCAGACAAGTGTTCCGTCACTTGTTACGCCCCAGCCTACAAACCCTTTATTAATTGGCTACTCTTTACAAGATTTAATGTAAGCTATGAGTATGATGATCTCACGTGCTTGAGGAAGGGGTGAATCCCCTTCTGCCTCAGGGAAAAGTGATTCCATTTTGTGAGTAAGTCTCCGAGAACCCTATCTGGATTTTGGATACCCCAACTAAGTTTCCACCTGTGATTCCTTCCCTTTTTCTCTCAGGCTTATTATGTCTGGTGAGATGGCTCAGCGGGTACGGCACCTGCCACCTGGGCACCTGAGCCTGGGGGAGCATCTGAGTACAGTGCCTGACTCCACGCGGTGGAAGAGATGGGACTGTCTCAAGTTGTCTTGCGACCTCCACACATACTCTAAGGTACACAAGGGCTTGCACTCAGTTTTGGGTACATGCATGGGCACAAACACCCACACACGCAAATGAAGTGTACATTATTTTATTATTATTATTATTTTTTTTTTTTTGGAGACAGGGTTTCTCTGTGTAGCTTTGCACCTTTCCTGGAACTCGCTTTGGAGACCAGGCTGGCCTCGAACTCACAGAGATCCGCCTGGCTCTGCCTCCCAAGTGCTGGGACAATTTTGTTTTTAAAATAAGATTTATTATTGCACATGTGCACAAGCCACAATGTGAGTGTGTTCTCCTATCTCTCTGAGGGCCCTGGAAGCACACCCCCCTCCCAACAAGCCTTCCAGGAGCTTGGTCTCACAGGCAATTCAAGACGAAGATGAGTACATGTGTTACAGTGTGGGTCCTGGTGGGCTGCCCGCCCTATGTGAGGCAGGCTAAGGTAGGAGGGAATCCGATTCCTCCTACTCCTGAATGGACAGTAAATGGAGAATAACCCTGAGAAGACAGGCCCTTAGCTACAAAGGGAATTCCGGGTTTCTACTTTAGGGTTTGAATCCAGGACAGGCTCTTGGGTAGCCCAGGCTGGCCTAGAATTTTACACAGTGTAGCCAAGGCTGAGCTGAGCCCTCATCTTTCTCCAACGGCACAGAAAGGCAGGTCTGCATAGATGCTCCCGGGTGCCCAGGCTGGCTCCTAAGGGCTGGGAACACCGAACTTACACCCAAGAATGACTCTCCTGGCTCTTAAGCCTCAAGAAGAGATCACAGGCTCTGTAAATCCTGGTACCTAGTTGGCAGTGTGGGACTGCCACATAACTGGCCAATAAAGCCTTGATGTTCTCTTGGGGGGAAGTCACGCCCTCTTAGGATGAACAACACAAATGAGCTGTTGATGCTGTGGATAGAAAGAGGTCCCTTCTGAAAACCTGTGATACAGCACAGGGGCAAATACAGCTTGATGCATAACTTTGGCCAAATATTTGAATATTTCATGATATACTTTGAAACTCAAGTTATTGTTTTTGAGGAATCTGCTGGATTATTCATTTAGTGGTGTGAGTCTGGTTGTTCACAGGCCATGATGTGCTTGTGCAAATCAGAAGACACCCTGGGTGAGTCAGCTCTCTCCTTCCACCGTGTGGGTCTCAGAGATCAAGCCCGCGTGGTGAGGCGTGGTGGCGGAGCCTTTGCCCACTGGGTATCATGCCAGCTGCTGTCATGCTCTTTCCCTTTGAGACAGGATCATGCTGTTGAATTCTGGCTAGCCTAGAATCCACAGCAACCATCCTGTCTCAGCCTCCAAAATGTGAGGATTAGAGATATGAGCTTCCATATTCAGGGCATTTATGATTTTCTAATCTAACCCTTAACACTATTCATCTTAAATTCTGCAAATTCAAGGAAGTATACAAGTAATATAATTTACCTTGAAATTAAATTATAAGACTTTTTTGTTTGGTTGGTTTTTTGAGACAGGGTCTGTCTGTAACCCAGGTCGTCCTGGAACCCACTGATCTCAAACCCACAGTAATCCTCCTGTCTCAGCATTCCAAATGAGAATATTGGCACATGCCACCATGCCCAGCTCAGCCCAGATTCTAAGAGTGATCAATTCATTGGTGGATGTTTTTACACAACAATAAAGATTGCTACCATGAAGTAACCCACCATCTTAGAAGCTCTCGTAACAGGGTCCGCTAATCTCATTTAACCATCTCAATGATCATGTGAAGAGATGGTATTCATATTTTAAAGAAATAAGACAAACAAAACCAGGTATAGTATCCCACACCTGCAATCCCAGCACTTGGAAGACAGGAGGCAGAAGAATCAGGAGCTCAAGGTCAGCCTCAGCTACACAGTAAGCTTTGAGCTCCATCTGGGCTAAAGAAGACTGTGTGTGAACACCACTCTCCCACAAGATGAACAAATAATATATTTATCCAAGATCACAGAGAAAATCAACTCAAGAGCCAAGAATGAAAGCCCAATCTTCCAGTAGTTTTTACATATTACTACACTGTCTTTAAGATACACATACTCACTCAACAACACTCACCAACCTAAACAGCTTCAGTGCCAAAATGACAAACATTAAAGAACTACCATCAATCTTGTACACACATACAACACTCTGTTCTGCCTTTTAAAAGGAAATAAATTCAAACACACCCTAACACAGATGGACTTGAAGACCTTACAGCATGTTAAGCAAGGCAAGTACAAAACGATCAATGTTATAAAGGGATCATACTCAAAATCACATGATCAGTGTTCTATGATTTTACCTGGACAGGGGGGTGTAGCATACTCAAAATCACATGATCAATGTTCTATGATTTTGTATAGCATACTCAAGATCACATGATCAATGTTCTATGATTTTACCTGGACAGGGGTATAGCATACTCAAAATCACATGATCAATGTTCTATGATTTTACCTGGACAGGGGTATAGCATACTCAAGATCACATGATCAATGTTCTACGATTTTACCTGGACAGGAGTATAGCATACTCAAGATCACATGATCAATGTTCTATGATTTTACCTGGACAGGGGTGTAGCATACTCAAGATCACATGATCAATGTTCTATGATTTTACCTGGACAGGGGTATAGCATACTCAAGATCACATGATCAATGTTCTATGATTTTACCTGGACAGGAGTATAGCATACTCAAAACAACATGATCAATGTTCTATGATTTTACCTGGACAGGGGTGTAGCATACTCAAAACAACATGATCAATGTTTTATGATTTTACCTGGACAGGAGTATAGCATACTCAAGATCACATGATCAATGTTCTATGATTTTACCTGGAGAGGAGTATAGCATACTCAAGATCACATGATCAATGTTCTATGATTTTACCTGGACAGGGGTATAGCATACTCAAGATCACATGATCAATGTTCTATGATTTTACCTGGACAGGGGTATAGCATACTCAAGATCACATGATCAGTGTTCTATGATTTTACCTGGACAGGAGTATAGCATACTCAAGATCACATGATCAGTGTTCTATGATTTTACCTGGACAGGGGTATAGCATACTCAAGATCACATGATCAATGTTCTATGATTTTACCTGGACAGGGGTATAGCATACTCAAGATCACATGATCAATGTTCTATGATTTTACCTGGACAGGGGTATAGCATACTCAAGATCACATGATCAATGTTCTATGATTTTACCTGGACAGGGGTATAGCATACTCAAGATCACATGATCAATGTTCTATGATTTTACCTGGACAGGGGTATAGCATACTCAAGATCACATGATCAATGTTCTATGATTTTACCTGGACAGGGGTATAGCATACTCAAGATCACATGATCAATGTTCTATGATTTTACCTGGACAGGGGTATAGCATACTCAAGATCACATGATCAATGTTCTATGATTTTACCTGGACAGGGGTATAGCATACTCAAGATCACATGATCAATGTTCTATGATTTTACCTGGACAGGGGTATAGCATACTCAAGATCACATGATCAATGTTCTATGATTTTACCTGGACAGGGGTATAACATACTTAAGATCACATGAAACAGGACAGTGGATGCATGGAGACAGGGAGGAATGAGGAGGAATAACTGTTTAATGACTTTAAAGTTTTGCAAGTTGAGAAGTTCTGGAGATGTCAAAGGGTGACAACACATTGCACAGTAATGTGAATATACTCAATGCCACTGAGCTAGTCACCTATGTGGGACATTTTAATATTTCCTCATTGTGTATATACATACAGACATGCATGTATGTGCTATGATGCACATTTGGAGGTCAGAGAACAACTTTTAAGATTGGTTCTCTCCTTCAGCAACGTTGATCTCAGGTCGCTGCTGGGTTTGGCAGCAAGCACCTTTACCTGCTACGTAATTCACTGGGCCCTTACTGGGAAACAGTTTTTTTGTTGTTGTTGGTTTTTTTGTTGTTTGTTTGTTTGTTTTGTTTTGTTTTGTTTTGTTTTAGTTTATTGAGACAGGGTTTCTCTGTGTAGCTTTGCGCCTTTTCCTGGAACTCACTCGGTAGCCCAGGCTGGCCTCGAACTCACAGAGATCTTCCTGGCTCTGCCTCCTGAGTTTTGGGATTAAATGTGTGCACCACCACCACCTGGCTGGGAAACAGTTTTTAAATAAAGTAATTCTTAAAGAACTAAATGGTAAAGAAACAAAAAATTACTATCTCCAGGCAGTGTTGGTGCATGCCTTTAATCCCAGCACTTGGGAGACAGAGGCAGGCCGATCTCTATGAGTTCAAGACCAGCCTGGTCTACAGGGTGAGTTCCAGGATAGCCAGAGATATACAGAGAAACCTTGTCTTGAAATAAAAAAAAGGGGGGGTGGGATTACTATCGAGAAAAATCATAACTGCATAGGGGAGACAAAAAAGGAAACCAGGTATCATAATAGAGTATAACTAGGGGACAGATTATAAGCCAGTTTAAAAAATTAATTAAAGATAAGTATATGTCAAGTGTGGTGGTGCACACCTTTAATCTCAGAACTTGGGAGGTGAGTTGAGGCTAGCATGTCTACAGAGTGAGTTCCAGGCCAACCAGGACTACACAGTGAGACCCTCAAAAACAAATAAACTACAACAGAAAGGTAAATACATGATAGAAATAATCAAACTTGAGGGGACACATATGAAAACGATGGCATGAAGGTGCCTCATTAAACCCCAAGAGACTTCCAAGAGGAGTGGCCGAGAGTTGAAATGAGCAAGTCAGTGCAAGGGCGAAAAGAAAGCCAGGCCAGGCAAGGGGGCTGCTGCTGAGCCACATGCTGAGATCTCTTCTTCCAAGTTCAGCAGGTCTGGGCTGCTGCGGGGGCGAGGGAAAAGGCTACCCATAGGTCCTAACAGCTACGGCAACACCGGCATCCCAACAGGTCAAAGCCAAGAAATGAACAAAGCAAAGACTATTTTAAGCATGGATTTTGACAAGATCAAATTTGTATTTTAGAGAAACCAGCTATACATAGGTAAATCCATCTTCAACGAGAACTCCCCATTTAAAAACAATCTTAACATATTTTGAAACAGCATTAGTTACAATATAAAAATGATATAACCTACTACTTGTAATACAGGGCAATTACTTTGGTACTTTAAAATGTGACATATAAAACAATTAAAGGCTATACAGAACTAATCAAAAGAAGGAATTAAGCTGGGCACTAAATGAACACTTATAATCCCAGCACTAGGGAGGAAAGACTACTTTGAGTTCAAAAGTCAGCCTGGGCTACAGAGCTACCCAGACTAGCCAGGCTAGCCAGGGCTATAGAGCAAGATCCTACCCCTCCACCCCTCCACAAATAAGAAATTATCTCTGCAAACTAAACTTAGCACCAATAATTCTAATAACATAACAGATAGGTATCTCTATGGATTTTGTCTGCAATTACAAGGCAAATCTGTGATTAAGTTGCAACATATTATAAATGACCCAAAAAACTGAACAATAGCATCCATGGTAGTATCTATACTAATCAGGTAGAGCTGTTATTGTTTGGAATTTTCTTGTTGTTTTGTATTACTGAGAATTGATACCAAGGTCTTAGGCATAGTCAATTTTTCTACTATCTTAACTACATTCCTAACAGAATACTTGAAGTTTGCATATCCAAAATGATTACTGGTAATAACATATTTTAAGTCTAAAATAAAAAGGAACTGGGGCTGGGTGGTGGTGGCCCGTGCCTTTAATCCCAGCACTAGGTAGAGCCAGATGGATCTTTGTGAGTTCGAGGCCAGCCTGGGCTACAGAGTGAGATCCAGGACAGGCAACAAAACTACACAGAGAAGCCCTGTCTTGAAGAAGGGGGAGGGGGAGGAACTGGGTCACACTAAGGAGAGTGCTGGTAAATGTAATATAGCTTAAATTCTGTTAATACTTAAGTAACTATTGTTTGATAAAGAATTGCATGTGGGGGCTGGAAAGGTGGTTTAGCCAGAGGAACTGGGTTATGATTTCCCATCTCGCTTTTCATAGATTTTGTTTTTGTGTGTATGTATCTCTCTCTCTCTGTGTGTGTGTGTGTGTGTGTGTGTGTGTGTGTGTGTGTGTAGTGTTTCTTGTGTTTTTTGTTATTTTGTTTTGTTTTTTATTCTGTTAACCTATTTGTTTTCTAAAAAGAGAGAGAAAGGAACTGGGATCGGGGAGATGGGGATGATCTGGGAGGAGTTGGAGGAGAATGAGGACACAGGAGGAGTTGGGGGAGGGGGACTGTAATCAGAATATATTGTATGAAAACATTTACTTTCATCAAAAAAGAATGCAAAAACATTACTGACTAAGCTATGATTGCCGCACTGAAAACATCTGAAGGTGGCAGAACAGCCTTCTCTAACTCTAAAAGAAAGATATCCATGTAACTTGAGAGACTATAAAGGAATATAACCTGTGATGACTGGTGGTGACACTTGAGTTGTCTGTCCTGTGACTGCTTTACTATTAATTGGTTTTGCAAAGATCAGCTTCGTGATCACTGGACCAGAGGTTGGTGTTCGAGGCTTCTTAGCGATCTGAAACATATAAATAACTATGAAGACATCTGTTTCCATAAAAATCTATGCAGTAAAAGTTAGACAAGATTCATACAGTAGTACACGTAAAGTCAGGTCATTTAGCAAATTCATCTATGTATTAATGTATAAAACAATTAAAACAAATCCATTCACCAAAATATTAGTATGATCATATCTGTAATCACGTGTCCTAATACCTCTAGTTTCAGGATAAATCCCTAGTCTCTCTGAAACATGCAGATGGAGAAAACAATAGTAAAGTATAATAATAATAATGTTTAATAGTGAAACACTATGCACAATGTTAGTTTTCCAAATAAGCTATCCAGTAACAAGAGACAGAGTTCAAAACATACAATACAAGCAGTGAAGTATCGCTGCACACATATGCATGGCTACATTCGCCTATGATCCAAGATATAAATTATTACACATTACAGATTTACAACTACATTTTCTTTCTTTTCACTTTCTCTCTTTTTCACTTGTTTTGTTTTTGAGATAGGATCTCATTCAGCAGCTCAGGCTGGCCTGGAGCCACTATGTAGCCCAGGTTCACCTTGAACTCATGGCAATCTCCCTGCCTCAGCCTCCAAGTACTAAGATTATAGGCATACATCTCCATGCCTAGCAAACTTTCAGCTACACACACACACACACACACACACACACACACACACACACACACACCAAGAGTAAAGGAAGAACTGAACCAGTTGAAGTCAATTACAAAGAGACATGTTTAGTAGAACAAAGATTTGTAAAAGGCTCTGAAACATATTTACTAAAATAGTACTTATTGTACTTTAAACTCCTTGAAGGCACTATCCATACATTACTTATAACTCATATCCAACATGAAGTTAAAATAATGGGCACATTGTTGACCTGAACTAAAATTTGCCACAAGTCAAAGAAGACAGAGGTACCAGTGTGGTACAGTTACTTTTTTGTTCATTTTTTGAGACAGGGTCATTCTCGTGAAGCTAATTAAGAAGACCAGGCTGGCTTCAAATTCCCAAGGTATGAGCCACTATACTCAAGATCAATGTTTTTACATTGGAATTCTCACAAAATGCAAGGACACAGCTGTTAAAAAGAAGGAACCGAAACTTACCTGGCATAAAACTCAAAGTTTAGTGTGTGAAGAACATTAAATACTTTACCTTTTGGCAGATACACATAATGAGACCCTAAAGTATTACTTATTACTGGAGATGACTCAAATGAATAAACATGACCAACATGAATAACAGCAACCTATCAGAAATAGTATTGATCACAGTTACATATCAGCTCCATGTGCTCAGCTTACATCAGCATGCTATCTTACACTCACAATGTTCCTTTCTTACACTCAGAACCTATTAGAGACACAAGTACCTCTGACAGGAAATCATGTTTTCAAAAACAAGAAATCCATTAGTGTATAACAATAGACACAGCTTACAAACCATGACATATCTGAGTAAATTAATTATACTTTAGAAAGTTGAAGCCATCCAGAGACATGAAGGGAAGTACTCCTCAAGTCTTTCTAAAGCTCTAAAGCAAAATGGAATCTCACATACACACACAGTACTAGTGACCACAGAGGTAGATAGTCTTAGAAACACATAACCTTAGCTATTAAAAGGAAGACTTGAAAGTACTTCCCCTTTCCTGGCCTTCACCATTATATGCTATATGCTTACCAAACAGGAAAAAGTCTAAACAATGGACCCAAAAGCAAGTTAATTATTCAAACAAACGATCTCATCTTGCTCTTATGGCTATATTCCTTTAGTGGAGCACTGCTCAAAATAACAATTTCCAGATCCATTAAGGAACCATAATTAGTTTTTGAAACAAGTCCTCACATTTCCTAGGCTGGCCTTGAACTCCTTATCCTTCTCCATCTACCTCCAAGCATGGGGATTACAGACATGAGCCACCACACCTGGCTTTATGTTACGTATACGGAATGCAGGGCTTTATGCATGCCCTTGAAAATGACTCTTTATTCAAGTTTTATTTTACTTACACTTTTGTTCTAGGGTAGCTGAGAAACCAAAGTGAAAAGGGGATGATTCCTGGCCTAGGCTCATGTGGAGAGCTTGCCTGGCACGCACATAGCTCATCAGTGGTGTGGAGCACTTACTACTCCTGCAGAGGACCTAGGTTCCATTCCCAGCACCCTCATGAAGGCTCAACTGTCTCTAAGTCCAGTTTCAAAAGACCTGATGCCTTTTGGGATTTGTGGGAACTAGGTACACACATGGTATACATACATACATACATACATGCATACATATTCAAGGAAAACATTCATTCACATAAATAAATTTAAACAAAAAGCAACCTTAAAATTTTTTAAAGAATTATTTTCAATAAATTAATGGAATTGGCAAATTAAGATAAAAGTGGAAAAAAAGAAAATTTACAAGTAAGGTAGAAAAGTAAGCCAATATCTGGACACATTCAGGAGCCACTAAGGGGCTATGCTGCCCCCGACTGCTCGCTGCTTACTGTTCTCCCATCCTGGGCACTGCGACCCGGGACAGTGGTCAGCTGTCTGGAATTAATGTGACTACACACCCACCATCACCCTGCCCCAGCTGCTCCTTCATTACTTCTCAACATGGGTCTCCTTCATTCTTGCCTGCTGCTCACACACAACAACCTCAGTGCCCACAGCAAACTTAAAATCAGATTTGTATACACATATGCCTCGAAACAACCTCATTATTATGGGGCCTAATGTAGAAAACTATAAATGTGTAGTTACTTATTTTTTTGAAGTGTTTTAGGGGTTCATAAGTTGCTTCTGAGTTAGAAAGATTTGAGCTACCTAAAATCAACTGGATACTTAGAAAATATTCTAAATAGGTTTCCTTGTTTTTTTTTTATTTTAATTATTTAATTAATTTACTTATTTTTTTGGTTTATGGTCCTCCTAGCTGTCCTGGAACTCATTATGTAGACCAAGCTGTCCTCAAACTCATGGAGATCCACCTGTTTCTACATCCTTAGTGCTGGGACTAAGACATGCTCCACCATGCTCAGCTCTATTATATGCTCCTTTAAAAAATAAAGCTTTTAAAACAAATGGAATCTGGTTTTATAAAACCAACAACAATAAAACAAGTGCGTATTAGGCCAGAGTCTTTTTATTGTCAATACTTAGAAAACTAAGGTAAGAAATTAGTGGATAGAAATAAATCAGTTATTGAAACCATATCTGTACACTGATTTCTATTATTAGTTCTTTGAGAACATGATAATGATCCACACCGCCAAAGCCAATCAAAACAGGTTTCAACACTAAGGACAGGATACTTCACAGTGACAGGCTAGGCTATCTCATTCAAGAGTGCCTCAGCAAAATAAACAGATCACATCGAGAGGTAATGGCGAAGAAGCAGGGGACATGAACTATTAAACAGCAGCGGAAAGGACAGAGCAAGTCACAGGGCTTGGGAAAGCTTAAGCTTCTGAATGCAGAGATCCTGAGAAGTCAAGTTTCTAAGCTTTCCCCACACAGTAACCAAAAGTTGAATGTCAGTGTCAGCTACGAGGAAGCGCCTCTCTCAATTCTCCTGACACTCTTTCCCGTGACATTGCTTCACTCATGCCTTCTGGTTTCTTTTCTCTTTATTTTTTTATTTTTAAACCAAAAAAGGTTTTTCAAGACAGGGTTTCTCTGTGTAGTCCTGGCTGTCCTGGGAACTCTCTCTGGAGACCAGGCTGGCCTTGAACTCAGAAAAGTACCTGCCTCTGCTGGGATTAAAGGTGGGAGCCACAACAACGAACTGCCTTCTGGTTTCTTTTCACAGACAACTCTTCCAAACATGGAATATACTGTGGTCTCCTTCATCTAAGCGAATCACTGTATTTCTAAGCACTCTGAAGGTAGCGTAAAAGAGTCTTTTTTTGGCCATAAAAAAAAATGAAAAACATTTAATGTATGACCTGGTAATCTACTATTTGAGGGCTATTAAGGGCTATACTATTAAGTACCATTCTGAAGGATCCTCAATGTTTTGAGAACTGTGTAATACTATACTGCTTTGTTTTGTTTTGTTTTGTTAAATGATCAAGTAGCCATCTTAAGCTAAGGTTAGAAACTTCAGAGAGCAAGCTACCCACAGTTCCACAGCCAGTAGGACAGCACAGGGATGACTCAAGCAAGCCCTGTGCTCTGCTCCATTACATTCACTGTCTTCCTCAAACTGCAAACATGAACAGCGGTGATGGACAGTAAGTTCCCCGTAGGAGACAAGCACTGCAAGCATCAGCTACTGCTGCCTCCGAGGGTTCTTGGAGCAAAGAGCCAAGCTTTCCTAGCTTTAGTCATGAACGAACCAAGAAAAGAGAAAGACTGATTACTTGATGGCTTTGCACTAAGTTGGGCACCTTTATGCCAGCAAAATAATACCCCTGTAGCCAAACTACCACTATCTATAAAATGCTTAAAAGGCTATAAATAAACAATTCGGAAATTTAACCAAAACTTAGTTTGCTGTAAGTTTTCTGGCAAAAAATTTCATGAGCATTAGACATATCAAATTTAAAAACAAAACAAATCCACACAATTACTTTAAAACATTCAAAAGAATTCATTAAAAGTTATGCAATTAACAACCCTATAAACACAACTTTGAGTCAGTTTAATTTTTTTAACATGCACTTTAAGTAATATGCCCCCTTTTTTGTTTTTACCTGTACTGTTTTTAACTGTTGGGTCTGTAACACAGAGGGCTGAGTTGTAGTATTAATCAGTTGACTTCCTGGGGTCAGTGCTGAGACACCAATGACAGGTTTCACCTCTGGCCTCCCTCCAATGGTAACTACTTTAATTTGCTGCGGTGGAAACTTAGCGTCTCCTGGCTGGGCCTGAGCTGTAACTTTCTGAGCCTGGGGCAGTTGGCTATGGGGTAGTGCTAAAACAATTGGTGAACCAGACTTGCCCAAAGTTGTTAAAATTAACTTCTGTCCATCTGGTTTAAGGGTCTGATTGCCAAGTTTAAGATCAGATGTCTGTGATACTTTGTTTAAAATAATCTGATTGGCTGATATAGTCACAGGAGTCTGAGCACCAAGTTTTTGAAGGCCACTTGGAAATGCTGGTTTCACTGTGGTATTAGAATCTGCTTTAGTAACTGTGGTATTCACTGCAACTTGGTTAGTGTGGTTACTGTACACTGTGATTGGCTCCGTGGAAATGGGCGTGGCTGTAGAGTCACCAGTAGAATTTATGTTGACAATTTCTTCCAGTTCTGTCTCCATGGGAATTGGGGATGACACAATTACAGCCTCAATACTATCCTCATCCACTAAAGTTATAGCAGTGTCCATTATCTCCTCTGGAAGCAAACTATTCACCTCGGCCGGCACCACCTCCATGATCGCTCTGCTTCTAGGAAGATGCCCGGGTGCTGGAAGAAAAGGGGAAAATCGTTACCAGGTTTTAAGCAGATTTTTAAAAATACATTCAAGAAAAATGTAAATGACAAAACAACAGTGCTGAAATTGGTAAATAAGTAAATGAAGGGCATTCCTGATCATTATCTAGATTTTACCATTTTCACACATCATAGCTTTTAAGAATCTAAGATATGGAAATATCTTTAAATCTTCAATGATCTGTCTGGGTCCTATACATGTATAGCAATACCCTGTTTATAAACATCCATTAAGTGTCAAAAGAGTTTCTAGATGATTCCACTTCATGAATGGAGATCAAATGGACTACGTGGCCTAAGTCTAATCAATTAGCTTCATACTAAGAGCATTTTTCTTTGGAAAGATTTTCCAGTCCTCTGCCATTTAAAGTGTCAAAGGGGAACTATTGGAGAATTTACAAGTCTAGAAAGCTGATCGGCAATTCAGAGCAACTGTCACTCTTGCAGAGGGCAGTGTTCAGTTTCCAGCACTCACACAGCGGCTCACAACATTCTACAACTCCAGTTGCTGACGATCCAAGCCCTCTTCTGGCTTCCACAGGCACAAAGCACACACAAGCAGGTAACACATACGTATAAAATAAAAATAAATAAATATAAAAAAGAAAAAGAATATACAGCCAGTCCCCATCATGAAAAAAAAAAAAAAAAGTCCAGATTATGGACAAATCAGCTGTCATGCTTTTAGCTAAAAATCAGAACTTTCAAAAAATGAGTGAATTCCAGTATCAACATGTATTAAAGACAACCCAGCACATCTAGATAGACTAGACAGCAGTGAAGTTTGCTCAGAGAACTTCAAAACCCTTTAGAACCCAATCAGCAACTCTTCCTCTTCCTCTGGAAGGCATGACGTCATCTCACTGCCCGGAGCAGGCTGTCTTAACCCTTCAGCCTCCTGGGTGCTGGGACGGCAGGTGGCGTGGACCGCAGGTGTCATGGCCACACTCACCTTATTTCTTTAAAATACACAACAAGCATTGAACACTTAGGAGCAGCACACACAGCTGGTGCACACACAGCTGGCGTGGATCACGCTTGTAACCTCAGCCCTGAGAAGCTGAGGGGGGAAGGACCACAGCACGGTCCGGGGCGGCACGGTCCGGGGGGCAGCACGGTCTGGGGCAGCCTGCGTTACACGGGGCGGCACGGTCCGGGGCAGCCTGCGTTACAGGAAAGAAGACTAACACATACCAACAGCAAACCACTTAGCAGCCGTGGCAAATATTGCTGCTGCCAAAATAAGCCATCAGTAGAGACATCTTGTTATGGCAAAAGTGGCATAATTTTCCTCCCCAAACTTGATGTGTGTAGCATTACCATCCCTATTTTACAGATTTAAAAAAAAAAAAAAAAACATAGAAAGGTTAAAAATTTGCCCAAGGCAACTAGTGAATGGTAGAGACAAGATTCAAACTCTGGTTTGTATGGTCCAAAGTTGGTCATTTTAACTGAAAATTTATACTATCATAGACATTGTACCACTGGAGTTTTTAAACGGAGACTGAAATCAGCCTAATCCTTCCCAGTTAACTCCCTGCCCTGAAAGCCCACTGTGGTGGTATTCTAATTGTACTGAAATGTGATTTTGATTGTATGTTAATAAATAAAGTTGCCTGGGGGTCAGAGCTATTAGAGCCATAGCAAGAGTGTGGCGGTGGTGGCACACGCCTTTAATCCCATAGATCTCTGTGTGTTCAAGGATACAGCCAGCATTGGAGACATATGCCTTTAAGACCTGGGGGGCTGTACATACAGACAGTGACGAGGCAGTCACGTGTTTGGGTTTACAACCAATGAGAAAGCAGAACTAAAGACTATGAAAAGACTTACACACAGGAAATAGGTCTCTTTCGGAGAGCTAGGACCACCGCAGGAGGAAAGGTGAGATTTTAGCTCTGAGCTCTGATCTCTTGGCTTTCTCTTTTACATTGGTTCTGTGTTTCTTATTTAATAAGACGGTTGGTTACATCTACAGCCCACACTACACAAGTGCTGTCTATCAGAAAAGCTTTGCATTTTTGCTCATACTAGAACTTCATGTACAGGGAATCGTGTACAGATGTTCCTCAGCATAAGATACTATTCCAGAAAAACTATCATAAAATGCTAAGTCAAATATATACTACACCTACCAAACCACTAGATAGCAGAGTATCAGATCCCTTGGAGGGAATTACAGGCTGTTGTGGACCACCCCATACTGGTGTTGGAATGAACTCCAGTTCTCTGGGAGGACAATAGGCACTCTTAACCTTAACCGCTGAGCCCTTTTTCCAGCTCCACCTTAGCACGTTGTAAAGTGATGCTTCTCAATCTGTGGGTCCGGACCCCTTTGGAGTCATGGAACAACCCTTTCACGGTTGTCCCATATCCTTCATATCAGATATTTACACTACTATTCACAACAGAAGCAAAATCACAGCCATGAGGTAGCAACAAGAATAATTTTATGGTTGGGGTCACCATAACATGAGGAACTGAGTTAAAGGGGCAGAGCATGAAGAAGGTTGAGAGCCACTGTTGTAAAGGGAAAAACACCCAACCCAGTTAACTACTGTAGGTCGGGACCCTGGTGTGCTCGATCCCAGTGACACACAGAGTTGTATAGTGTGCCCTTGCTTGCAGCATGATTTTAGATTGATCTTCACTGTTGCACTCATTACTATTTCTCTTCCTTTCAACTGTTAAATAATACTCTACAGCACAGATCTCCCACGCCTTGTATATCCATCCACGTAACACTGGGCATTGGAACTTTCTCAGTTTGAAACTGTTGTGGATAACCCTGCTATAAACATTAAGTTCAAGGTTGGATGGCTGCATCTTTCCATTTCTTTTGAATAAATACCTAAATGAGAATTGCTAAGATTTTGTATTTTAAAAGTTTATTTACCTTTATGTGTATGCCTGCTCTGCCTACATCTATGTAACTGCATCGTGTACATAAGTGCTGTGGAGGCCAGAAGACAATGTTGGAGACAGTTGTGAGCAACACATGGGTGCTGGGAACTGAGTCCACGTGCTCTGCAAGAGCAGCCAGTGGCTCCGAACTACTGGACCATCTCTCCAGCCACACTGAGGCAGGGGCGGGGGCTTGTTTTCTGAGACATGAGAATGCAGTTCAGGTTAGCTTACATTCTGAAGCCAAGGATGACCTTGAACTTCTAATCCTCCTGCCTCCATCTCTTAAATTTTAGCATTATAGGTTTGAGCCACCGTGTTGGTTTGTGTGGTGCTGGACATCACACCAGGGCTTCATGAAGGCTAGGAACGCGTTCTAGCCAGTTATTTCCAAAGCCTATATTTTAAAAAAAAAAAAAAAAAGTTGAATTTTTGAGAAAGGTTCAAATGTAGGCCTTGATCTCCCTTTGTAGACAAGAATGACCTTTAATTTCTAATCTTGCCTCTACCTCCCAAGTACTGGGATTCCAAGCATGTGCTTTTTCACCTGGATTTATGTGGTTCTAGGGACTAGCTTTAGGGCAAGCACTCTATTCTGAGCTACTTCACCAGCCCTTGGGTTATAATTTATTAGGCATGAAATTTGGCTATGTTATTTATATACCCACTAGCCTCCCAAATGCTGGGTTTGAAGTGTGGGCTACCACATCAGGCCAATCTCTATATTTTTAATCAATGTACTGAGACTGTTCCATCTTCTTTTAAAGATTAGAAACAAGGATTGAACATAGGAACTTGCACAGGCTACACAAGAGCTATTATCACAGAGTTACAGCTCCAATCCTTTCTACATGTTTTCCTCAAGTGTTGTTTCCTGTTTCTATAGGCGAGAATTCAGTAATTGGAAATCATCACATTAGTCAATCAGAAAAGATATTCCTTGCAAATGAGGAATCTAGTTTTTTTTCTGTGCTTGCCTTGTATATACTCTACCACTGACAACTATACAAATCATGCTGACCATCTTTTCACCTGCAAATTGTGTGTGTGTGTTTGTGTGTGTGTGTGTGTGTGTGTGTGTGTGTGAGAGAGAGAGAGAGAGAGAGAGAGAGAGAGAGAGAGAGAGAGAGAGAGAGAGAGAGAGAGCGCTTGTTAATAGCTGGGACATGGTAGCATATGCCTGTAATTTCAGCAACACCAGCCTTAAGACCTGTTTTAGGGGGATGCTAGCTTTTAGGATTCTTATTGAGCTGAGTGAGTTCTTTACATATGCTGGAAAATCATCAGTCACAATAATTTGTAGCTGAAAGTAATTACTAGGGTTTGCAGACTTTGGGGAAAGTGGAGAAGTGAAGCATGGTACACGAACTGGGTACTGAATACAGTCGGAGCCATAAACACTCTGAGTATTGAATATAGCTCCATGAACACTGACAGGTTTACAGGCATTCACAGTACAGGCTCACAAAATACCAACACCAATGACATGTTTCAGTGAAAATCCTAACCATACATGATAAAGGGCCCCACCCACAGCCACAGTCCCTACCACACACAACAGAGAGCTCCACCCACAGCCACAGTCTCTACCACACACAAAGGGCCCCACCCATAGCCACAGTCTCTACCACACACAACAGAGGGCCCCACCCACAGCCACACAGGCTCTCCATTATCCAACCATGACCTGGATGCTCTACCCCTACTGAATGAGGTAATCTGAGTGCCTGCATCCAACAGAACCATCAAAGTTTGACTCCTTACTCTTGCTAGGTATTTATTCAAAAGAAATGGAAAGACCATCAAACCTTGAACTTAATGTTTACAGCAGGGTTATCCACAACAGTTTCAAACTGAGAAAGTTCCAATGCCCAGTGTTACGTGGATGGATATACAAGGCGTGGGAGATCTGTGCTGTAGAGTATTATTTAACAGTTGAAAGGAAGAGAACTAGTAATGAGTGCAACAGTAAAGATCGATCTAAAATCATACTGCAAGCAAGGGCACACTATACAACTCTGTGTGTCACAGGGACTGAGCACACCAGGGCCCTGACTTACAGTAGTTCAACTGGGTTTTGTTTTGTTTTGTTTTTCCCTTCTTTATAATGTGCTTTAAAATGGGGCGTAGACACATAGGGATGGACTTTGGTCTTTCTTAAGGACAGGGACACCTCACCCCAACCTTCATCCACCTCTTTCCTTCAGATCAGGACACAGATGGAGCTTGGGACTCCACATTTATAAGCAAAGTTGGCATTTCTTTCAATCCTAAGAACTCACTCTTGTAGCCCAACCAAACTCCTGCGGTTTTCAATCAACACAAAGCTCCATGTCCTCGCTGCCACCTGCTGAAGTCCCCACACAACAAGTTTTGAAGGCTCCCTAACTTACATGGAGTTGAATGTGTACAACAAGTCAAGTATCATCCTGTGGGCTCACAATCCTCAGCTAGGGGCATGGGGGTGAGTGTGCACAGTGAGTAAGCATCATTCAGTGAGCTTCCACTCTTCGGTTGAGCCTCGAATTACTCAACAGGTAAAACCCTCTCCGTCCAAGCTGTCTAACTCCCAGATGACATCATTCACTACCAGACACATCCTTTTCCTAGCCCACAAGGGCCTGTCTTTTCCCTTCCTTTCCAGGAGCCACAGCCCAAACTGAGGTGGGAGATTTGTTTTTTTAAAAAGGCAATTTGCAAGCAAGGAAACAAAGTAACCAGTTACTGCTTCAGAGGCAGAAACCACAAAGTCCTGAGTCTGAGACAAAGTTTGTTTGTTTGTTCATTTAGTAGTAACAGAAGCACGAGAATCATGTGGAAGCCAGTTCCTCTAGACCCCAGGCCCACTGAGAAGACAAAGGGGTTGCCCAGGCTGATGCCCAACATACAGGAAGTTGGCATCCCTACTGCTCGCAGAGGGAGATAGTGTTTTTCTTAGATTGGACAATAAGCAAAGCTACCCTTTGCTACAGGGAGGGATACTGTATCATCCAAGGCCATTTGCTTTTGGTTTTGGTGGACACAACCCAGACTCATGTCCACGACAGGCAAATACACTGCCTCTGAGCTACATTCCTACTCTATTTTATTTTGGACAGGGTTTGGTTAAGTAGCTCAGGCTAATCTGAAAGTTGGGATCCTTCTGCATCAGTCACCCACTAGCTAGGATCACAGACATGCACCACCATAAAAAGATCTTTTAAAACAAGAGCTGATGCTGGGCAATGGTAGCACACGCCTTTAAACCCAGTACTCAGGAGGCAGAGGCAGGCAGATCTCTACGAGTTTTGAGGCCCAGCCTGGTCTACAAAGCAAGGACAGCCAGGACTGTTACACAGCAGAACTCGGTCTCAAAAAAATAAAATAAAATAAAATAAAATAAAATAAAATAAAATAAAATAAAATAAAATAAAAGGAAAGGAAAGGAAAGGAAAAAAAAAAAAACAGCTGCCCAGCTGTCACTGATTTCCTTGCAATTTGTACAGAAATGCAAAGACCCACAGAATCGTCTCCCGTCAGGGTATCTATCTCAGCCATGTTTTATGCTCCAAGTGTATACATCTGCTACATACTGTTTAATCTAGCCCTAAGTACTCTATGTTTTTAAGCTACTGTAAATGGTTTTCCCCTGCTTTCCAAATGTTTGTCATTAATACAGAGATACAATTGGTTTTTGTATGCTGTCCATGTATCCTGCATCCCAAGCCCACTTACTCACCGTAGTAGCTTTTCAATGTAGATTACTTATGCTCAATATCGTCTGCAAGTAACAACTGTAATTCCTCCTTTCTAATCTGCACACCTTTGATTTCTTTTGCCTTACAATATTTGCTGTGACATCACACAAAATGATGACTTAGGGGAATGAAAACAAACATCCTTGCCTGCTTTCCAATCTCATTTGTTTTTCTGTAGGTTTCTCAGATTTCCTTTATCAACTTGAAAATGTTAGCTTCCATTCTGTTTTCTGACTTTTTGAAAGATCTTTTTTATTATTATATTTATTTGTGTGGTGGTGGGGTGAGTGTACAAGGACCATGGTGAAAGTGTGGCGATCAGAGGACAAAGTGAGGGAGTTGATTCTCTCCTTCCACCACGTGAATCACCAGGACTGGAGGTGGGTCATTAGGCTCGGCCAAAGGCACCGTTATCTACTAAGCCATCTTGCCTATCGTTTAAAAAAAACAAACAAGCCTAGAGAATTGGCTCAGCACTGGCTGCTCTTGCAGAAGACCAGGGCTGGACTCCCAGCACCTATGGCAGCTCACAACCATTTGTAACTCGATTTCCAAGGGATCCAATACCCTCTACTGGACTGAGCACTGTACATAGATGGTACATGGACATACACACAGGCAAGGCATCCATATATGATGGATGATATATGAAGTAAAAATAATTTTAAAAAATTTAAATGAAGAATGGTGGTTCTTGTATATAATCCAAGGACTTAGGAGGATGAGGCAGGGAGATTGTGAGTTCAGGGTTAACTTGGGTAGTGGTTTGAATGAGCAATGGCCCCCATAGGCTCATGTATAAATAATGAATCCCCAGCTTTTGGGCTGTTTGGGGGAAGTTATGGAAACTTTGATAGATACAGCCTTGCTGGAGGAAGTACATCACTGGGAGAGGACTCTGAGGGTTAACAGCCTCATCTACTTCCTGCTTGCTCTATGCACCTCCTGTATATGGAGAGAAATGTATTCGACCAGCTTCCTGCTCCTATGCCATGCCTTCCCTGTCACAATGGACTCGCCACCTGGAACTGTAAGCTAACATAAACATTCTTCTTCAAGTTGCTCTTTGGTCATGGTATTGTATCACAGCACAGAAAAGTAACTAATCCACCAATGTCCATATGAAGATGCAAGCACAGAAGGGTGAGGGGTGAAAACAGAACTCACTGGTAGAACACTGGTCTCCTATATATAAGGCCCAATGTTCTATTTCCAGCAACACACACGCACACCCGCGCGCGCACACACACACACACACACACACACACTTAATTCTGCCATATGCTTTTTCTAAAATTATCAAAATAAAAATCAGATGGTTTTCCACTTTAGTCTGCAAGTTAAACTGATTTTTATTACCAATTCAGTTCTACATTCTCAAACACTACTTCATCAAGTATCACACTTTGTATAAACTGCCAAATTAATATTAATATTTTGCTAAGCATTTTTGTCTATATTCATAATATGTATTGGTTTGTAGTTTTCTTTTCTTGTAGCATCTGCCTGGGAATAGTGTTAGCCTGACAAAATGAAGTGGAGCACATTCTCTGCTCAGAAAAAGTCTGCACAGAATTGTCTACTTCCTCCTTACATGTTGCTTAGAATTTATCTAAGACACATAGAGACACGTAGCTTATAGGAAGCTTTCTTTTGTTTTTGTTCTAGAGACAAGGTCTTACATGCACACAGGCTGGCCTCAAGTGATCCTGCTTCAACCTGGCAAACATCTATAGAAAGGAATCACTGTGCCTGGCTTACAAAAAAGGTTTTTTGTTAAACTTATAAATTTAATATCTTTGATAAACTCTTTATGAGTCACTTTGATATTTGATAGTTTGTGTCTTTGAAGGAATTCATGTATTTCCTCTAAGTTTCCAAGTTTATTAGCACTATATAATTATATTTAATTATATATAATTAAAGTTATATATAATATTCTTTCCTTTCACCATCTGCAGGCTCTGTAGAAAAGCCGTCTCTTCATTCCTCCCACTGGTATTTGGCTCTCCCCCTTTTTTCCTGACTGATAATCTAGTTGGAGATTTCAATGTCCTTTTTAGCCTTGTTCAATGTTGTCTTCGATGCTTCCCTTCTTCCTTCTGAGTGCTTCAGGTGTAATCTGACCTCCTTTTTCCAGAATCTTAAAATGGCAACAAGGGTCAGGGCTTAGTGAGCCCAGCCTGGAGGCCCACAGTGTAGTTCTATCTACATCACTCTCATCCTAAGGGTATTTTTGTTATTGTTTGTTAAATTTCTAGATGATTGGAGGATAACATATATGAGCAAGTTTATGCCTGAAAAACTTCAAATGTTTGCTATCTGTCCTTCTCCAGAAAAACATAATTTTTCAAGCTGTGGTACAGATCACTGACAAAGCTTTGTTTTGTTTCTTCCCAAAAATGGCAAGAAAACATTACTAAAAAGCAAAAAAAAATTACTAAAAAGCAAAGTGCAGCCCAGACATACTAAAGACCACATTGGCTCCCAGAGTTACAGTTCTCAAGGGCAGGATGATTGATTCCCAAGTTTTCTATACCTACAATAAGCCATTAAGACATAAAATACAAACTAACAAAAACAAAGAATACCAACACTTTAGATGCATTCCATTAAGATCAATTTCTACTATCATTTATTCACTTCAAAACATTTTCTAATAGTCCTTGTGATTTTATTGTTGACACACAGATAATAGATAGCATTTAATACCTAAACATTTGGAGATTTTTCTATGTTATCTTGTATCAATGAAGACAGAAACTCTAGCATTTCCATAATTTGAAGTAAGAGATTTTGGAGTGAGTTATGATCTATCTTGGTGAATGTTTCACCTTGTGCACTTGAACACATAAACTAAAGGTAGTGTTCTAAAATGTTAGGTCAAGTTGACTTTGAGTATTATTTGCATAGTCCATGTCCTTACTCATGTTCAGTCAGGCATATTCAAACACTTACTCCACTAACCCCAGAAAAGAGACTGCCGAGTCTCAGGCAAGCCTGGACTGTCTGTACATAGCAAGGAAAAAAGGAAAGCAACTTATTGAATAAAAAACACAAAACCAACTGTTCTGTTGTTTTATAACCACTGAGAGAGAGTACTGAAGTTCCTAAATATGACTGTGGTCCTATCCTTTAAAGTTCCACTATTAAAAACTAAGTCCACATTTGTCCTGTTAAGAGACTTGGAATAGCACAGAATGGTGGTACATGCTAGAAATCCCAATACTTGGGAGGCAGGAGGATTTTTATTTTGAGGCAATTTCAAAGCCAGCCTGAGTCACATAGCCAGACTCCAGAGTGGGCTAAGCAGAGAAGGAAGAAGGAAAAGAGGGACGACAGGAACAAGACAGCGAAGACTCACATACAATACAGAGGATTAGAAGCTGTGTATGCCTTTTTGAACTGGGAGTTCAAGCTTCTAATAGGAAAAGCTTAATTGATTTGGTCAGTCTGTAAGTAATCAGGGACTGCACAAAGTTCTAGAGCCAGGGCTACCTTCAGAAGCCATTCAAAAGTCTCTAGAGCATCTTATATCCTTACATATTTCAACTAGGGTCACACACAGGGCATACTAACCTTCACTAAAACAAATCCTCCACAGCTTGTGAGCATGGCAGGAAAAGGGTTTGGCCCTTTAGTTATATGATTCATCACCTAATTTTATCCCTAGGAATGGAAGCTATGTGCTAGCATATGTATCTTCATCAATGTTGAAGTCGAGTCCAAGGAAAGAGGATTTCAACTCAACAAACAGAACAACCATAGCTGTACCCTGGGAGAGGCAACCTCATCTCAGCATTATATTGGACAGACAATTAAAGGGTTATTACAGTAAAAAGTCCACAGCAGAGATAAACAGATTTGATTTAGCACAGTGACAATGAAAAAGAAGTAAATTGTATCTAAAAGTTTAAAATAATATTGTGGTGGTAATCTAATTGTATTGAAATATTATTTTGATTTGTACTGAAATATTAATTTGATTGTATGTTAATAAATAAAGTTGTCTGGGGGTCAGAGCTATTAGAGCCATAGCAAGAGTGTGGCGGTGGTGGCACACGCCTTTAATCCCATAGATATCTGTGTGTTCAGGGATACAGCCAGCATTGGAGACATATGCCTTTAAGACCTAGGGGGCTGTACATTCAGACAGTGACGGGGCAGTCATGTGTTTGGGTTTACAACCAATGAGAAGGCAGAACAACATACTTTAAAAATACGAACCGAGAGGAAGTAGGTCTCTTTTCGCGAAGCTGGGACAGCAGGAGGAAGGGTGAGATTTTAGCTCTGAGCTCTGACCTCTCGGCTTTCTCTTTTACATTGTTTCTGTGTTTCTTATTTAATAAGACGGTTGGTTACATCTACATCTGGCGCCCAACGTGACAAGAATCCATTAAAAACTGCTTGGCTTGGCGGCAGGTCCGCTTTCCCGCAAGGGCGGCAGGCGGCCCGCGGCGGCGGCGGCGGCAGCGGTGGCACACGGCGGCCGGCGGCGATCGGCTTCTTAGTCCGAGCTGCTGGCGTCCTAGTCCGGGTAGCAACTTCTAGCCCGGGCCTAGGTCTGTGAGCAGCTTGCCTAAAGCCGGTGCTACAAACAACTCAGACCTGCCCTGCCGAACAGGGCCCTGCCTGTAAAGCCAAAGCACATGGTGGTCGGAGCTTAAGGAAGCCAGACCCAAGCCTTGACTCGGCACAAGAGGGAACACGTGGTTGCATTTAAGCTTTAGCCGGCTACGCTTTCTTGTGCATTCTCTCTCTCTCTCTCTCTCTCTCTCTCTCTCTCTCTCTCTCTCTCTCTCTATCTCTCTCTCTCTCTCTCTCTCTCTGGATTTACACCTGGGACACTAGGTGGCTGCTTTGAAAATCCCCTCGGATTTCTACTGTTCTACGCAGATTTGGTAAGTCATAATATATCAGATATTTTAAAAGAAACTATCTAAAAGAGAATTTTTTTCCACATTAAAAAACAAATGGGTTTTATGTGTACATTGGAAGAAAATTGGTTTTTGTTCGAAATTTTAGGCAGTCTGGCAATGGAACAACTATATAATATTAGTATTGGTGGAATTATGCACCTCATCACTATAATAATCCACATTTTAATATTTAAAAAGATAGTCAATTTAAGTGCCAGGATAACAGCGTTAGAAGAACTTGTTAAACCTGTAAAAATTCAGACAGAAGAAATTAACAGTGAAGTTGTTTCAAGTCGGGATCATAAGGTTGCAGAAAGAAAGCCTGTTTTCACACAGTCACCCTTAATTTATCCTGTAACAGTACAGCAGATGCCTGATCAAATGGCTACACAAAATACTTGGGCTCCAATTGAAATGTTGGATTTAAAAAGGTTTAAGGAGGCAATAGTATCTTATGGCATGCATTCCCCATATGTAAAGCAAATGTTAAACACTTGGTCAACATATAATAGGATAGTACCACAGGACTGGCGGGACCTCGCACAAGGTGTTCTGGAACCCAGCCAGAGACTTCAATTTCTGACTTGGTTTAAGGAGGAGGCTAAAAACATAGAAAAACAATGGAGGGATAAAGGAGTACAAGTTTGCCAGGATCAGCTTATGGGCGAAGGCCAATATGCTTCAGCACAAGCACAATGTTTATATGATGTCCAAACCCTAATTTTATGTCGAACGGCAGCCTTGAATGCATGGGACAAAGTTGAGGAACCAGGAAAAAAATCTGAGTCATTTACAAAGGTGAAGCAAGGCCCAAAAGAGTCTTTTACAGATTTTTTACAAAGACTGGCTTCAGCAGTAAAGAGAACGGTCTCGGATTCAGAAGCTGGTAAGGCAATAATTGAATCTTTGGCCTTTGAGAATGCGAATGCAGCATGCAAAAGAATAATCAGGCCATTAAGGGCAAGATCTGCACCTATGGAAGATTGGATTAGAGAAACAATTAATGTTGAAGCTGATGAGCATGACGATACATGGGTAGGAGAAGTAATTTCAAAAGGTTTGAGGAGTGTTAGATGTTTTGGATGTGGAAAGCAAGGACATTTGAAAAGGGACTGTAGACAGGTCATTTCCAGAAACAATGTTTCTTCAAGGAACAATGGCAACAGAATGCCCCTTCCTTCTGGAGTATGCAGAAGGTGTGGTAAGGGAAAACACTGGACCAACGAATGTAGATCAACAAAGGACAGACAGGGTAATCCTTTGCCTCAGTCTTCGGGAAACTCCCAGAGGGGCCTCAGGCAGGCCCCCAGTGCAAATCCAGTTCAAACCTTTCCGGCAGCCATAGAGGAAATGCCTGCTCTGGAGAGCGATTAAATAACCAAATGCCTATTGGAATAAATCATGCTGGTCAGAATGATGAAACAGAGAGAATAGAAAATTCAGGAGAAAACATAAAGAAAATTTTTTGGCAAACTTCTATTAATGAACAAAGACCAAAATTAATGATAAAAATAAATGGTGTTTTGTTGTCTGGTCTGGTAGACACAGGTGCGGACGTTACCATAATTGCACCAGAATTTTGGCATCCAACTTGGCCTCTTCAGGAGGTAAACGTTCAACTGTTAGGAATTGGGACATTATCTCAGGTGAAACAGAGTGCAAGATGGCTTGAATGTATAGGTCCAGAAGGACAGAGAGGAAAATTAAAACCATATGTGGCTAACATAACTATGAACCTGTGGGGTCGAGACTTGTTGCAACAATGGAATACTCAGATTAACATCCCTCCAATCTCAGAAACAAATCATAAACTAGCACATGTTACTGAGAGAAATATTAGAAGATATTGTTCTAATGAGTGGTCACCAGCCATCCATATTATACAAGAACAGGGCACAATAACTGATGATCTTCCAAAGACACCAACAGCTCTACCTTTAAAATGGTTAACAGACAAGCCTGTATGGGTCCAGCAATGGCCTTTAACAACAGAGAAACTCCAGGCTTTAGAAGAGCTGGTAGAAGAACAGTTAAATGCTCAGCATATTGAAGAATCAACCAGCCCTTGGAATTCTCCTGTATTTGTTATTAAAAAGAAATCTGGTAAATGGAGAATGGTAACAGACCTTAGAGCAATTAACAAAGTAATTCAGCCAATGGGCTCTCTACAATCTGGGATGCCTTTGCCTACTCTGTTACCAAAAGGATGGCCTCTCATAGTTATTGATTTAAAAGACTGTTTCTTTTCAATACCCTTACAAGAAAAAGACAAAGAAAGATTTGCTTTTACAGTGCCTACTTATAATAATTCTCAACCGGTTAAAAGATTTCAATGGAGGGTCCTCCCACAGGGAATGTTGAATAGCCCAACTCTGTGCCAATATTTTGTACAACAGCCATTGGAAGTGATACGTAAAAAATTTTCTAAATCTATAATTTATCATTATATGGACGATATTTTACTAGCTGACTCAAATGCAGATACTTTAGAAATAATGTTTGAAGAAGTAAAGAAAATTTTGCCTCGCTGGGGATTACAAATTGCTCCTGAAAAGATACAAAGAGGAGATTCTATTAATTATTTAGGATATAAAATAGAGCTACAAAAAATTAGACCCCAAAAGGTGCAAATTCGGAGAGATAGACTACAGACTCTTAATGACTTTCAAAGATTATTTGGAGATATTTCTCATCTACGAACTATTGTTGGGGTAAAAAATGATGAACTGACTAATTTGTTCAAAACCTTAGAAGGTGACAAGGACTTAAATAGTCCAAGAGAATTATCACCTGAAGCTGAGAAAGAATTAGCATTGGTAGAAAAGAAAGTGCATGAAGGACACGTGAATCGTATTGATCCAAAGCTGGATTGCATTTTGGTTATCTTACCTTCTAGGCGTTCTCCTACTGGAATATTAATGCAGAGGGAAGATATTATATTGGAATGGATATTTTTACCAAATAAACCAAATAAAAAATTAAAAACTTATGTGGAAAAAATCTCTGACTTGATTTACAAAGGAAAATTGAGACTTCGTCAATTAGCAGGCATAGACCCAGCAGAAATTGTCGTACCATTAACTAAGGAGGACATTGAAAAATTATGGACAGAAAGTGAACCTTGGCAAAGAGCTTGCAGTAATTTTTTGGGAGAAATTAACAGCAAATATCCCAAAAGCAATAGAATTGATCTTATAAAGAGAGCTGAATGGATCTTGCCTCGAATTGTACGGCAAAAACCCATATCTGGAGTTCATACATTTTATACAGATGCCAACAAAGAAGGAAAGGCAGGTTACAAATCAGAAAATTTAAGTAAAGTGGTTCAAAGTCCGTATAATTCAGTGCAAAAATCAGAATTGTATGCTATTCTGTTGGTATTAATGGATTTTTCAGAACCTCTCAACATAGTAACTGACTCTCAGTATGCTGAAAGAGTGGTGTTACATATTGAGACTGCAGAATTTATTCCTGATGCTTCAGAATTAACTTCACTATTTATTCAATTACAAGATACAATCAGGAAAAGGAATCATCCTTTATATATAACTCACATTCGATCCCATACTGGTCTGCCAGGCCCTCTAGCACAAGGCAATGATGAAATTGATAAATTATTGATAGGAAATGTGCTGGAGGCCTCAGAATTTCATAAAAAACATCACGTTAATAGTAAAGGTTTAAAAAAGGATTTTTCCATAACCTGGCAACAAGCCAAAGAAATAATAAAGAAATGTCCTACTTGTTCCTTCTACAATCAGACGCCATTACCAGCAGGATGTAACCCAAAGGGTACTCAGAGAAATGAAATCTGGCAGATGGACGTGTTTCACTTTGCAGAATTTGGAAAATTGAAATATGTACACCACACTATCGATACTTATTCAGGATTTCAATGGGCAACTGCTTTGAGTTCTGAAAAAGCTGATTCTGTAATCACTCATCATGGGTATACCTGCACAAATCAAAACTGACAATGCTCCATCATATGTCTCTGTTAAAATGAAACAGTTTTTTGCTTATTACAATATAAAGCATATTACAGGCATACCACATAATCCTACAGGTCAAGCAGTTATAGAAAGATCAAACAGAACTCTAAAGGATATGCTAAATAAACAGAAATGGGTAACAAAAACCCCCAGAAATAGACTGCATAATGCTCTTCTAACTTTGAATTTTCTGAATGCCAATGAGAAAGGAACAACAGCTGCAGAGAGACATTGGATAATAGAAAAAACTACAGAATTAAATCAGCCTATATACTTTAAGGATGTGCTGACCTCAGAATGGAAACCAGGGTATGTATTACATTGGGGACGTGGTTTTGCTTTTGTTTCTACAGGAGAAGATAAGCTGTGGGTACCATCAAAATTGATAAAGGTTCGATTTGAACAAGAGAGACCTCTTAATTAGAGGAGGTGATAGTTCATCAACCAGCATGAACATCCAATTTAAACTAACTTGTATCAATAACACATGCCTTTTCATTTAATCAGATAATAACTTGTCAAAAGGAAACATCCCCAAAATTAGTCTTGGGGAAAGGTTTTTGTTTTTGTCTTTTAGGAGAATGAAGGTTAAGGAATCTGAAGAACACTGGACAAATGAGACAACTGAAGAAAAGGGACAAATCATCTATCCCAAGAAACAGAGTGAAACGGTGTATGGGTATATATTATCTAAAAAAATTTTATGTCTTCCTAAATGTTTGTTTCTGCTTTTCTCTAAAGATTTAACACTATTGGTCTTCTAACAGTCCCAGTTCAATTAAAATTTAAAGCTGACTTTGGAGTTGGAGAATGGCTCTCTCTTTCTTTAAAATCAAGCATGTTGTTAAAAGGAAAATGCAAACTCCCTGTATCATGCCAGAATAAGAGCCATTTCTGCTATGGTACAGGACAAAAGCAAAATTAATTAAGGGACTATTCTATTACTAATCTCAACTCTTTGATTCTATTCTGATTCTTTAAACTGTTCTCAAAGTATAAATTTTATATCAAAATTTACAAGATTAATATATATATATACATTTTAAACTTTGTTAAGATATGAATGGTCACATAGAGTACTAACTAATTCTAGAAAAAAGGCTAGCTGCATATACATGTTTTTGTGTTCGAGTCTCTTATCAGTTTTCTGCAGGAAATCACGGCCTGGCCTAACATCAACTGAAGTCTCCAGAAAGAAGATGGGGCCCCACAACAACAACAATTCCACATGGACAATAATAATATCATTAAGCTGACAAACATCATCCACAGATCAGCTTTGAACTACAAGGTGCTCAGAGCAAATTTGAGATGACTAGCTGAGATGATCCAGTCTCAAAGACTACTTGAATAAGGACTTGAGATAAACCCTCAACTTTGGCATTATACACTGACTGGATAATGAAGGATATAGTTACCTCTCCTAGAATTTGACAATTAACCTAAAATTTTTCTTTCAGGATAAAGAAAACTTCGCCCATACCCAGCAGGAAGCAATTTTAAGAATACGACGCCCACATTCCCAAAGAGGTGGTGTGGGGCGGGTGGTTTTTTGGTCTTTTTAATGGGTTTTGGGTCTGGGATAATTTTCAGTATTTAGGGGGGTTGGTTACAAGTTATTGTCAAGGGTTAGGAAAAAGGCTAAGCAAAGGAGATTAGATTTAAAGTTCTTGTTTAAAAAAAAAAGAGAGAGAAAGAAAGAAAAGAAAAAGACAATTACTAGTTTTAAATACTTTACATTGGATTGAATTGTTTTATATTGTACACAAATTTGAAACTGATATTGTTAGAAAATGCTATATGTATATTTCTAATTGTATTTATTCCATCCATTTAACAATGTAATGCAAATTTCTGATCCTTGAATGTTATTATTATCAACTATTAGGATATAAAGAAATGAAAGCTAGTAGTTAGACATTATCATAGAACTTGTAGTCATATTAGATATGTTTTAAAAATTGAGCAGAGATGTTTTAGACAGGTCATCTTCAAACCCTTCAGAGATCTACAGAATATGGCATTTAAAATGTTTTAATAACTTAGAAAATTTTTCTTTTTTGAGACATGTCGGCTCCTGGCAGTACCAATCTACTTTAGAGAAAATATGGGCATTGAAGAAACTGCATATGGAGTCAACTTTCATTCTGGCAAAAGTTAGCCACTGGACAACAAAGTATCCTCGAATCAACAGGACAAAATGGACAGACAGATCACGAAACAAGGGACTACTGATTCTTGCCAAAACAAGTGTGGTTATGGCTTTATCAAAAGGCATCTTCTGAGGCCAGGACAATATGGCCCCATCCCTGAAGTGGCCTTCGCATCCGGAAAAGGTACGGTGCCCTTTTCTTCGAAGGCAGCTTAACAGGCAGAGGGCCGATGGATTCTGTTGTACAATGGAACAGCAGCTGAAAGCTCATGCCTCTCAAAAGTAGACTGGCATTTAATAGAGGGATGTGGAGAAGAAGGGGATGCTGAGATGAAGCCATATATACACAGCCAAGAAGAATGGACAGCTGAATTAAAAAACTGTCAACAATTTCCAGAATTTAAAATCCTGAATCATGACAGGACACTGGTGGAATTCAGGTGTTTCTGGTACGTGGACTGCTCTCACCCAATGTGAGGTTGAACTGTTGACCTTGTGTACATCCTACTTCACAAATGAGTCTGTCAGATACACTAAGCCTATAGGCTGAAGATGATGCCCCAACACTGCGGAGAAACCTCAGATGACTGCCCAGGCAGCTGGCTGTTTCTGTCAACTCACAAAATTTTTTTGGAAGTTGCTTGCATGCACTTCCTGTTTTTATTTTTGTTAGCTAATATTATTCCCTTCTTGGGTCTCTGAGGGAGTTGAAGATTAGTTAGTTATGGTTGAAGATTAGTTAGTTATAGTTGAAAATTAATTAGGATAGAAAGTACATTAGATACATCTTGGAATTATCAAAATAGGATAGATAATGGAATTATTTTCTCTGATTCGTCAAATACCTGTTTAGGTATTTATTACTTGTATATATTGTATATAGTTATTGTACTTTTGTATATAGTTTTTCTTTTGTTAGTCATAACCTTTTGCTTTTTTTCTTTTTATTAAAATAGAAAAGGGGAAATGTGGTGGTAATCTAATTGTATTGAAGTATTATTTTGATTTGTACTGAAATATTAATTTGATTGTATGTTAATAAATAAAGTTGTCTGGGGGTCAGAGCTATTAGAGCCATAGCAAGAGTGTGGCGGTGGTGGCACACGCCTTTAATCCCATAGATATCTGTGTGTTCAGGGATACAGCCAGCATTGGAGACATATGCCTTTAAGACCTAGGGGGCTGTACATTCAGACAGTGACGAGGCAGTCATGTGTTTGGGTTTACAACCAATGAGAAGGCAGAACAACATACTTTAAAAATACGAACCGAGAGGAAGTAGGTCTCTTTTCGCGAAGCTGGGACAGCAGGAGGAAGGGTGAGATTTTAGCTCTGAGCTCTGACCTCTCGGCTTTCTCTTTTACATTGTTTCTGTGTTTCTTATTTAATAAGACGGTTGGTTACATCTACATAATATAGATGGAAATAAAAGGCTACACTTTTCCATTTTAAAGAGCTTACTACAGAGTGTTACCACAGAAGAAACACACCATAACGCTGAGGCAGGAGTACCATGCATTCAATGCCAGCATGGATTATGCAGAGGACTTCATCTCAAACAACACACTCTCTATTAGGATTCCACATCGAAGACCTATTTTCCAATCTTGGCTCTACTCGATGTTTATCATGTTGTCTTAGTTAGGGCTTCTATTGCTGTGATAAAACACCATGAAAATAAAGCAAGTCAGGGAGGAAAGGTTCACTTGGCTTACACTGACACATCATAGTCCATCACTGAAGGAAGTCAGGATAGGAACTCAAACAGGGCAGGAACCTGGAGGCAGGAGCTGATGCTGAGGCCATGGAGGGGTGCTGCTTACTAGCTTGTTCCACATGGCTTGCTCAGTCTACTTTCTTTCTCTTTTTCTTTTTTTTTTTTTTTTTTTGGTTTTTCGAGACAGGGTTTCTCTGTGTAGCTTTGCGTCTTTCCTGGAACTCGCTTTGTAGACCAGGCTGGCCTCGAACTCAGAGATCCGCCTGGCTCTGCCTCCTAAGTGCTGGGATTAAAGGCGTGTGCCACCACCGCCTGGCCCAGTCTACTTTCTTTTTTTGTTTGTTTGTTTAATATTTCAAATTTTTCTTTTATTTTTACTTATTTTTATTGTTTAAAATTAATTAATTTATTTATTTTTCCATTATCAGCTTGATAAGAGTATGTATTCTTATCTTAATAGTGAGATGTTTCATTGAGGTTTGCTCAGTAATTGAGTAAAACCGAAATTTATTATAAGCCACAGTCGTCCTAGGGACCTCCATGCTATATATATATATATATATATATATATATATATATATATATATATATATATATATATATCCTCCATTGTTCTGTGGGTTGTAGTCTGATTGTTCTTTATTTTATATCTAGAATCCACTTATGAGTGAGTACATACCATGACCGTCTTTCTGGGTTTGGATTACCTCACTCAGGATGATTTTTTTCTATTTCCATCCATTTGCCTGCAAATTTCATGCTTTCATTGTTTTCCTCTGCTGAGTAGTACTCCATTGTGTATATGTACCACATTTTTTTCATCCATTCTTCAGTTGACGGGCATCTAGGTTGTTTCTAGGTTCTGGCTATTACAAATAGTGCTGCTATGAACATAGCTGAGCATGTATCTTTATGGTATGAATCAACATTCCTTGGGTATATGCCCAAGAGTGGGATGGCTGGGTCTTGAGATAGTTCGATTCCTAATTTTCTGAGAAACGGCCATACTGATTTCCACAGAGGTTGTACAAGTTTGCATTCCCACCAAAGTGTTCCCTTTGCTCCACATCCTCTCCAACATTGCCAGTCTACTTTCTAATAGACCCCAGGACCACCAGCCTAGGGATGGCACCACCCACCATGGGCTCGGCCCTTCCCCATTGATCACTAATTGAGAAACTGCCTTACAGCTGGATCTCATGGAGGCATTTCCTCAGCTGAGGCTCCGTCCCCTCTGATGACTCTACATCCTGTCAAGTTGACACACAAAAGCAGCCATTACACATGTAATCTCACACTCACTCACAAGGTCATTATGAAGACATGGGTGCACTGTAGCTCCACATTTCTTTCTTGCTTCTCCCTTTAAGTTCCGTTTTTATGCATTTACTATTCCTTCATCAACACTTGCCTCTGCTTCCAGACTGCTAGCCAGCCTCGTCTGTGCTCCTGTCACCCTGCTTTCCTCACCATGATTGACCGGTTCCGTTCTGGGACAGTCTTGTGCAGCTAAGCACAGCTGCTGAGTCATGGGTGCAATGGCATGGTATGTCCAGAAGATAGTATCAACCAATTTGAGAAGTGACACCCCTGCCCCAAATACTGGAGGGTATGGCTAGCTGCTTCAGGTTCCCACCACCCTAACTTCCCTGCAATGGCACACTGAAACCTGGAGTTGTGAGTTAGAATTGATGGTTTCATCAGGTATCACAGCAACCAGAATCCAGACCCAGACAGATGCTAACCAAGCCTCTTGGATTCCCATGTTCATCTCCTACTGATACCCAGTAAGGTCATCACTATGTCCCAAATGAATAAAAAGGAAAAGAACACTGGTCAATAGTTTCCGAATACTTTTCTTCAAATGTCTTTTTAAAGTCATTATTATTGTTTTAGACAGGGTCTCACCGTGTAGCCCCTGGCTGGCCTACAGCTTATTATCTAGACCAAACTGGTTTCCAAATCATAGAAATCCACTTGTCTTTGTCTCCTGAGTACTGCATTTAAAGGTGAGTGCCACCATATCCAGCTAAATACCATCTCCTTTAAATTACATTCATTTCTTCAGCCATTCATTGTATCTCTTTTCTCATTTTCCTCTTTATTTGCATGTTTTTCTTCTCTAGGCCATTAATTTTCTATATTTCTCAATAAAGCATGCCAAAAAAAAAAAAAAAAAAAAGCTTAAGCTCTTTTAATTGGGGCGGCAGTGACGGCTCAGCAGCCGGCTGGTAAAGATGCTTGCCACCATGCCTGATGACCTGAGTGTGATTCATGGATCCACATGGAGGAACCAACTCTCAAGTTGTCCTCTGATCTCCACATGTGGGCCATAGCATGTGAGTTCGCACACAAACAGTAAATTAATTTTTAAAAAGTAGATCTTTTCATCTTTGACACACCTCCATAAATACTAGTCTGTATTGTAGCCTGTACAATGCAGATTATGCACGCATTACTCCACCCAGCCTGGAGTACACTATGGTGTTTCGACTTGTCTCCTCTCAGACAAGACAGCGCATCGTATATAAACACTCCTGGCTTTATGTCCCTAGGTATCTTCGTGAGGCTGCCACTCTACTCAAAAGTCGTATGCGATCAGAGCCTACTGTAGTAAGGCCCCTTTAACCTACAGTTTCAGCTTTACCTCCAACAATTCTCAAACCGAAAGCCCTCTTGGGCAATCATATTTAAATTAGTTTTTCCTATATCCCTAGAATAGTATAGGACTCACAGACAGCCCCTAATAAAGGCTGACTATTCCCTATCCAAGATGCTTGGTATCAGAAGTATTTTAGACTCTCAAGTTTCACACTGGGGATATATGTATAGCTTTTCCTTCTAATGTTATCCCTACATTAATATCCAAATGTTCTAAAACCTAAAAGGTTTTGAGTGAACATTTTGGATCAGATTAGGGATGTTTAACCTGTTTGACAAATAATGATAAAACTCTAAAGTGGGTGTGATACCAAACATCTATAATCCTAGCACTGGGGAAACTGAGGCAAGAAGAATCTCCAGTTCCAGACTGGCTTGAGCTACAGTAAAACCCTGTCTCCAAAAAAAGCAACCAACCCAAACAAGCAAAACATCTGTATTGTTCCTCTTCAAACAAAACAGATATCTGACTTTCTCCAGAGGCAAATTCTACTTTCAGTCATTCAAATACACTTAAATTACTAATAGGCAATTTTCCTTACTAAAATGATCTAAAAACTGAGCTCTAGTGCCAGGCAGTGGTGGCAAGTGCCTTTAATTCCAGCACTCTCCTCTCCTCTCCTCTCCTCTCCTCTCCTCTCCTCTCCTCTCCTCTCCTCTCCTCTCCTCTCCTCTCCTCTCTCTTGGGAGGGAGAGGCAGACGGATCTGTCTCAAAAAACTAAAAAAGAAAAAAAAAAAAAAAGATAATTACCTAAGGAATGTTGAGATAGGGAAAATAGTCTTCCCTAGGGAACAGTATACCAGTTCAGTTAGTTAGCCAAAACAAAAGGTCAGCCCTGAAAACATATACATACAAGTAACTATAATTATTATATAGACTGAGTGGGTTGTACTTATGTGTTTAGAAATACACAAACACACATACATACACACACATACATATACATACAAATAACTATAATCGTTATATAGACTGAGTGGGTTGTACTTATGTGTTTAGAAATACACAAACACACATACATACACACACACACACACACACACACACACACACACACACACACATCTATGTTACAACAATTAATGAAAAAGGAGGCCATGAACTTGAAAAAGATTAAGAAGGGGTATATGGGAGGTTTTGAAGGGAGGAAAGAGGAGAAAATTATGTAATTATATTATAATTTCAAAAAAAGAAAAAAATTTAAAGGTAATCACAGATGGGTATAGTGGCACATGCCTTTAATCCCAGCACTCAGAAGCAGGTGGACCTCTGTGAGTTCAAGGTCAGCCTGGTCTAAATAGTGAGTTCCAGGACAGCTAGAGCTACATAGAGAAGCCCTGTCTCAAAGAGAAGGTAGTTTAGCCGGGCGGTGGTGGCGCACGCCTTTAATCCCAGGACTCGGGAGGCAGAGCCAGGCGGATCTTTGTGAGTTCGAGGCCAGCCTGGGCTACCAACTGAGTTCCAGGAAAGGCGCAAAGCTACACAGAGAAACCCTGTCTCGAAAAAAAAAACCAAAAAGAAAACCAAAAAAAAAAAAGAGAGAGAGAAGATAGTTTAAAGGTTTCACAAACCAGACATGGCAGCTCATACCTGTTAAGCCCAGCACTTGGGAGGCAGGGCCATTCGGAGTTAGAGGCTAGTCTGTGCCAATACAAATTTCAGGACAACCTTGATACCAAAAGAGACTAAATATGGAGAGGGGTTGGGGGTAATCACTAAGAATCAACAAAAAAGACAACAGAGTTGGTAGGTAAAACTAACCTGAGCATGGGCTCAGCAGTTAAGGGCAGTAGCTGCTCTTCCAATGGACCCAGTACCCATATGGCAGCAGCCCACAACCGTCTGTATTCCCAGCTCCAGAGTATTCAAGGCCTGAGGACACTGCATGAATGCAATGCACAGACATACATGTAGCCAAAACTCCTACACACACACACACAGCTAGCCTGGGCTACAAAGCAAGACCCCATTTAAAAATAACAAAGTATTTTAAGTTTTAAAAATTCTTACTAAGTAAGTTAATTGATGTGGACCAAAAAATTGCAGCATAATTTAATTTAAAAAAAAAAACAGATTTCTACTGAATAATGCAAGATCAAATTGTGTGTGTGTGTAATGTTTTCTTCTTTTTAAAAAAAGATTCATTTTTTAATGTATGTGTGTATATGCCACGTGTGTGCAGGTTCCAAAGGAAGCTGGAAGAAGGCATCAGATCCCTGGAGCTGGAGCTCAAAGGAGCCGTGAAGCTGCCTCACATGGGTGCTGGGAACTCCAGACAGGTACAACACTCGTAAGGGATGAGTTATGTCTTCAGACACACTTTTAATATTCTCTACATTGATTTATTTGTTGGGGGAGCACACTTGCCATGAGGAAGTCAGGGAACAAGTTGACAGTGGTGTTCTCCTATCACCGTGTGCATCCCAGGGGACTGAACTCAGGTTCAGGAGTGCTAGCATGCCCAGTGCCTTTACCCGCTGAGCCATATGGCTGGCCCCTCAAATTGTATTTTTAGTGAACAACAATCATTAAATCTTCTAAGCACCCTTCAAACAGCTGCTTTAGACATTCTTTGGCTTCTCATTCTTCCAGTGGGTGAAAGCCGAAGTCCAGACTGTGCACACACATTCAGACAAGGTATTTGCCTGTATATACACAGTATACCCTACGTTAATATATGAAGTACTTCATTTTACTTTGTAGACAACTTGAGAAAGAAAAATCCACTGCTACTCATATAAGTTCCGCACGCTAACCGATTGCGCCACTGGAGCTCCAGCTACTCATAAATATAACTAGTAGGCAATTCTTAAATATCAACCTGTTTGCTCTCCTAATTCAAGGTCACTGACCCAACCTTCTACCACTGAAGTTGAGGAAATAAGGAGGACCCCAAGTCAGCGTACAAAATTCCAGTATCATTCCTGTTGTACACAAGGAGACTGGCTAAGGACCCAGCAGCACACTTAGGACAGTAAGGACCCTCAGGTGACCAAAGTAAGCTGGGGCCACTCTAAAGGTCAATCAAGCCTTAAGATCAAGGTGGCAGTGCTCCAGTTACCTGGACAAAGACGCTGCATCTGCACTCTAACAGGTTTCAGTATCTTTATCAGGTTAATGTGCTCAAGGCTTGCATCAAGCTTCATGTAAAGGTTAACTCACAAGCAGAATGGAAGTTCACTTGTAGTTTACAGCCTATTATAAAATCTTCCATAACTTCGCTCTCTGAATTCATGAAATTAGATGGAGACAGAGAAGAAATTCCCTTTAAAACTGAGCAGAAAATATGATTTACAGTATCAACTGTTATTTGCCAAGTGGCCGGTTCAAAGGTGCCACCCCAAGGATGACAGCGCCATATAAATTCTTTTTGATTGCTCCAACAGTGGTCCATATGTTCAAAAATAGGTGAGGACCCACACCCCAACAAGTTAGACCATGCTTTGTCACCAACATCAAATGTGGAAGAAAATGCCAATGCTCTGCCTCCCCCAAAGAAACACAACTCCCTGAACTGCTGAACACCATCAGCCAACCCCCCCAGAGTGGGTATTTTAAGTATTCTATCAGGAAATCATGATAAGTACTAGCGGTTCCTCTAGGCCTCAGCAGCAGCCTTAGGTGTAAGCGAACTCAGCCCTTGATACTCAAAAAAATAATGTTGATGTCATTAGGAGGCTACTGATTCTTTGCACTCCGGACAAGTCATTCTTGATCCGCAACGCATTTCCTCCCCCAGCTCCCAAATAAAGAGCTCTGCAGACAGAGAGCCCCCGGGTACCCCCCTTCTCCTGTACCTCCAGAGGCTGCTGCTTTCTCCACCCTCCGGCTCTGAGGAGCGGGCTCCAGAAGGTCCCGGGCAATTCCGTGCCCGGGGAAGTGCTTGTTTTGCCAGTGCACGGTAGCTCTGTCCAGCTGCTTCCTTTCCCAGTTTGCCCGAAAAGAAGCACTACAGGGTACCCGGGGACCCAGGAGGGAGCCGGGGTGGCGATGTCGCCGCGGCTGCCGCCTCTGGTATGTCAGGGGCCGGGATTGTATTTCGAAAGATCCGCCATTTTCACCTCGTCATCACCATCACAGCTCAGCAGCTTCCCCCGACAGCCGAGCCCCGGCCGCCGCCGCCGCTGCCGCCGCCGCCGCCGCCAGTCACCTCCCCCTTCCTCCTGCTCCCGCCCCGGCCCGCCCTCCCGAGCAGCACACACCCACATATCCGGGGAAACCTCCCGCCCGCCCCGCCAACCTTCAAACGCGCACCGGAGGTTCTAGGGCTCACCGGCGAGCCGAGCCAGAGCCAGACCTAGCACCCCAGGACCAGACACCCAGCTCCCGCGGGCCCTGCAGGAACGCCAACGGGAGTCGTGATACCTGCGAGATTCCAAGTCCTAGATATCTGTTAAGAGGGCAAGCCATGCGGAATCTGACACAAGAACAACAGAAAAGACCCCAAACTCTTTCATTTCCAGAAAGACACTTGAGATGGCAGACCGTGTTTTGTGTACATTTCGGAGACGGAGACCTTTAACGCCACTCACCAACTTTGGCACTCTTCTCCACCCCCAGAACTACTTTGACAGTACAGCTATTTCCATATGCGTGTCTGACTCTCGGGCACCCCTTAATTACAGGTGCTGATCCCACAGTGTTTTGTTTTGCTTTGTTTTTAATTTTTAAGAATAGAGTTCTGAACTACTCCCCTCTCCACTTAACTTGGGCCACTTCTGTCCATGAACAACACCATTACGTCAATTTGTCGTTGGTGTAAGTTGTACAAGTGCCACTAAATTTAAAGTGTATTGAATTAAAGTGATTAATTCCAACTGTGGAGACATGAACGAAACCTGAATGATCGCCTTCTAACATACAGAAAACACAGCTCTTCGCTAGAATCCCTTGCCAAATGGTTTTAGGATCTAAGTTTCCAAATTAAGAACCATCTGCTGCTGATACACTTGTTCAATGCAATGAAAATAAACAGCTTGCTTTAGAACAAGATTCCGGAATGACCTATCCACCCCTTCCAGTTCCTCTCCTCGTTTAGTTTAATAAGTAGCCAAAAGAGGATACAAGGAATGCTTAATCATCTAAGGAATAAGAACACATAAGCTGCAAGGCTTCTTAATGGGACCAGCATTCTCCAAAAATTAGCGGTTTCATTTCAGAAAGCCTTAATAATTGCCAATTCAAAAGCTGTATTCTTTTATCATTCAGCTACAACATAAGCCCTAAAATTGAATCTCAGGGTTGTGAACAGGGCTATTCTACTGTCTTAAGTTTACCTAAGAATAAGGTAGAAGCAGAAGCCATTTCATTTCCCTACCTTGTTTGAATGACAACTCCATATAAAAGTCAGCAGGCTCTGGCTTACTCAAGCGCTGTCTCCCACCCACTCCCGGCGCGTTTTTATACACAGCCCGCTAGAGGCTGAGCGTATAAAGGGTTCCCAGTGCCTTCATCTTTCAACTTTATTCCCCCACCAACAGCCGGGTCCACCGGCACTCGGATGGTTGTTTACCGTTGCTTGGCCAGGCTGAGTCCCAGCCCGCTCCCTTCCCCGTGCACCGCGGGGACATTATGACATTTGGCTGGTGGGCTTCGCGAGGGAAACGGACACACAGCCCGAGGAGTCCATACAAAGGGGCGTAGGAAGAACGCGGCGGCGGCGGGCAGCAGCGAAAGGAGGCGCTGGTACGAAATGACACAGCAGCAAAACCGGTTCCCAGAAGCCCGGGGCCGGTGGCTGCTTCCCGGGCCGCGCCGAGAGCCTGTCAACAGCCGCCGGGCCCTTCCTCCCGAGCGCGGAGCGGGCGGCGCCGACCCCGCCGAGTGACAGCCGCGCTCTCGGGCGCCAGGCGGCTCGCGGCCGCGCCCCGACGACCCTCCGCCCGCCGCGGCCCACCGGCCCAGCTGCCCCGGGAGCCGGCCGGCCGGCGCTCCCGGCTCGCGCCACCTCCCCGCGGGCCCGGCGCCGGTCCCCGCCGCTCAGCCCCGGCTCCCCGGAGCTGACACTCACCCGAGCCGGCGGCGCCGCCGCCTCCTTCTCGCGCCGCGCTCCCGGGGCTCCCAGCAGCCGCGGCGGCGGCGGCGCCTCCGAAACACAGACCCGGGTTTGTTCAAAATCACGCGCCCAGCGCCATTCCACCGCCGCATCCCATAATACGCCGGGCGCCCCGCCCCGCCCCGCCTGCCCGCCCGCGCGCCGCCCCGCCCCGCCCCTGCGCCGCCCCGCCCCCGCCGGCAGCCGCCGCCCCGCCCCTTCCGCGCGCCGCCCCGCCCCCTGGCAACCCGAGCCGCGCGTCATTGCGCAAGGCTGGCGGGGAGCGCGCTCGGGCTCCACGTGACTCCTCCTGGGGCCTCTGTCAAAGCGAAGGCCCGGAGCGGGGACCCCGCAGGTTCACGCTCCCGGCTCGGTGACAAGACCACACAGTAGGTGCGGTTTCCAGCGCGCCCCCGGGGCCGCTGGGGGATGAGCTTGAGTGAGGCGGGAGTCGACCTCCTTTCTCGAATGCCAATCTCTTCAGGGTTTAGACATGAATTTTGGGAGGAGCGCCAAAATGCTCCTGGAGAGGAGCAGGCAGAGTTAAAAAACTTATTTTGAAAGGGAGTTTTTGATATTTCTATTTGCAAGACAGTCCACATCTTATACGAATACAGCATGGATTCTTTGTATTCAATCATTGCGGAATATCGTTTAAGAGGTGTTGCATTCGTTTTATGCTGTGGAATATTTAACGATGCAAAGTCGTGATGCATTCTTTTACATTGCATTGCGTTGGTTTAACTCTGTGAAGCTGTGTTACTTTGCCTGTCTAAAGCACGTGACTGGTCTAATAAAGAGCTGAATGGCCAATAGCTAGGCAGGAGAGAGAAATGGGCGGGGCTGGAAGGCAGAGAGAATAAATGAGAGAGAAGGAGATCCAGGAGAGAGGAAGAGGAGGAGAGGAGAATGCCAGGGGCCAGCCACCCAGGCAGCTATGGAGTAAGAAAGAAAGAAAAGTATATAGAATAGAGAAAGATAAAAGCCCAGAAATAAAAAGGTAGATGGGATAATTTAAGAAAAGCTGGTTAGAAAGCCAAACTAAGGCCAGGCATTCATAAGTAAGAATAAGTCTCTGTGTATTTATTTGGAAGCTGGATATTGGGCCCACAACGGGCAAAGAGTTTTAAAAAAAAAAAAAAACTACAAATCATCTTTTCCTTCACTTCCTGGGATATTTATATGAATCCAAGAAATAAAAGAGGCCTTGAGAGTATTCCGCAAGCTATTCTGCCAGACAAGAACTACACAGAAGAAAGAACAGAAAACCTGAGAGTGTAAATGTACAACTGTGAAGTGCGTCGCTAAAGGACCATGGAAGCCATGCAGGTAACATGAGTACCTGCGGAACAGCATGGAGGCCGTGAGAGTTATGTTAAAGCTATCACTTTAAAACCACATATTCCTGATTTTAAGTTCTGGTACCTCCACTAATTCCTATGTAACGTGTTTATTTTTCCATCCACAGAATAAAAATAACTTCCCAGGATTCAGACAGCTAAATACATAGAATTCTTGCTACCAGTGTGGAGCAACTACAAGATACTGGCCTGAACTGTTAGGCTATAACCACGCTTCAGCAAGCCCACGGGATGAAATTAGCATAGGCTTAGAGGGAATTCTCCAACAGTGAGAATGTTGGAGAATACACACGGGTTTTATTGGGGATCAGCATTGTGAACTCAGCTTATGAGAAACCTTGAGAACTAGCCAGAAATCCTGGTCAAGAGACTAGCGGTACTGTGGGGCATCTCTGGAAGGAAGAGGGCAGAGATGGAGTTCCCAAATTTGGCTGGCTTTGAGGAGAAAATCCCACCCCACCACTCACGCATGCGCCCTGATAGAAGAATTCTGAGTCCCTTCCCCCAGGGCTAGCACAATATCACTACTGTAAAACAGCACCTAAAGATTAGGGAAACATTTCTGGTTTTACTGTGATTTTGTTACAAAGACTAGAGTGACCATTACAATTCTATCAGTGTTACCAATCCGGTAGTAAAAAGAGCGCACACCATGACAAAGTATTTAGTCTATGTGGAGAATGATAGTCTTCCATGAGTAAATAGACTGGTGCAATTTATTATAAAGGAAAAAACATGATATCTTGGGGTGCATTATGTAACACTCAGCAAATATGCTGATTATTACAATTCTTTTTTTTTTCCTGGAGCTGAGGACCGAACCCATGGCCTTGTGCTTGCTAGGCAAGTGCTCTACCACTGAGCTAAATCCCTAAACCCTATTACAGTTCTTAGAAGGAGCTGGAGAGAGCTCTCCATGGTTAGGACCAGATACTGTTCTTGCAGAAGACCCAATATCTCCCATCACCCCATATCAGGTGGCTTACAACTACCTATAACTCCAGCTCCAGGGAATCCAACATCTTCTTCTGGCCTCCAAGGGCACCCATACTCATGTGTACATACCACAAACACACACAGATATACACATAATTTAAAAATGAAATCTTAAAAATAAGTAAATGAAATACATAGAAGATCAAGAATCAAAGCTTTTAGCTGGGCTGGGTGGCACACACCTATATCCTAGCTTCTTGGAGGCTGAGGCTGCATTAATTAGTGAGACACCACCCCTGTCACACACAGAGAGACAAGGTTTCCTTCCTTGCATCAAGACTACAGTTAAGCTGGGCGGCAGTGGCGCACGCCTTTAATCCCAGCACTTGGGGGCAGAGCCAGGTGGATCTCTGTGAGTTTGAGGCCATCCCCGTTATTACAAGAGTACTCTTACCAAGAACTTAATTAAGCCTGGCCTGGTGATACACAACTTTAACACCAGAATTCGTGGGAGGCAGAGGCAGGCAGATCTCTGTGAGTCTAAAGCCAACCTGGACAGCCAGAGCTACATAGTGAGACCCTGTCTCTAACGACAACAACAAAAAGTACTTCATAAATAAGTAGAGATGTGGGGGCTGCTGGGACAGCTCAGCAGGTGGGCTGCTTACTACCAAGCATAACAGTCTGAGCTCGACCCCTAGAACCCGCAAGGAAGGAGAGACCCAGCTCTCTCAAGGTGTCCTCAGACACGTGTTTTGTGGCATACACATGCCCCCCACAAATTAATAAATGTAAAATTTAAAATGTAGAGATATAACAGCTATTTAATGTTTTCCATAGTGACTAAGCTAAAAAAATTTAAGTGAGAAATATAAATATTGTAGAGACTAATAGTGTTTATTAAAAAATAATCATAAATAGCTCCGGTTCATTGGTGTCTGGATCCGCTGGCTGGGCTGGAATCCCGGCCTGCCATTTGGTAGCTGTGAGGATCAGGCGGCCACTGTCCATGGAGGGCTTGGTGTCCTCACCCCCAATTCTTGGGTTTCTGGGTTTTGTTTTTTCAATTATTTTTCGCTTTGCAGTTTTTGTGGTTTACTTAAACACAAATAAAGCATGCAGGTGAACCATGTATTCATTTCCTCCGCTGCACAGCCCACCGTTGGAATTGGTGATTTGGGTGGCCAACTGCACTCGTCTTTCTATGGTGGCTTTGCAATTCTTGGGGGAAACATTGTAAGCGATCTTCAATTTTTTAGAAAAGGAAAAACAATTGATGCTGAGGACACTTACTGAGTGCTTAGGGAGTATATTACCCCTGAGCTAAGCCCTCAGGTCTAACTGAAAGCAATTCTGAGGAAAATAGAATAGAAAAAAAAAATAAAATAAAAGCAGGAATATACAGGTAGGCATTGGGTAGGATTATTAGAAAACAAAATTAAATAAATTACTGTAGTAGAATATTATTTTAAGGTGTGTTACTTTTGTTTATATTACATTTGTTTTAACTCTGTAAAACTGTGTTACTGTGCCTGTCTAAAACACCTGATGGCCTAATAAAGAATTGAATGGCCAATGGCAAGGCAGGAGAAAGGATAGGCGGGGCTGGCAGGCAGAGAATATATAGAAGGAGAAATCTGGGATTGGGAATCTAAGATGTAGGAGCCAGAGAAGGAGGATGACTCCAGGGGCCAGCTACACAGCTACACAGCAAGCCACAGAGTAAGAGTAAGATTTACATAAGTTAGAGGATGGGAAAAGCCCAGAGGCAAAAGGTAGATGGGATAATTTAAGATAAGGAAAGCTGGCTAGAAACGAAGCCAAACTAAGGCCGGTCATTCATAAGCAATATAATAAGCCTCTATTTGTAATTTATTTGGAAGCTGGGTGGCAGACCCCCCAAGAAAAGAGTAAAAACGAACAACAAATTATTACTGAGTACCTATTTTGTACCAGATGTAATACTAGTCACAAAGTATGAGTTAATAAAATGTCCTTACCACAGGTCAGTTCCAAAAGATTATCAAGAATGTCCTTGGCGGCCAGGCGGTGGTGGCGCACACCTTTAATCCCAGCACTCGGGGGGCAGAGGCAGGTGGATCTCTGTGAGTTGAATGCCAGCCTGGGCTACAGAGAGAGTTCCAGAAGAGGCTCCAAAGCCACATAGCAAAACCCTGTCTCGGGGAGGGGGTTGGGGGTGGGAGTGGGGGGGGGAAATGTCCGTGGCTTGTGACAGCTCCTGTCTGAAGTCCAAGAAGTCTCTACAGACGCAGTCAACAGGAACATGCTACCTTCCACTTTTTTTTTTTTTTTGAAACAGGCTCTTGATTGTGTAGCCCTAGGCTTGCCTTGGATTGGTGCCTGTCTCACTGCCTCAGCCTCCCAGCTGCTGGGATTATAGGTATGTGCCTCTGTGGCCAGCCTTAGCATATTACCCTCTTTAATACAACACCTGATAATCCCTTATTAACAATTTTTTTTTAAAGACTGGAAGATTTCTGGAAGCTTATGACAAACTCATTTAGTGGGAAAAATTGGCTCAATGTGACATAAAATTAATATATTTTTTTTTCAAGACAGGGTTTCTCGGTGTAGCCTTGGCTGTCCTGGAACTCACTCTGTAAACCAGGATGGCCTCCAACTCAGAGATCCTTTTGCCTCTGCCTTCCCAGTGCTGGGATTAAAGGCATGGGCCACCACTGCCTGGCCAAATCTGGATTTCTAAGAAAAACTACATTCATATGTTGAAGGAGAATTATTACATTATTGAATTCTCTTTACTAGGTTGATGTTGGACGGCCCTGCTGTTTAAGGTGGCAGTTCACCATGTCTGGACGGCTCTCCGAGCTAGGCACAAAACGGAAGACTCCTCCTGCAGGGGCTCCCTACTCTGCCTGACCTTCTCTGGAAGCTCCCTGAGCTTGGATGCCTGACTTAAGTGTGACCTTTGACACAGGTCCCTGTCAATGCTCTCCCCTGCTGCCCATGTGATAATTAGGTGGTGTGCCCCCATCTGTATGATGGGACCCTGCTGCCAAATGCAAAGGAAGCAGACATACATGAGCACCTATCAGGTGATGTCCCCGCTGCTGTACCCATCCTATATATTCCCCTCGCTCTGGGATGAGGTTGAGCTGTCTCACTGAAGCTGACTCCTGGAAGGCTCTTTCTGTTGTACTCACAACCCTACAAAGCCCTGCAAGCTGCCTCTGCTCCCTTTGTCCTCTCAGACTGGCGGCCAACAGACCGTGAGGAAAAGGGAGACCCCACAGTGGAGATGTGGAAAAGATTTTTTTTTTTTTTTTGAGACATGGTCATAATATGTAGCCCTGGCTGGCCCCGAACTCCTTATGCAGATCAGGCTGAGCTCAAACTCAACAATTCTCCCTGCCTCTGTCTCCCTGGTACTGGGATTAAAGGGGTGTGCTACCACACCTGCCTGGAAAAGGTATCTTATCTTAAGAAATTATGGTGAAGAATACAGGTCACTAAGAAGATAAATCTAAACAGCCCAATAAATGGTTACCTGGAAAAAAAGAACAGAAAACACAACAGTGAAAATTAAATGCTTCTAGGAAATGTCCGTCCCTCAAATATAGACTTAGACCTGTCTGTGTTCCAGGCAGGATGGATAAAAAAGGACACACCTAAGTGTGTCCTGGGTAAGTCTTTATGAACAGAAGTGCTTTCCGATGTTAGAACACAGATGTTGCTAAGATGTGGGAAGAGAAGGGACTGGTGAGAGGCAGCACAGCACTGGGTCTGGGCGGCTACAAAACTGGAAAGTTCCATTGAGTAGTCAGGGTGATGGACATGCATGGACACGCAAACCTTCACAAGCACTCGTCTCGTGGACATCCTGTTAGGGATCAATAAGAGTGAATGCTAAAATAAGAGTGACAACTGTGTGCTGGCTGGCCAGTTTTATGTCAACGACACAAGCTAAAGTCATCTGAAAGGAAGGAACCTCCATGAGAAAATGCTTCCATAAGATCCAGCTGTAGGACACTTTCTTAATTAGTGATCGATTAGGGAGGGCCCAGCCCATTGTGGGTGGTGCCATCCCTAGGCTGGTGGTCCTGGGTTTTATAAGGAGACTGAGCAAGCCTCAAGGAACAAGCCAGTAAGCAGCACCTCTGTGTGGCCTCTGCATCAGCTCCCGGCTCCAGGTTCCTGCCCTGCTTGATGAGTTCCTGGCCTGACTTCCTTCAGTGATGGACCACAAAACATTTTGCTCCCCAACTCCATTTTGGTCATGTTGTTTCATCATGGTAATAGGAACCCTAGCTGGGACGTGCTGTCATTATGGAATTCTAGAACTTGAGGCCTGAGAATGGTGTGAGGAGGCTACGTGGAGCCTCACCTCACAGATAGACCAAGTGTTGCAACTACTTTCTTCAAATTGAAACATTATTTCTTGAATGTAGGCTGCTTAAGGCCCAGAAAGTAAATGAAACTTACAAATCTCAGGAAATAAAATTCTTGGGTCTCAGGAAGCTCCTGAAACTTACAAGATTCACAAGGCCCCTCCCTCAAGATTTTATACAGCAACAGTTGCTTGAGAAAAGAGACTCTGAGGCCAGCTGAGCTGCATCTGGGGTGTGCAGGAGTGGATGCAGCTTTTGTAGATTTTCTGCAGTGTTGTTGTGAACTTTAGATAATGAAGTTGCCTCCCAGCCCCACACACACACACACAAGCACAAATAACAAAAATAGCAAAGATAAATCTTTAAATCTAAGAGACAGCAATGTTTTGAGTGTCTAGAAAGAAGGAAGTGACAGAGCCTTGTGTTGAATACCAGAGAATGTTTACTAGTGAGTGAGTGTTAGAAGATGGATAGTAATCCATGAAACTGAAATGACAGTCCAGTTTTTCACATTTCACTGATTTTGTGAATGTGTGCCTGGGAAGCCAGAGGACACTTTCAGAGATAGACTGTCTCCTTCCACCTTGGGGACCAGTGATTGACTTCAGATCATCAGGTTTGGCAGCAAATGCCTTTACCTGATGAATCATATTGCCAGCCCAGCAAACTTTTTTTTTAAATCTTTAAATATACTTCCATACTACCAAAATGGATAAGAAAATGATATAGGACTGACTGTAATAACATAGTAAGACTTACATGAGAGGCAGAACTTGGAAAATAATTTAAAATGTCACGTTAGAGTTAAAGATTAGTGTTGAGGATACAGCCAAGACTTAGCTATTTGCCCAACATATGCAAGGCCCTACGTTCAGATTGCTAGCACTGAAAAAAAATTAAGGATTAAACCTGAAGAAAACCAAGAGTAAATAACAAAGCAAGTAATACCAAAAGAGAAATGGTAAGGGCTGGAGAGAGAACTCAGTAAGAGAGCATGCTTCTCCTGCAGAGGACATGAGTTCAGGTCCCAGTACTCACAGTGAACTCAGACAGTTCACAGCCATGAGTAAATCCAGCTATAGACTCTGCACACCCATACACATATAAATATATCCTTGAGAGACTTTGAAGAAAAGTGGAAAGATAAAGAACTGACCTAGATGATAATAGTTTCTGAAGAAAGAAACCCAAAGAGTCAGGCATAGTGGCATATGTCTGTAATCAGTCCCAGCATTCAGGAGCCAGAGGCAGGAGGATTTAAGTTCAAGTCCAGCCTGGGGTGTATAACCAGAGTCTGCGAAACAAATCAACCCACAAACAAAAAATCCAAAGCCAAAGTCACCAGAGAAACCTTGTTTTGACACATTGTCTAGCAAAACTCCTGGACTTCAGAGGAAAAGAGCCTGTGACTATTTAAGGAGAAAGTAAACAAGTGACAATAAAATTAGACCCTCATCAGATATTTTCCAGGAAGAAAATATCTTTGGATTTTCAACAAAAGTGTATCAGTTTATAGTACCTAACACATGTGACTTTCAAATAGATAAGACACTAGCTATAACAACGTCCAAGAACATGGAAAAATATATTTCCCCATGAGTCTTTCTGAGAACTCTATTAAAGAACTAGTCTCAGGCTGGAGAGATGGCTTAGAGGTTAAGAGCACTGGCTGCTCTCCCAGAGAACTGGGGTTCAAGTCTCAGTACCCACATGGCAGCTCACAACTGTCTGTGACTACATTTCCACCACCTTCTTCGGGGCTCTGCAGACACCAGGCACACAGGTAGTGCGCAGACATACATGCAGGAAAAGCACCTATGCACATAAAATAAAATAAAGAACTTGATTCAGAAAACTAAAATGACTAGAGAGATACCAATATATGAGCTGATGGTAAGCATTAAATATGTATCACCTGTAGACACAAGAATACATACAAATCAGAAGGAAGAAAGTACCTGGGCATGATGGGTGGTAAGCACTGTAATCCCAACACTCAAGAGACTGAGGTAAGAGTTGCTGCTAGTTCAGGACCAGAATGAAATACACAGCAAGACCCGTTTAAAACAAAAATGAAGAACAGACAGTTCATAGTAGTAGCTATAATTCAGTTTTAAAATGGGAACCTGGGAGCAGTAATGCTAGTCTGTTCTCCTAGCCACTCGGGTGTTTGTGAGTGCCAGTGAGCACCAAAGGAAATGGGGAGGGGGGGTTGCAGGAAAGTATTTCACTCTTTAAAATTATACTTCCTGTAGCAGGCTTTCTCAGACCACCAACCCCCAAATCATGGCATGGAGACTTGTTAGTAGTCATGAATGCTCAGTCTTATCTTATGCTTGTCTCACTAGCTCTTATAACTTAATTTAACCTGTTTCTCTTCATCTACGTTTTGCCTTAGGGCTTTTAACCTTTCTTTCATTCTGTATGTCCTACTTTTCTGCTTCCTCTGTGTCTGTCTGTCTAGCCCCTGCCTCGATGGCCAGCATCTGGCTGCTCCCTGGGGTCCCTTTCTCTTATTCCCCTTCTCTTTTCTCTCTGTCTGCCAGCCCCACCTGTCCCTCCTCTGCCTAGCTATTGGCCATTCAGCTTTTTGTTAGACCAATCAGGTGCCTTAGGCAGGCAAGGTTGAAACAGCCACACATCTTTACATTTGAACAATAACTTACAATTTCTTTTTAGATTGATATATTTTTATTTTATGTATATGGTTGTTTATATGCATGTGCATACAGTGTGGAGATCAGAAGAGGGCATCAGATCACCTGGAACTGGAGTTACAGGCATTTGTTAGCTGCCATATGGGTGCTGGGACCCAAACCTTGGTCCTCTTCAAGAAGAACTGCTCTGAACCACTCAACCAAAGCCCCAGCCCGATTTACTTATTTTATGTGTGTATGTGTGAGAGTATGCACATGCCATGGTTTTCAGTTTCCACCATGTGTGTCCCTGGAATTGAACTCAGGTCATCAGACTTAGCAGCAAGCTCCCTTACCTGCTGAGGCATCCCACTGCCCCCTCAATAGTTCTCTTAATCATATTTCTGTAGTAATATTAGTATTTTCTTGGAGGCTATTGGAAGCCTAGTGTGAGGCAAATATAATGAGTGATTATGGGATATCCTGAATCTCGGTTTCCTAATATACTTGTTAACTGGGACTCTGGCTATGAATATTAGAAGATACTGGTGTAACCCTGACAAGGTTGGGATTGGAAGTATCTGTATGAACTCATGCATTATTTCACCTTTAAAATACATGTTTTCTAGTTCTGTCCAAGGAAAAGGACAAAATCACTAATACAATAGAAAGAGAATCCCTAGCATTCTGGCTGTCATCAATTGTAACAATGGTTGTGGGGTATTCTGTGTGTGTTCTGACAAATAAAGCTTGCCTGGAGATCAGAGGGCAGAGTTAGCCACTAGGTAACCATAGAGGCCAGCAGTGGTGGCACACACTTTAATCCTAGCACTTGGGAGGAAGAAGCAGGAAGATCATGAGTTCAAGGCCACCCTGGGCTACACCAGATTGAATCAGTCTAAAAGAGAAATAGAGCTGGGCAATGGTGGATTACACCTTTAATCCCAGTACTAGGAGGATCATGCCTTTGATCCCAGCACTTTCGAGGAGGAAACAGGAATATAAAGCTTATCAGTTTGATAATTCTTGGTTTATTTATAAAACAGTTGTTATGAGTGCCAAGATACAGGACTTAGAAAAACTTATTAAAACAGATCATAGGGATAATACAAACACAGACAGAGAAATTTAAAGGAGAACCAACCTCAGCATTACATTATAAAATTAGAGTGGAACAGCCCAAGGTTTTCAAACAACCAACCTTAATTTATCCAGTCACCATAAAAGAACTGTCAAATGACAGATATCCCCAAGGCTTGTAAGGGCTGACTGGACTTCTGTAGAAATGTTACATTTAAGGAGATTTAAGGAAGCAATAGTCGCATATAGTGTACATTCACCTTTTGTGAAGCAGATGTTAAAATTCATGGTCAACTAGTAACAGAATTGTCCAGCAAGACTGGAGAGACTTGGTCCCAGCAATATTGGAACCTAGTCTTGAATTACAGTGGAGGACTTGGAGGAAAGATGAGACTACAACCATTGAACAATGAGGTAGGGCTAGAGGTATGGAAATCTCTGAAGACAAACTTCTTGGAGAGGGTGATTATGCTGATGTACAAAGACAGTCTCTATATGAGGGTTACACTCTGGCTCTATACTGTGCAGCAACTTTGAATTCTTGGGATAGAATTGAAGAAGTTGGAAAGAGAACTGGTCATTTACTAAAGTTATACAGGGTCCAAAAGAAACTTTCACTGATTTCTTACAAAGATTGACTTCAGCTGTAAATAGAAAGAATACCAAATTCAGAAGCTAGACAAATAATAATTGAATCTCTGGCTTTTGAAAATGCTAATCCACAATGCAAAAGGGAAATTGGGCCTTTAAAGGCAAGATCAGCACCCATAGAGGAATGGATCTCAGATACAGTCAATATTGAATCTCATAACCATAGTGATGCTTGAATAGGAGAGGTGATTTCCAGAAGCTTGAAGAAAAATCAAAATGTTAGGTGTCAATTGTGGCAAACAATGTCACCTAAAAAGGGATTGTAGATAGGGCATTCCTAGAAACAATATCTTTTCTAGGAATAATCCAAACAAAAGGCCCTTCCCTTCTGGAGTATGCAAATACTGACATTAGACCAATGAATGCAGATCAACAAGGGACAGACAGGGTAACCCTTTTCCATTGGGAAATGTCTTGTAGGCCACCATGTCAAATTTGGTTCAGTCATTCACTGTGGGGGGAATTTCCTTCCTAGAGTAATTAAAAGACTTAATGTATCAACCAGCATGACCATTCAATCTAAACTAACTTATAAGACTAACAAATGCTTTTCATTTAATCAGATATAACTTACCAAAAGAAAAACTCCCCAAAATTGGGGTTGGGGCAGGGTTTTGTTTTTGTCTTTCCAGGAGAATGAAGGCATCCAGCTAAGGAATCTGAAGACTACTGGATAAATGAGACATCTGAAGAAAAAGGATGAATCATCCAGAGAATATGTGCCAAGGAAAGGAGTAGATTGGCCTATTGATATATCACATTTCCAACAGGATAAAATTTCATAAATCTTTCTAAATATTTATTTCTGCTGTTCTCTACAGACACATAATGCAAATGGTCTTTTTGTAGTCCCAGTTCAATTAAAAATTAAAGCTGGCTTTGGAGTTGGAGCATGGCTCTCTCCTTCTCTAAACCCAAGTATGTTGTTAAAAGAAAATTCAGAGTCTCAATTTCATATCAGAAGAGTCACCTGGTATGAAACAGAAGAAAACCAAAATTGAGGGATCATCATTGTCACAAATCTCTATCCTTCAAATTTAATTTGATTCTTTAAAACTTTTCTTAAGGTACAGTACTATCTTAAAATTTAAACTTTCCGTTTTGATATTAATAATGTTTAAGTTTTCTACAGTGAAAGATAAACTTTCCTAACAGTGAACTTTGAAGTCTCCAAAAAGATGATGGGACTCTGTAGCTGGAGGGCTTCTCTCCAGGTTCCCCAAGCCCCGCAGTCCCACAATCCACTTATAAAATAATCACTCAGACGCTTATATCACTTATAAACTGTATGGCCGTGGCAGGCTTCTTGCTAACTGTTCTTTTATCTTAAATTAACCCATTTTTATAAATCTATACCTTGCCACGTGGCTGGTGGCTTCTCAGCGTCTTTACATGCTCTTCTCCTCGCGGTGGCTCCAGTGTCTCTCTTACCACACCTTCTGCATACTCCAGAAGGAAGGGGCATTCTGTTGCCATTGTTCCTTGAAGAAACATTGTTTCTGGAAATGACCTGTCTACAGTCCCTTTTCAAATGTCCTTGCTTTCCACATCCAAAACATCTAACACTCCTCAAACCTTTTGAAATTACTTCTCCTACCCATGTATCATCATGCTCATCAGCTTCAACATTAATTGTTTCTCTAATCCAATCTTCCATAGGTGCAGATCTTGCCCTTAATGGCCTGATTATTCTTTTGCATGCTGCATTCGCATTCTCAAAGGCCAAAGATTCAATTATTGCCTTACCAGCTTCTGAATCCGAGACCGTTCTCTTTACTGCTGAAGCCAGTCTTTGTAAAAAATCTGTAAAAGACTCTTTTGGGCCTTGCTTCACCTTTGTAAATGACTCAGATTTTTTTCCTGGTTCCTCAACTTTGTCCCATGCATTCAAGGCTGCCGTTCGACATAAAATTAGGGTTTGGACATCATATAAACATTGTGCTTGTGCTGAAGCATATTGGCCTTCGCCCATAAGCTGATCCTGGCAAACTTGTACTCCTTTATCCCTCCATTGTTTTTCTATGTTTTTAGCCTCCTCCTTAAACCAAGTCAGAAATTGAAGTCTCTGGCTGGGTTCCAGAACACCTTGTGCGAGGTCCCGCCAGTCCTGTGGTACTATCCTATTATATGTTGACCAAGTGTTTAACATTTGCTTTACATATGGGGAATGCATGCCATAAGATACTATTGCCTCCTTAAACCTTTTTAAATCCAACATTTCAATTGGAGCCCAAGTATTTTGTGTAGCCATTTGATCAGGCATCTGCTGTACTGTTACAGGATAAATTAAGGGTGACTGTGTGAAAACAGGCTTTCTTTCTGCAACCTTATGATCCCGACTTGAAACAACTTCACTGTTAATTTCTTCTGTCTGAATTTTTACAGGTTTAACAAGTTCTTCTAACGCTGTTATCCTGGCACTTAAATTGACTATCTTTTTAAATATTAAAATGTGGATTATTATAGTGATGAGGTGCATAATTCCACCAATACTAATATTATATAGTTGTTCCATTGCCAGACTGCCTAAAATTTCGAACAAAAACCAATTTTCTTCCAATGTACACATAAAACCCATTTGTTTTTTAATGTGGAAAAAAATTCTTTTAGATAGTTTCCTTTAAAATATCTGATATATTATGACTTACCAAATCTGCGTAGAACAGTAGAAATCCGAGGGGATTTTCAAAGCAGCCACCTAGTGTCCCAGGTGTAAATCCAGAGAGAGAGAGAGAGAGAGAGAGAGAGAGAGAGAGAGAGAGAGAGGAAAGAGAGAACGCACAAGAAAGCGTAGCCGGCTAAAGCTTAAATGCAGCCACGTGTTCCCTCTTGTGCCGAGTCAAGGCTTGGGTCTGGCTTCCTTAAGCCCCGACCACGTGCGTTGGCTTTACAGGCAGGGCCCTGTTCGGCAGGGCAGGTCTGAGTTGTTTGTAGCACCGGCTTTAGGCAAGCTGCTCACAGACCTAGGCCCGGGCTAGCAGTTGCTACCCGGACTAGGACGCCAGCAGCTCGGACTAAGAAGCCGATCGCCGCCGGCCGCCGTGTGCCGCCGCTGCCGCCGCCGCCGCCGCCGCCGCCGCCGCCGCGGGCCGCCTGCCGCCCTTGCGGGAAAGCAGACCTGCCGCCAAGCCAAGCAGTTTTTAATGGATTCTTGTCACGTTGGGCGCCAGATCTCATTACAGATGGTTGTGAGCCACCATGTGGTTGCTGGGAATTGAACTCAGGACCTCTGGAAGAACAGTCGGTGCTCTTAACCTCTGAGCCATCTCTCCAGCCCCTCTGATTCTAACTGGACTATGATAACACCACTAAGCTGACAAATACCACCTAAAGAGTAGCTTAGGACTACAAACTACTGCACAGGACAATTTCAAGGTGGCTGGCTGAGATGGTCCAGCCTTACAGACTACTCTAGCCAGGACTTGAGGCAAGCCCTGCATTTTCCCATTACACAGAGACTGGACAACAAATGATAAGCTAGCTTTCCCAGGACTTGAAAATTAACTCAATTTTTTCAGGGTCCTCTAAATATACCATCACCCCCAGACAGCAGGAAGTAATTTTAAGAACATGACACCCACATTCCCAAGAGGTAGGTTGGGTGATTTTTGGTTGTTTAGTGGGTTATGGATATTTGTTATCATTTAGGAGGGTTGGTTACAAATTGTTATTGGTAATGATCAGGCAAATAGCTGAACAAAGGAGATTAGATTCAGGGACATTATTCTAAAAAGAAAGGGGAGGGGCTGGAGAGATGGCTCAGCAGTTAAGAGCACTGGCTGATCTTCTAGAGGACCTGGGTTCAATTTCCAGCACCCACATGGCAGCTTACAAACTGCCTGTAACTCTACCTCCAGTGGATTCGACACCCTCACACAGACATACATGTAGGCAAAACATCAATGTACATAAAATAAGAATAAATAAATCATTAAGAAAAAATCCAAAACAAAAAAACAAAAGGTCTCTCTTGTTCAAATAGAACCTTTATTGATTAAAAAATAAATAAAAAGACAGGGGAGATATAGACATAGAATAAAAAGGTAGATTATTGAATCTACTTTTAAACCAAAAGCAACTACTAGTTTTAAATATTTTACTTTGATATGGATCATTGTATATTGATGCAAATTTAAGGTTATTTTGATTATAACATACTGTATATACATTTCTACTCTTCTTCAAGGTATTGTATCTATACAGCTCATCTAACAATGTAATGTAAATTTTTAGTCCTTGAAAGTTATTATTACAAACTATTTAGGATAATAAAGAAATGCTGGTTAGTAGTTAGTCACCTACAAGTCAAACTTGTAGTCATGTTAGGTATGTTTTCAAGGTCAAACAGAGACATATTTTAGATAGACTGGTGATCTTCAAACACTTCAGAGATCTACAGAATATGGCATTTAAGATGTTTTAATAGCATAGGTTCTTTTTTTAAAATGACAATGAGACACGTCTGCTCCTGGCAGCATCAATCTACTTCAGAGAAGATGATGAACGTCGAAGAAACTCCATATGGAATTTACTTTCTTTGTGGCAAAAGTTAGCCACTGGGCAAAAAAGCACTCTTGTCTTGAACTGCTGACAGTATGTTGTCCAAATTGGACAAGCAGGACATAAAAGAAAGTGACTGCCGAACTTTGCTAAGACAAGATGGGGCAGCCCTTCAAAAATCCTGCTTCACAGATAAGTCTGTCAGATGCTAGGCCTGTAGGCCGAAGATGGATGCCCCAATGTTTCAGAGGAACCTTGGGTGACTGTCCAGGCCCCACAGCTGTTTCTGTCATTTCTCACATTTTTGGAAGTCACTTGCTTGCACTTCCTGCTTACTCAGGTGATATTATTTCCTTCTCTGGTCTCTGATGGAGTTGAAGACTAGATAGTTATAGTCATAATTATAGTATTCTTTGTTAGCAAATTTAGAAAAATCACAAAAGAGGTGTAAAGTGCATAAGGTTGAGAGACATCAAAAGATAGGTTGGTAATGCAAGTTAGGATAGAAGGTGAATTAGGTACAAGACTTTGGACTCACCAAGATAGGGTAGAAAATGGAGTATTTTTCTCTGAATTTGTCAAATGCTAATGGACTAGACATTGTTAATGTAATTATTGCCTGTATATATTTGTATATAGTTATTGTACTTATTGCATACAATTTTTCTTATATTAGTTATAACATTTTATTTTAGGCAAAAAGAGGGGAAATGTGATGATGTTTTGTTTGTGCTCTACCAAAGCTTACCTGAAGGAGGGTGGAGCTAGCCATTAGTTAACCATAGAGAGGACTGGGATTCAGTTCCCAGCACCCACATGGTAGTTTACAACTGTCTGTAACCCCTGTTCCAGAGGATCCAACACCCTCCCACAGACAGACATGTTAGTTTCCTCCGGCAGCAGCCTGCCTCTGCCAAAGCAGTTATGACATCACCTGTGGCCAAGTGCCTTCCCACCCTTAGCTATGTGACATATGCACCCCTTAGAAGTGCCCCCCAGGTGCTCGCTCTCTTGCCTCTTTTCCTTTCTTCCCTCTTTTCTTCCTCTCGTTTCTCCCTTGTCTCTCTGTCTGTCTGTCTGTCTGCCTGCCTCTCACATGTCCCCACTCTGACATGGCCTTTAGCTCTTTCACCCCCCCCAAAAAAAAACCTCGTGCACTAACTCTGGAGTGTTTGCTTAGTGGCGTACCTTGGCAGGGCCTGCCGAGAGGTGCCTACTTCACCTTTCTTTTTGTATTCTTTCAATACATGCAGGCAAACTACCAATGTACATAAAATACAAATAAATTACTTAAAAAACAAGAATGCATTGGCTATGGCTCAGGAGACAGCTCAGTTGGGTGGTACCTGTGAGGACCTGAATTGACACGCTGGGACCCCAACCCCTGTAACAGCTGCCCACGGCAGGACACATGGTGCTACGTATAACCACCGTCCTGGGCTGTGGTAGGTGGTCCTCGAATGGACGAACACACACACACACACACACACACACACACACACACACACACACGCACGCATGCATGCAGGCACGCACGCACGTGCACACACACACACAGTAGATTGCCCAGCTAGGAGTCGTGTCATGTGCATATAATTCCAGCTGTTAGGGAGTGAAGGCCAGAGGATCAAAAACCTCAAGATCATCCTCAGCTACATACAAATTCCAGGCCAGCCTGAGCTACATGAAACCCTAACTCAAACAACAACAACAACAACAAAGAATATATTGGGGCTAGGGAGATTGTTTAATGGGTAAGATGCCTGTCATTCAAACATGAGGACCTGAGTTCAAATCCACAGTCCCTTGGGAACAGAGACAGGTGGATCACCAATTGGCTGGTCAAGCCACTTGGTGAACTTTGGGTTCAGTGAGAGGCCCTGCCTCAAAAAGTAAGGTGGAGATTGGTAGAAGACACCGGACACACATGCCTGCCCACGCACTTACACACACACACACACACACACACACACACACACACACACACACACACAATGTTGGTTTTGATCTGTGGCTTAGATGCAATGTTCTTCAGAATCTGAACTCTTTCAGTGCCGGATACTTCTACTATACCACTTCCACTTGACCCCAGTGACATCAAGGTGGTATATTTGAGGCACACCAGTGTCCAGGTCTGTGCCACATCTTCCCGAGTCTCCAAGACCAGCGCCCCCTCCCCTTGTCTGTTTTCAGGGGGAAAACATCCTGGGAATAGCATCACCAAGGCAAACTGTGACTGGGTGAGTTGGAAAAGCACACTGGGACTGCTCATTCTAACGGGAGCCCACGTTGAAGTCGCACCTCCTGCTTCAGCCACCATCTTCAGATTCCCTCGAGGAACAACCAGTGGGTAGAAATAAACAGAAAACACTCAACACAGCAGAGCTGTCACTTTTTTAAGAAGATTTAATTATTAATTGTGTATACAGTGTTCTGCCCACATGTGTGCTTGCACACTAGAAGAGGGCACCAGATCCCATTATAGATGGTTGTGAGCCAGCATGTGGGTGCTGGGAATTGAACTCAGGACCTCTGGAAGAGCCGACAGTGCTCTTAACTGCTGAGCCATCTCTCCAGCCCTGGAACTGTCACCTTTGATAAGATTGTCAACATTGTTTGACAGATGTGGTACCTATCCTTAGCCAGAGAACTCTCAGGAACCAGTAGATTCTGGAAACTCCCAAATCTGTGGTTTGTAAAGCTGATGCTTTCTACCCTTATGATTTTGTCCAGGAGATCCACGTCAGTGCAATGGAATGCCCAGACAGTTAACTACGAAGGAAACTGTTAAAGTGGGGTGGGGGAGGAGGAGGGGAAGGGAATGTGAGTGTGGAATGAACCAACTAGGGCAGGTTTAACAATTACCTCTAGAAAGAACATTGGGCATCAGGACTGTCTGGAAGCAAACTATTAGAGTTTTCTGAAAGCCAAAGAAACCACAGTAAAAACAAACTCAGAGGGGCTGGAGAGACTGCTCAGAGGTTAAGAGCACTGGCTGCTCTTCCAGGGGTTCTGGGTTCAATTCCCAGCAACCACGTGGTGGCTCACAACCATCTATAATGAGATCTGGTGCCCTCTTCTGGCATACAGAGCACTCATATGTTGTTCGAATCTTAGATGGTCTTTTAATAATATAAAAAAACAAAACAAAACAAAACAAAAAAAAAAACCCAGAGCCGGATATCAGGGTGAAAAGTTGAAAGATCAGAGAAGCAGAACAGCCACAGTCACCACCTATTATGTCACCACTCATACATACATCTAAATAAAATGTAAAAAAATATATATTAAAAAAAAAAAACAGGAAAGACCTCGGTTGTTCAAACCCTAAGGAACTTAAACATCTCCTTAATTATAGTAACTCTTAATTTCATTCAACCCCTTACACACCCACTACACCACACATGCTTGACCCCAAGGAGATCAAGAAGGCGTGTTTGAGGTACGACAGTGTTGAGGTTTGTGCCACACCTTCCTGATTCTACTTTCAGAGACTTCAATTACCTGTAGTTAACTGAAAATGTTACATGGAAAATTCTAGAAGCAAACAATCCCTAGGTTTTAAGCTGAGCACTGTTTTAAGTAGTATGATAAATTCTCTGGCCATTCTTTTCAGTGCTGCTTGGGGAATGAATCATTCCTTTGCTCAGTGAGTCGGCAATGTGTATGCCACCCTTCTATCAATCATTCAGTAGCTGTCCTGGTTATCAGCTCTACTATCACTTCCCTGCATTCAAGTGATCTTTATTCTACTTAATAAATGCCCCCAGAGTGCAGCAGGCAATGATATTGGCAATCCTGATATGCCAAAGAGGGTTTGGTTAAGCAAAAAGGTGAGCATTCTCAACAAGGAACAAAAATTAATCATGTGGAGATTGCTAAGCTGCATGGTAAATTAGAAACTTTGAGAGTGAGTCTGTGTTGTTATGATTTTGCACTAGTGTGTGAATGTGCACTCACCCATGCGTGCACATGTGGAGGCCAGCGGTCTTCCTACATCCGTCTTCACCTCATTTTCACAAAACTGCAAGCTTCCTCTTTCAGCTAGACTGGCTGGCCAGCAAGCCCTCAGGACTTACCTCTCGTAGACTAACTTTTTATGTGGGCGCTAGGAATCCAAACTCCTTGTATATTAAACTCTTTATGCACTGGCCATCTCCCCAGCCTTTTAGCCGGTACTTTAAAAATTACTTTTGAAAGATTTCTTTTTATTTCATGTGTATGTGTGTTTGCTTGTATGAGCTTATGTGTACCGCTTCTGTGTGGGAGCTCCAGGAGGCCAGAAAATGGTATTAGACCCCCTGGAAGTGGAGTTACAGGCAGTTGTGAGCCACCATGTAGATGCTGAGAATTGAACCCAGGTTCTCTGCAAGAAAAGCAAGTGTTCTTAACCACTGAGCTATCATCTCTCCAGTCCCTCAGGAACCTTTTTGTCTTGTTTTGTTTTAACATCCTAGACTTTTAGCAGATGCAAACGTGTCACATAAAATCACAGAATCCCATTGCTTTGAACCAAGCTCCCACTCTTGCCCCTAAAGACTAGGCTATAATTCAAAAATAGAATGACTCACAGAAGCGTATATCATCAAGCTATTTATTTCACCTTCAGAGACATACGATTAAAGAGATTGTCAAACAAACAATTTCAATTAGCATATTGATGAAACTCCTTCAACATTTTATTCTTTCACAAAACAAAAGACAAAACAAAAACCCCCCTCCCCAATCTCAAAAACAAAACAAAACAAAAAACTAAATCAACCCAAAGTAACTTGGGACTTTTCAAATTATATTTTTGGTCCTGTCTTACAAAGAAAACAACTTTGAAATAGCCGAACCACTTTTCCTTTCCTTTCGAGACAGGATCTCAGTCTGTGGTACAGATTAGTCTGGAACTCGCTATGTAGTCCAGGATGGCCTTAAACTTGTGTGCGTCCCCTTATCTCAGCTGCCTGAGTGCTGGGATTGCAGGCACCAGCTCCTATGCCAGGCTCACTTTTCCCTGTGTCTTCTTTTTTTGGGGTTGGGGGTGGTGGTTTCTATATAACTGTGTGCCTCTTCTTGGATCATGTACTCTATTTTGAAAAGTGCTAAAATAAAAAGTATATCCAACTGAAGATCTTTATATTGTAGTGTTTTTTTGTTTTTTGTTTTTTTGCTAACACTGTGTGGGAAGCTGAACTCTCTTCCTCGGGGAAGGAAGGAAGCTATTCTACTGTGAAAAGGACACACAGATATTTAGGTGGTCAGATGGACAGGTTGTAGTAGAGACAGCCAATTCCCTCTATCCCTCATCCCCTGGGTCCATCTCTCTCTCTTCTTTCTTCCTTCATTTTTTCCTCTCCCTCACTCTTGGACTGGGACTTAGTCTAGGGCCTCATATATGGTAAGCCAATGCTCTACCACTTAGGTATAAAGTATAGCCCTAGTCTTCTTTTTACTCGCTATTTTTAGACAGGGTCCCTCTAAGTTCTCTAGGCAGTTCTTAAGAGGTCTGTGACAACAGACCTGACCTACCATTTTGTGGGCATAAGCCCCCCTTTTAAAACCTTATTGGGAAGTAAGTTTCCAGTCTCAGTGATGCTAGGCATCCTTGTGAAAAGAACATGATTGGATTGGTGTGGATACTCTCTACTTTCCTTTGTTCCCCTTGTTCTGTGCCCTTTCCAATAGAGAGAATATGGTATTTATAACATACCAGGATGGTAAAATGCTTCAATTTAGTATTTGTTGTAGGTAAGTCTGTAAGAAATTGCAATCCTATCTCTGTGAGTTCGAGGCCAGCCTGGTCTACAGAGGGAGTCCAAGGACAGCCAGGGGAACACAGAGAAACCCTGTCTCAAAACAAAACAAAACAAAAAAGAAAACAAAAAGAAATTGCATTGCAATCCTAAATATATCTGACTGGAGGACAAAATACTAGAATCCTCCTGCAGAGTGCAATTTGGCAATATCTGCCCCAAACTGTGGACCTTGGTTCACTTTTGGGAGTGTATTTTACTTGCAGCTGTCTTAAATCATGCATATATAAGGATATTCACTGCACCATTGTTGCTGTATTAAAAACAAGGACTAAATATAATTTATCATCACTACTTTTAAGGATAATGATAAAAAAAAAAAGAACTGGACTTATATGGCTAGATCACCTGAAAAGTGAAAACACCAAAGGCAGACCAACAAGCTGTGTTATTGTGAAAAGAAGAGAATACCAAGTCTTACATTAATTTGATTGTACTTTTGGAAAGTTTTGTAAGAATACGTGAATAATGTACTAACGCAGTCTCATGTAAAAGTAAGATGACCATGTAACTTGTCATTCAAGTAACAGTTTCTAAAGCGAAGGCAGTATCACTAATAATTACTTCAGGACAATAGATGAACAATAGCATTGTTCTGAACAAAGTGGGATATGTGACCAATACTTTTAAAAGATACAGGGTGCAACAGAGAAAGGGGAGTGTGTGTACATGAAATCTGTATCTTAGACTTTTGTGGGACTGGGTCTCTCGTGGTCCAAGCTGGCTTCGAACTCACTAAATTCAGGGACATAGCCTTGAACTCCTGATCCTGATTCTCCTGCCTCCACCTCTGAAGCTCTGGTATTACAGCTTGGCTTTTTTAAATAAAAATTATTTATTTTTTGTTTATTGTTTTTATTTTAGGGGAATGAGCTGAAAGCGGTCCACCATTATCACAAAGTATGCAGGCTGAGTTTCTCACAGGTGGGTTTGTGTGTGTGTGGGGAGACGACACACAGACACCAGCACACCTAAATGGTGCAGCCTTGTCCTGGGAGGGTCATTTTCTTGATCATGGTGCATTCCCTCCTAGGTAAAGTGTGTGTGTGTGTGTGTGTGTGTGTTGGGGTTTTTGTTTGTTTGTTTGTTTTCTCAGTGCCTGGAAATAAAAACCACACACAGCTCGTTCTTTACCCCGGGTAGTTTAAGAGAGGCCTTAAAGAAAGAAGGGGAGAACGATCATCCTTAGGCCCGGAACTGACAACCGCCGCCCTAGTTCTAACGGGGCCGGGCCCTTCCTGCAGTTGCACAAGGCACACGCCTTCAGGCCCTTCAGCCAATCCCAGGTCGGAGCGTGAGAGCCGGCGTCCCTCGAGAGGCCTGGGCGGGTCTCAAAGCGGAGGAGAGGAGTTCCGTGTCACTCAAGCCCGAGGGCGGAGCCAATGCCGGCTCCCAGACGCGGCGCTCTGGCCCGTCAAGGCGCGACTCTATGGCCCCTCCGGGTTCCCTCTGCCCGCGCCCTGGAGGACCGCGCTCGTTTCCTTTTTGGCTGCGAGAGGTCCCGCCGCCGTGGCTGCGCTGGGAGAAAGATGGCGGCTGCCGTGCGACAGGATTTGGCCCAGCTCATGAATTCGAGCGGCTCCCATAAAGATCTGGCGGGCAAGTGAGTATTCCCTGGGAGTCCAGAGGCGGGAGCGAAGCCACCCATCCACCTTCCCGGGGGTGGCGGAGGTCCCCCGGGCCTGGGGCCGAGGTGGTAGGCCCGCGGGCTCAGGGGGGCGGGCCTCGAGGCGGCTCTGGCGGTAAATGCAGGGAGCAGCGGAGCCCTGCAGGGGACCGTGTGCTGGGTCCTGAGCGCCCCGAGACCCGGGCCGACCGCCAGCGTCTCAAGTCCTTGATAGCGTCCTCTGTGGGTTCCCTCGGCCCCGGGAAGCGTGGCGAGGAAGATGACGGCTGCCTCCCTCGGCGGTGGCCGCCTTCGCTAGCGTCTCCGGCCGGCCCAGCCACACCGAGTTTGACTTGGGTTTGCGGCCGCCTCCGCCCTCGCCTTGCTGGAGATACATTTATAATGCTACGATTCGAGGCAGAGTTTTTTTGTTTGTTTGTGTTTGGTTTCTAAGAGAAGGCTTTCCAGGATGACAGGGGCGCCGAGGAGGTATGGCCGCTGTCATGACGTCCAGCACCTCTCAAGTTCCTAAGCGTGTGTGGGTCCTTTCTGTCCTGGGTGCTCAGTCTGTCACCAACTCCGTAGAGGAGAACACAGGCAGACTGCCCTAGGCCTAGGATGTCAAGAACAGTGATGTTTCCCGTAGGCTGCCTAGGAATTTTGTCGAACCCTTAGAATGCTTAGGTCTGCTCCACGTCAGAATTGGAGACGTGTCAGCTCCCCCAGGTAGTCGTGGAACAGTTTAAGTCGTTCTCTTTTGGTAGATTTCACAGCTTTGCTTTCTGCGGAAAGGCGTTTTTTGTTTTTTGTTCGTTTGTTTTTTTGTTTTTCGACGTAGGGTTTCTCTGTGTAGCCCTGGCTGTCCTGGAACTCACTCTGTGGACATGGCTGGCCCCAAACTCAAGAGATCCGCCTGCCTCTGCCTCCCGAGTCCTGGGATTAAGGACGAGCCCGGCTCTTTCTGCTGAGAGCACGTTAGTCTAATTGGTGGGATACTCTTGCTCAGGCCTGCACGTTGAAATGCTGTGTATGTTGTGTGGCGGCTGTGCTGTTTTTCGCTGGTAAATTTAGTTATACCCTGGGCTTAACTACTTTATGCTTCATTTTTCTGCTTAAAAAAATGGTAGTATAATTAAATGAGACTTAGTCTTATCTAATTTCAAAAAAATGAGTGTGTCTATGTACTTACCACACTTAAATAACTGATTCAGTCCCTGGTATATAGAAGACGTCATGGAATTGTTACTGTTAAGCATTCGGTAAATACAAACAGACTTATTCCAGGAGTTGCAAATAGTTGACTATGTCTTCATTGTTTAGTCTTTTTTGTGTGTGTGTGTATTAATACTTTTTATAGATTTGGATGAAAGTAAAGCTAGCTTGTGTATTCTCTTGTATTTCGTTTGCTTCTCCACTGTATTACAGAAAACATAATCAGTTATCAGATAAGACACAGCTTTTCCAACTGGAAAGACTTCTGGAACTTTGACTTTCTATCTACTTCATAAGCTGAAGTGGAGATGAACAGCAGTATGCCTCCAATGGGTTGTTTCTTTTGTCTATTGCTGCTTAATCAATACACAGTTTAGTGGTGTAAAAGTACTTTTCCCCTCAGGATTCTGGTGTTGCCTGGGTTGTATCCCTGATCTTACCTGGTTCAATTATGCAGATTAATTTGGCTGGCAGTTCTGTTAGGGCTGGGCTTGTGTAGATATCTGATTGTTGGCGGGGTCTTTTATGCTCATTCCATAGTTTGGCTCTGGCTTTCTTCTGGGACTTCCTCCATCAGAGTGTTCTACCTGGATTAGAATGGAAGCTGCAAGGCTTGAGGCTAGTTAAGAAGTTTCCCATCAACTCTGTAAGACTGATGAAAGCAATAACAAAACCAGCCCGGGCTCACGGGAAAAGGAAATAGAATGTACCACTAACTTTTTAGTAGCCAAGTGATACTGCAAAGGAATATGGACAAGGGTGGTGTGAGTCACCGTTACTGTGGTAGTTTGCCACGTGAGTTTAAATAATTGGCTTGGTAAATGGTAGGCCATGCAGTCCTAGCTAGCTGGGGTGTCCTCCCTCAATATTGCTTTCTTTCTTGTCTTAAGATGCAGTTTATTATTTTTATTTACGTGTGTGTGAGTGAGTGCCGTCTGTGTGCAGGAGCCCATGGGTGCCAAAAGAGGGCATCACCCCCTGGACCTGGAGTTACGGGTGGTTGTGAGCCACCTGACGGGTGCTGGGGATTGAATTAAGGGTCCCTGGAAAAGCAGCAAGCACTCTTGACCACTGAGCCATCTCCAGCCCTCAGTGCTGCTTTCTAGAATATTCTTGGCCTTGCCTCTGGGTATTTACCAGTAAGAATGTGTTAGGGGCCGGCAGTGGTGGCGCATGTCTTTAATCCCAGCACAGGTGAATCTATGTGAGTTCGAGGCCAGCCTGGTCTACAGAGTGAGATCCAGGACAGGCACCAAAACTACACAGAGAAACCCTGTCTCAAAAAACCAAAAAGAATGTGTTTGGATGTTTACCCTCCTAACAAAACAGTTCTCCAGCCACATACCTTTGTGAAACACCGCGACATCTGTGCATCTAAGGTTTTCATATTGGAACTGAGAAACAACAGCTTCCACGTTAAGGAATTAGGAAGTACAAGATTCCTAATGCTGATGCCCTCGGTTCCCATGCAGTGTGCTGTTCAAGAAATATTGTTAAATCAGTAAATAGCCAGGAGGGGACAGAACTAATTGAACCCAGGTTTGTCTCAAAAGCTCACTTTTAACCAACAAGACTATATTGCTTTTCTTGTTAAAAACTCAATTAGGCCGGGCAGTGGTGGCGCACACCTTTAATCCCAGGACTCAGAAGGCAGAGCCAGGTGGATCTCTGTGAGTTTGAGGCCAGCCTGTTCGACAGAGTGAGATCCAGGACAGGCACCAAAGGCATACTCAGACCCATCCCCACACTGAGCTTGCTTTGTTGGTCTGCCTGGGCCCAGCAGTAGCCTACCTTTATTTGGACATAGATTAGATTGTTTGTTCATTTGTCCACTTCCTGGACCAGAATATAGTTTATTTTTAAAATGTTGTTTCTTTGAGGTCAGGTATCAGGGCATTGGTTATAGGTCTTTGTTGAATCATCCTTATGAAAATACAACCCTTAAGCCGGGCGTTGGTGGCGCACGCCTTTAATCCCAGCACTCGGGAGGCAGAGCCAGGCGGATCTCTGTGAGTTCGAGGCCAGCCTGGGCTACCAAGTGAGCTCCAGGAAAGGCGCAAAGCTACACAGAGAAACCCTGTCTCAAAAAACCAAAAAAAAAAAAAAAAAAAAAGAAAATACAACCCTTAAAACTTCTTCCTTCCAGTTCTAGAGTGTGGGAGGAATCCAGAGAAGGCTGGGAGGTGTTTTGCAGTTTAAACATTTCTTTTTGTTTGTTGTTTTGAGACAGGGTTTCTTGTAGCCCAGGCTGGCCTTAAACTCCTTCTTGATTCTTTTGCCTCAGGTTCCCCCAAACTGGGTTTACAAATGTGCCCTGCCAGGACCAACTAACATTTTATTTTAAAAAAAGTTATTAGTAATAGACTTCTTAGTTGCCTTTGCTTTCTGAGAAGACTTTTTTCAGAAGAAAAAATAAGAGTGTACTCTGCTCCAGCGAGGTAGACTTTGGATTAGAATTTTCTTAATAATAATGGAATAGACATGTTAAAATGAGCATATGCATGAGTGTCTGCAGTGGCAGAGAGACAGTAACCTCCAAGGCCCTTCTAACTCAAGTTCTTTGGTTCTCTGTTAATCCTCCAGGACAGTTTTAGTGATTTCCCATGTCCAGAATAAATGCTGTTTGTGTACAAACACTATGGAGCAAGTAGATAATGTTATTAGCATTATATATGGAGGAAAAAGCAGAAAATATACTTTTTATTTGTTCAAAGTAAACAGCTTTATTTAGGAAAAGTGAGAAAGGACTTCTGAGAGTGGGAGGGACTCCAGGGGGAGGAATACACACACACAAACACAAAGAAACTGAAGTCACATAGTAGTCAAGCCAGCATATAGCCCCATATTATGAGCTCCTAACCCCCAGTGACTTAAAACAGTAGTCATTTGCATGTATCTACAGTGAGCTGCAGACCAGGTGCACTGACTGCATCTACAGTGAGCTGCAGACCAGGTGCACTGACTGCATCTACAGTGAGCTGCAGACCAGGTGCACTGACTGCATCTACAGTGAGCTGCAGACCAGGTGCACTGACTGCATCTACAGTGAGCTGCAGACCAGGTGCACTGACTGCATCTACAGCAAGCTTGCAGACCAGGTGCACTGACTGCATCTACAGCGAGCTGCAGACCAGGTGCACTGACTGCATCTACAGCAGGCTTGCAGACCAGGTACACTGACTGCATCTACAGCAAGCTTGCAGACCAGGTGCACTGACTGCATCTATAGTGAGCTGCAGACCAGGTGCACTGACTGCATCTACAGTGAGCTGCAGACCAGGTGCACTGACTGCATCTATAGTGAGCTGCAGACCAGGTGCACTGACTGCATCTACAGCAAGCTTGCAGACCAGGTGCACTGACTGCATCTACAGCAAGCTTGCAGACCAGGTGCACTGACTGCATCTACAGCAAGCTTGCAGACCAGGTGCACTGCTCTGTCTTGTGAGTTGGTTGGCTTATATGTGACAACAAGGTTCCAAAGATAATGACAGAACGGGCATTTCATTTCTGCTACATTTTCTTGGTCAACAAGTTTAGAATGTGGTGGGGAAATAAACTTTTTTTTAAAATTTATGTGAAAAACTACCAAGTCAAATTGCAAAAGGACATAGATACTGGGAGTGAAAGAATTGTGGCCACCTTTTGAAAATATTCAAACTTACTCAGCTGAGCTTCACTGGGAAGCCCAATGGGTTAGATTCTGTGAGCAGTTCTGAGAATGTTTGTTAGATTATCTGTTTCCCTGTCTGCCTGCGCCCCCCCCCCCCTTTTTGACAGTGTCTGTATAGCTCAGACTGACTTTGAACTCACTGTAATCCTCCTGCCTCGGCCTTCCAAGTATTGCAACTATAGACATAAGCTGCTATTTGTGGTCTAAGTAATACCTCTTCATTACCTCTGCTCTGTCTTATTTCTCCTCTAGACTCCAGTGAAACCTCTGTTCAGAACAATGTACTGGAACTTGTATATCTTCTCTCTCATGTTTTTTTGTATTTTTATGCTTCATTCTAGATAAGTTCTTCAACTGTCTCATTTGCTGTTGAGTATTTAAGTTGGTTATAGTGTTTCTCAGTTCTGTAATTCCTTATGGTTTGTTTTCCAAACGACACAACACAGTTCCTACTTCCTTGTTGAGCTTCAGAGCTTACCTTATCTCCCTAGTGTAATTGTATTACAGTTTTTCTGGCTTCAGCATAAGTTCCTAGTTCTTGCATTAATTGTTACTTTTGTTGATGCTTGTTAATATTATCATGTGCCTTACTAATCTTTGTCTTTTGGCAAATTATTTTCAAAGCTATTTTTAGAGACAATTTGGAGCCAGAATCGTGTGTCAAAAAATGTTCATTTCCTTCTCTCAGCACCTGCTAACAGTCTTAAGACAAAGGGCTTCCGATTTTTTCCTTCTAGATAATCCTTGGTATTGAATTTGTACCTTATTTCAAGGTGCTTAAGTTTCCTTGTTTGGCAGACAAAGAACTTGAATTAGTCTCCCAGAAACAGCAACTTGCTTTTCAGTATTTCCAGCAGATTTACAGAGTGCTCCAAAGTAGAGCCCACCTTTTCTTTGTATTAGAAGTGTCTACCACCTCACTTCTCCCTCCATTGCTTTGAGGACTAGAAAATGCCTTCAGGACGAAGCTGTGGTTCACCTTTACATTCTTATTTTTTCCCTGTTCCCCATGTCTTTTCCATTTACTTATTTAAACTGTGTGCACGTGCATACATGTGTGCAGGTGCACGTGAGATCAGAGGACAAATTTCAGAAGTCATCAGTTCTCTCCTTCCATCATGGTTTCAAGGATAGAACTCAAGACATTAGGCTTGCATGAGAGGTGTTTCTTCTACTGAGCTAGCTCACTGGCATTCTTAGAGTCTTTCCACTCCCTTTACTGGGATGTTCCTTGAGCCTTGGAGAGGGTGGTGTAGAAATCCCATTCATTGATGAATATTCAACAGTCATTTATCCTAGTCACTCTAGAACCAGTTGTGAGTCTTTATAAATTACCACTGCCCACTGTAAAAAGAAGCTGCTCTGACTAAAGATGATAGTAGCACTATCTATAGAATAAGCATAATTATTTTGAAGGCCATTTGATGGGCATATGTCTGCAAAATGCCTATAGCAGCTTCCATACTAGGGCCTATAGCGTCTCCAGCCCTGGGCTTTTGACTCAGTCTACACTATCAGACATGAATTCCCCCCACAAAAGTCAAATCCAATCAGAAAGTGGTTGGTTATCTCCATTATTGACTTGGCATTATTATGCCAGTGGGCATACCTTGCTTGGTCAGTTAGTAGTGTTGAATACAAGGTCCACAGCTAAGTTAGACTTGTTGACAATTCTTCCTTCAACAGTACCTTCTGTCACAGTGAGGGTTAACCAGCAGAGCAGAAGCTTCTAGCCCAGCTTGATATCTCTGTGTCTTGTAACCAGAGCATGTGTGATTTTCAGCAATAGCACCTTACCATCTAATTCTAGTGGACAAACCACAGCAATGGTAATTGCCTATGTTGTTTGGTGTGTGTGTGTGTGTGTGTCTTAGTGTGTCTTAGTTAGGGTTTCTGTTGCTGTGTAGAGACACCATGACCAAGACAACTCAATAAAGGGAAAACATTTAATTGAGGTGGCTTACATTTTCAGAGATTTAGTCCATTATCATCATGGTGCAACATGGTGGCATGCAGGCAGACATGGTGCTGGAGAAGGAGCTGCTACATGTTAATACGTAAGCAACAGTAAGTACTGGGCATGTGTAGCATGAATTCTAATTGGACTTAATAATCAAAACCTGAAGTCAGGTATGGGGTAAATGCTGAAAGATCAGAGAAATAAAGGAACAAAGTCACCTCTTACCTCCACAACTCCTCAGATGTTGTTGTTTGTTTTTGCTTTTTACTGTTTGGGGGGATCCTGCCGTCCAGCTCCCAAATAAATCACACATGGAGGCTTACTTGTAATTATAAATGCCCAGCCTTAGCTTGGCTTGTTTCTTGCCAGCTTTTCTTAACTTTAAATTATCCCCATCTATTTTGCATCTGGGCTTTTCCTTTTCTATTCCTGTATACCTTTTTTTGTTTCTTACTCTGTGGCTTGCTGTCCCCTGGGTCCTCCTTCTTTCCAGATTTCTCCTTCTATATATTCTCTGTGCCTGCTAGCCCCACCTATCCTTTCTTCTGCTTGCTATTGGCTGTTCAGTTCTTTATTAGACCATCAAGTGTTTTAGACAGGCACAATAACACAGTTTCACAGAGTTAAACAAATGCAACATAAACAAAAGTAACATACCTTAAAATAATATTCCCCAACACTCAGACCAAAAAGGGAGCTGAGCTCCTATGTCTGCCTGCCTTATCACTTCCTGTCTCCTGTCTATACAGACCTCTAGACCTCTATGGTTAACTAATGGCTAGCCCCACCCTCTGATCTTCAGGCAAGCTTTGGTAGAGCACAAACAAAATAATCACATTTCCCCCTTTTTGTCTAAAATAAAAGGTTATAACCAATATAAGAAAAATTATATACAGTAACTACAATAACTGTATACAATATACACAGGCAATAAATACATTAACAATGTCTAGTCCATAAACATTTGACAAATTCAGAGATCATACTTCATTATCTAGCCTATCTTGGTGAGTCCAAAATGTTGTATCTAATTCAATTTCTATTCTAACTTACATCACCAAAACTATCTTTTAATGTCTCTCAACCCTAAAACATTTCTACCTCTTTAGTGAGTTTCTTTTCTGAATTTGTTAACAAGGAAAACCATAACATAACTATCTAGTCTTCAACTCCATCAGAGACCAGAGAAGGAAATATTACCTGAGTAAGCAGGAAGTACAAGCAAGCAACTTCCAAAAATGTGAGAAATGACAGAGACAGCTGGGGGCCTGGACAGTCACCCAAGGTTCCTCTGCAACATTGGGGCATCCATCTTTGGCCTACAGGCCTAACATCTGACAGACTTATCTGTGAAGCAGGATTTTTGAAGGGCTGTCCCATCTTGTCTTAGCAAAGTTCGGCAGTCACTCTCTTTTGTGTCCTGTTTGTCCATTTTGGACAGCATACTGTCAGCAGTCGAGGCAAGAGTGCTTTTTTGCCCAGTGGCTAACTTTTGCCACAAAGAAAGTAAACTGCATATGGAGTTTCTTCGATGCTCATCATCTTCTCTGAAGTAGATTGGTACTGCCAGGAGCAGACATGTCTCATTGTCATTTAAAAAAAAAAAAGAACCTATGTTATTAAAACTTTTTTTTTTGTCGGAGCTGAAGACCTAACCCAGAATGTATGTTTGTTTGTTTGTTTGAGACAGGGTTTCTCTGTGTAGCTTTGCGCCTTTCCTGCAACTCACTTGGTAGCCCAGGCTGGCCTTGAACTCACAGAGATCTGCCTGGCTCTGCCTCCCGAGTGCTAGGGCGTGTGCTGCCACTGCCCGGCTTAAAACATCTTAAATGCCATATTCTGTAGATCTCTGAAGTGTTTGAAGACCACTTGTTTATCTAAAATATACCTGTTTAACCTTGAAAACATACCTAACGACTACAAGTTTGATTGTAATAGGTGACTGTTTACCTGAATTTCTTTCTATCCTTAATAGTTTGTAATAATAACTTTCAAGGACTAGAAATTTGCATTACATTGTTAGATGAGTTGTATAGGTATAATAGTTTAAACAACAGTAGAAATGTATATACAGTATGTTCTAACAAAAATAACTCAAATTTGTGTCAATATACAAAGATCCGTATCAATGTAAAATATTTAAAACAAGTAGTTGCTTTTTAAAAGTAGATTTAATAATCTACCCTTTTATCCTATCATATCTATATCCCACTTTATTTTTCAGAATAGATTCAATAATCTATCCTTTTTTTCTTTTTTTTTTTTGGAGCTGAGGATCGAACCCAGGGACTTGCGCTTGCTAGGCAGTCTATCCTTTTATCCTATCATTTCTATATTCCCCTTTTTCTTTCCAAAACAAGAACCCTGAATCTAATCTCCTTTGTTCAGCTTTTTTCCTGACCATTACCAATATAACTTGTAGCCAACCACCCTAAACAATGACAATTATCCATAACCCATTGAAAGACCAAAAACTACCTACCCCACCTCTTGGGAATGTGGGTGTTGTTTTCTTAAAATTACTTCCTGCTGCCTGGGGCAATGGCATCTTTAGGGGATCCTGAGAAGAAAAATTTGGGTTGTCAAGTCCTGGGAGAGGTAACCGTATTATTTGTTGTCCATTCTCTGGGTAATAGAAAAGTGCAGGTGGACTTGTCTCAAGTCCTGGCTGGAGTAGTCTGTGAGGCTGGGTCGTCTCAGCTAGCTACCTCAAAATTGTCCTGAGCAGTTTGTATTCCAAAGCTGATCTTTAGGTGGCTTTTGTCAGCTTAGTGGCATTATTGTAGTGCAGGTGGAATTGTCATTGTGGGGTCCCATCATCCTTTTGGAGACTTCAAAGGTCGCTGTTAGGTGTGGTCATGGTTTACAGCAGAAAACTTAAACATTTTAAATGTCATTTGCAGTAGATTTCAAAGAGGTTAAAGGATGAATATTTGTTATGTACATCCAGAGTACAAATCTTAATTCCTAATTACCTGATAGAGACTCAGACCTGAAATCATGTACAGGAAACTAGATGAAGCCTTTTTCTAGAATTAGTACTTTATATGACTATTAATGTCATGACAAAATAAAAATACATATATATATAATATATTGATCTTATAAATTTTGAGATAATATACCTTAAGAAAAGCTTTACAGAGTCAAAATAAAACCAAAGGATCATGAGATTAGTGGCAATAGAATAGTCCCTAATTTTGGTTTTTCTTTTGTCTCATATTAGGTGGCTCTTCGACTTGAGACAGAGATTTTGAGTTTACTTTAACAAGCATGCTTGGGTTTAGAGAAGGAGAGAGCCATGCTCCAACTTTAAAGCCAGCTTTGATTTTCAATTGAACTGTGACTACAAAGAGACTATTTGCATTTTATATTTGTACAGAACAGCAGAAACAAACATTTGGGAAGATTTATGAAAGTTACCTGTTGGATATGTGACACACCAATAGGTCAATTTACTCTCTTTCTTGGGACATTTTTTTTTTTCTGGATAATTTGTCCTTTTTCTTCATGTCTTGTTTGTTCAGTGTTCTTCAGATTCCTTATCTGAATGCCTTCATTCTTCTGAAAGACAAAAACAAAACTCTTCCCCAACCCTAATTTGGGGAAGTTCCCTTTTGGAAAGTTAAATCTGATCAAATGAAAAGCATTTGTTAGTTTTATAGGTTAGTTTAGATTGAACAGCCATGCTGTTTGATGAACTATCATCTCTTCTAAGTAAGTGGTCTCTCTTGTTCAAATCTAATTTTTATCAATTTTGCTATATGGTTTCTCCTGAATTTTTCTTCTCTCTTCTATAGCTGGTCTATCATCCAGAGCAGTGTGGTTTCTTACAATAAACATTAAGTTCTTTAATTGCTCTGGGAAGGAGTTTCCTCCATGATGACAGGAAATGACTGAACTGAATTTGACATGGGGTCCTACGAGAGACCCCTCAAGGCGTTTTCTAATGGCAACAGGTTACCTTTTCTGTCCCTCATTGATTTTCATTCATTAGTCCAATGTTTGCCTTTGCCACACCTGCATAATCCAGAAGGGAGGGCTTTCTGTTTGGATTATGCTTAGAAAACACATTGTTTCTAGGAATGCCACGTTTACAATCCCTTTTTAGGTGAACTTGTTTACTGCAATTGAAACACTTGACATTTTGATTTTTCTTCAACCCTCTGGAAATCACCTCTCCTATCCAAGCATCATCATTGTTATGAGATTCAATATTAATTATATCTCGGATCCATTCCTCCAAGGGTGCTGACCTTGCCTTTAATGGCCTAATTACCCTTTTGCATTGTGTATTAGCATTTTCAAAAGCCAGAGATTCAATTATTATTTGTCTAGCTTCTGAATTTGGTATCATTTTATTTACTGCTGAAGTCAATCTTTGTAAGAAATCAGTGAAAGTTTCTTTTCGGCCCTGTATAACTTTAGTAAATGACTCAGTTTTCTTTTCTGCTTCTTCAATTCTGTCCCAAGCATTCAAGGCTGCTGCGTGGTATAAAGCCAGAATGTGGTCATCATATAGAGATTGCTTTTCTACATTAGCATAATCACCTTCTCCAAGAAGTTGATCTTGGGACATTTCCATACCCCCGGCTCTACTTCGTTGTTGAAGGCGCTTAGCCTCATCCTTCCACCAGGTCCTCCACTGTAATTGAGGACCAGGCTCCAAGACTGCCGTAACCAAGTCTCTCCAGTCTTGAGATAATAATTCTATTACAAATTGACCATGGTTTAACATCGGCTTCACAAAAGGTGATTGCATGCCATATGAGACTGTTGCTTCCTTAAATCTCCTCAGATCTAACATTTCCACAGGAGTCCATTCAGCTCTTACACAGCATTAGAGGTATCTGTCATTTGGCAATTCCAGTAAGGTTACTGGATAAATTAAAGTTGGTAGTTTGAAAACCTGAGGCTGTTTCCTCTCTAACCTTATAATGCAGCACTGAGATTGGTTCTCCCTTAAATTCCTCTGTCTGGGTCTGAATATCTCTATGATCTGTTTAAATAAGTTTTTCTAAAACTTGTATCTTAGCACTCATATTAACCAACTTTTTTATTGATAAAGATAAAACCAATAATGTTTATAAGTGACATTATATAAATCCCATCTAAATTAATTATGCTCTCATTTAATTCTTCTATTTTCAAACCATCCAGCATATTATCAGACCTAATTCCCTCCATTGTAATAGTGTCGCCCCCCCCCCTTTTTTTTTCCCAAGACAGGATTTCTCTGTGTAACAGCTCTGACTGCCTTAGAACTCACGATGTAGACCAGGCTGGCCTCAAACTCACAGAGGCCTGCCTCTGCCTCCCGAGTGCTGGAATTAAAGCACGCACCACCATGTCCTGCTGTATTTCCCATTTTTTAATGTTGGAAAAATCTCTCTCTTTTAACCAATTCCTCCCTTTAAGAATTCCCAGTTGTCTCCCCAAATCTGCTGCTGACTCAGATAATGATGAAGTGTCAGGCTGACTGCTGTTGCATAGAACAGTAGAAGCTGGAGCGTGTGTCAAGGCAGCCACCTAGTGTGGCAGCAGCCCGAGGAGGGGGTCCAGGGAACCCACTGTATGAAGAAGGTACACAAGGGATCATGGGGAAGAAACATGTGCAGCAGGAACTGCCTAAAAGCAGCACTGGTTGGTGGTGAGGGGCCTCTCTGGCAGTATATTGAGCCCAAGCACCTGTGGAGTCTGTTGCAGAGAGACTGCAACAGAATAAATCTCAAGCTCATTCAGAGGCTTAGGGGAAAAAGAGGAAAACCTAGATGGCAAGGTGGTGACTCGGGTGGGAGACACCTTCTGACCCCTGCACAAGCAGCTCCAGTAGATGGGAATATAAGATGGGCGGAGACAGGAGCTCGGCCCCCTTTTCAGTCTGAGGAGCCGTGGAGGTAAGAGGTGACTGTGGCTGCTCCTTTACTTCTCTGATCTTTTAGCATTTACCCCGATATCTGACACGGAGTTTTGATTATTAAGACCAATTAGAATTCATGCTACAGGTGTGGCTTGAGCATATATGAGACCTCAAAGCCTCCGTCCACCGTGACACACTTCCTCCAACAAGACCACACCAACTCCAACTAGGCCACACCTCCTAATAGTGCAACTCCCTTTGGGGGCCATTTCCTTTCAAACCAGCACAGGGGGGTTAGGAGCCTTTCTGGCTGTGTTTTTAAAAAATGGATGCTTGTTTTTATTTTATATGTGTTAGTGTTTGCTTACATCTATGTATACGTGTGTGTGCTTTGTGCCCTTGAAGGCCAGAGAAGGCATCAGTCCCCTGGAACTAGAGTTACTGATGGTTGTGAGCTGCCATGTGGGTGTTAGGAACTAAACCTAGATCCTCTAGAAGAGCAGCAAGTGCTGTTAACCACTGAGCCATCTCTCCAATCCAGCCATGTTGTTTTTTAACAGAGTTGGTCCAGTCACATATTCATCATTACTGTAAATGGGAATCCAATAGTAAGTACATACTTGTATCAATCATTTTAAAAATGAATTATTTTAAACTTATATGTATTGTGTTTGTATGTCTGAGTGTATATGTCACATGGGTGCAGGTGACCAGGAAGGTCAGAAGAGGATATCAGATCTCCTGGAGCTAGAGTTATAGGCAGCTGTGAGCACCTGGTTGGTGATGAGTACCAAGTTCAGGAAGAGCAGTAAGTGTTCCTAACTGCTGAGCCAACTCCAGCCCCCTGGTCTTGAACTCTTAACCCTGTTACCTGAGACTTCCAGGAGCTGGGATTACAGGCCATGTGCTACTATACATTGCTCAACTTCTTACTGTTACCTTCTTTGCTATAAGACTGTCATAGACTAAAGTTATTTGTAAATTTTTTTGGTACCATACATAAAATCTTACATGCTATCTTTGGGTTTTTTTGAGACCTAAAAAGGTCCCCCTTTTTTAGCCCAGGTTAGCCTTGAGTTTACGATCCTACTACTGCTTCTGCCTTCAAGTGCTGGTAATAGGCACATCACCACACCTAGTTTAAGCAGGCCGTTTGGGTCAGTTGAAAACTTCATTTGAAAACTTTTATTTGCTTTTGGTTGTTCTTCCTATTACTAGTACAGACTAATAAGTTTTGAAACTATGTGTTAAAATTTAGAGTAATTGGACTGGAGAGATGGCTCAGGTTAACACTGTTCTTATTGAAGACTCAGGTTCATTTCCCAGTACCTGCTTACATGGTGGCTAACAACCATCTGTAACTCCAGTTCCAGACTCTTCCAGAAGAGGGCCACAGAGGCCATTGTGGTTACTGCATGCTTGTTGTGCACAGACATCTATGTAGGCAAAACATCTATACACAAAGTAAAAGTAAATAAATCTCAATTTGTTGTTGTTTGGTTTTTTGAAACAAGGTTTCTCTATGTAGCCCTGGCTGTCCTGGAACTTACTTTGTAGATCAAGCTGTCCTCGAACTTATGCAGATTCACCTGGCTTTGCCTCCCAAGTGCTAGGACTAAAGGTGTGGGCGACCACACCTGGCATCAGAAAATTTTAACTTTAGGTTAGGCAGCAAATTTATGTAAGTACTCGTCTTTGAATATTAGCATGTGTAAAAAACTCTAGAAGTATGTAAATATAAGCTTTAGCTATAACTTTGATTTAATAGAATATAATTGAATTTGAAAATAAATCAGTCAAAAAAATGATACATCGTTAAGCATTACCTATCTGAAAATGTACCCAGATCAATAAATATGTAGATAATTTGTGTATACATGAATTTGTGTGTGTGTATACTATAAGAGTGAGAAAGCTAAAATGAGATATTCATTAGAATTAGTTTTCTAATATCATTCCTATCCCTTAAAGAGTCTGACTTAATAATACATAAAGTAACACTTCTGTCTCTAAAGGCTCACTGTTTCCTTTCTGCTGTTGGATAATGCCCTTGTACACTGGTTTAATAAAACACTGATTGGCCAGTAGCCAGGCAGGAAGTATAGGCAGGACAAGCAGATGAGGAGAATTCTGGGAAGAGGAGGACTGTGTCAGGAGTCACCAGCCAGACATAGAGGAAACAAGATGATAAGGCAGAACTGAGAAACTGTACCAAGCCACATGGCTAAACATAAATAAGAATTTATGGGTTAATTTAAGTGTAAGAGCTAGTCAGTAATAAGCCTGAGCTAATGGCCAAGCAGTTATAATTAATATAAACCTCTGTGTGTTTACTTGGGGGAAGTGAGTGGGAGAGATTTGTCTTGACCGCTGGCCGGCTAGGACACAGGAAAACTTCTAACTACATCTTTTCTTTTTACACCTGCTAGCACGCCTGCTTCCATTGTGGTTTTCTGTAACTAGGGATGGGGATTTTGGATGAGTTGGGAATGAAACTGGATGGTAGCTTTGAAAATGGGCCCTACAAAATATATCACCAGTCTGAATGCTCTGTCCTATTTATGCAAGTTTTTCTTCTAGGCTTCATTCTGAACCACTTTCTGAATTATTGAAATGTTGTTATGTTTGTAAATGCATTTAACTAGCCAGATATGCTGGCTCGTGCCTATAGTTCAAACACTGGGGAAACTGAGGAAGGAGGAGTCTCTGAGTTTAGCCAAGGTGATGCTGAATTCCTGGTCAACGTGGACTATAAAGGGAGATCCTAGCTCAGAAAACAGAAACAAATAAAATGTTTTTAACTAGTGCTTTTTAAAAATAATGTGTTAAGATAAAGAATGGAGCCAGGTGGTAGTGGTGCATGCCTTTAATCCCAGAACTCAGGAGACAGAGGCAGGCGGAGGCGGAGTTCAAGGCCAGCCTGGGCTACAGAGTGAGTTCTAGGAAAGGTGCAAAGCTGCACAGAGAAACCCTGTCTCGAAAAACAAAAAACAAACAAGCAAAAAGATTGGTGTAGTTGACCTGGATTGTGGGTAAAGATGCTTGCTAGGAAAACCTGGAGACCTGGGTTTGATCCCCAGAGCCCATGTAAAGGGGAAGGAGAAAACCAGCTCAACAAAGTGGTCCTCTGACTTCTACATGTACACCATGGCATTTTTGCCCTCACCCACAATATTTTTAAGACTTATTTTATGTGTATGGGTGTTCTGCCTGCATGTGTTTCTGCATTGTGTGTGTGCCTGGTGTCCACAGAGGCCAGGAAGGGTGTCAGACCCCTGGAACTGCAGTTACAGATGTTGTGAGCCACCGTTTGGGTGCTGGGAAGTGAACCTGGTCCTCTGCAAGAGTAACCACTGTTCCATCGCATGAGGCTCAATAGTAAATGGTTTGGTTTTTGTTCTGTTTTTTTTTTTTTTTTTTTTTTTTTGAGACAGGGCTTCTCTGTGTAGCCCTGGCTGCCCTGGCACTCACTCTGGAAACCAGGCTGGCCTTGAAATCACCTGCCTCTGCCTCTCAGGTGCTGGGATTAAAGGCATTCACTACCACTGCTGGCAGTTAATGTTTTTAAAAAGACAAAAGAGAGGGCTGAAGAGATAGGTCACTGGTTAGAGTGCTGGCCACTTACTCCTAGAGAACTGGTGTTAGTATCCCAGCATCTACACTGGGCGGCTCACAACCACCTGTAACCAACTCCAGGGATGATCTGATGTCCTTTCCTGGCCTCCATGGGCACCCAAATTCATGTGACAGATGCTCACACCAACAGATGTGTCAGATGCTCACACCAACAGATACATAAATAAAAAAAATCTTAAAGATTAATAAAAAGATGAAAATAATAAAATTTAGCCCTCTTCTGACTCAGTTTAAGAAGTACAATGTTATATCTGCTCACTTGGTGCCACATACCCTTCAAGACAGTGTATTTCAGTGGCGAAGCTCCCGTCCTTTTGGGCTTGTGTTTCAGGAAGGAACTCACTGTTGCCTGGTAATCGTTACTGTTTACTTTTAGCGTTTCTCTTACTTGTATTATAGTGCCAATTTGAACCATATGTGGTAATGGATAGTAAACCAGTTGCTAGAACTGAATGCAGACATCTGACAACATAAAGATCATTGTTAGTGCATTGGGCTTGGTGGAGTTTGTTTTGGACATACTAAGACATTAAGTCTGTCTAGGCAATATTATCTTATTGTTGATGATCCTAGATTCAGGAGGTTGACAAGCTGGTCACCTCAAATAATGGTCTTGTGTGTCTGTATAACATACAATTGAAGAAAAATGTAGCTCACTGTTTAAGACACTTGAAAGAGCCAGGTGTGGTGGTGCATGCCTTTAATCCCAGGACTTGGGAGGCAGAGGCAGGCGGATCTCTGTGAGTTCAAGACCAGCCTGGTCTACAAAAAGAGTTCCAGGGCAGCCAGGGCTATGCAGAGAAACCCTGACTCAAAAAACAAAACAAAACTAAACAAAGAAGAAAATTGGTATTCTGTTGTTGTGAACCTAAGCCTTTAACAGCTGAACTATCTCTCCAGCCCCAAAATTAGTGTTTTAGTTCTAATTTTAAATGGGAATTTTCAAGAAAAAGGCATGTTAGATTCAATTATATAGAGCTAGTAACACAGTTATGAATTTACTTCTCTTCTGATGGGCTTGAACATTAAAAAAAAAAAATCTGGTACCCAATATTAAAAACTAGAGGTAGCACCTTAGATTTACGGGTTTAGTGTTTATTTTTAAAATTGTTACGATTGCAGTCGGGGGATAGTGCACACCTTTAATCCCAACACTTGGGAGGCAGAGGTAGGCGGATCTTCGAGGCCAGCCTGGTCTACAGAGCGAGTTCCAGGACAGTCAGGGTTACACAGAGAACTAACCCCGCCTTGAATTCACCCCCACCCCCGCTCATGCCCCAGATTGTTAAGATTGTGTTTGTTTATTTTATTATTATTATTATTATTATTTTTTGGTGTGTGTGTGTGTGTGTGTGTGTGTGTGTGTGTGTGTGTGTGTGTAGTGGTCTGAGAACAAATTCTGGAAAATCAGTTCTCTCCAGTGTGTGGGTCCCTGGGATGGAACTCAGGTGTCAGAATTGGTGGAAAGTAACTTTATCTGTTGAGTTGTTTCACCAGTCCTGAGGCTTAGTATTTCTTGTGATGGGCTGGAAACTTTAAAAAATACAGATTTTTTTTTTCAGTATGCTGTAAAGAAAACTGCCAACTACAGATTAATGAGAGAAAGTATGGTAAATTGAAAAGACTGAGTACGTGTCAAAGTTAGTGGTAGAAATGAATAAATAGGCAGGGTATGGTGGCACAACCACAATCCTAGCATTTGGGAAGCTCAGGGTTGCCAAGTTAGCTGGGCTACGTAGAGAATTCACGGCCAGCTTGGACCTATATCACAGTCAAACTCTGACTCAGAAACCCAGAAACAGACAGACAGTAAGATGAATAAACAAACTTAGGAATTTATTTATTAGACAGTGACTGTCTTAGTTTCATTTCTGTTGCTACTATAAAATACGGTGAAAGCAACTTAGGAGAAAGGGTTTATTTCAGGTCACAGTTCCAGGTGACTGTCCATCACTGCTGGAAAGTGAAGGAAGCAGGAGCTTGAGGCTGCTCCACATCACAGTCAAGAGCAGAGAGAGAATAAGTGCGTGTGTGATTGTGCTCAGCTTTCGTTCTCAGTTCTTGTGTTCAGAATCCCCTGCCTAGGGAATAGTGCTGCCAGCAGGGGGAGGGTCTTCACCTTTAGTTAGTGCAGTCGGGGTCTCCTGCAGAATTGTCCACAGGCCAGTCTAAGACACTCCTCGTGGAGACTCTTCCTCAGTGGTCCTAGATCAGTTTAAGTTGATAAGTAGAACTAAACATTCATTATTTTTATGTGATACTGTTTTAGGTATCGTCAGATTCTGGAAAAAGCCATCCAGTTATCTGGGACAGAACAACTAGAAGCTTTGAAAGCTTTTGTGGAAGCGAGTGAGTAGACTGGAAGTGTCCTGCTTGTCTTCTGTTACTGAGTAGTTCTTGAAAGCCTCGTCAACCTGTTGTACAACAACCAACAGTAAATGTGCTTTGAGATTGTTTTATTCCAGACTTTTAACTGCTTACAGTTGGGTTAATTCTCAATTGAATTATCTTCAAATTTGAAAACCCCAATTAAGGTTTTGTATAGATACTCTTTGCTTTCCCTTTGTACAAAAATAAAGAGAAAAAAGGAAAAGTATAAAATTTTCAAGAAATAAATTTTCCCCAGTCTCTCCATTTCTTAGAAAAGTTACTATATTTTTCCTGCCTTGTGGTAGATAATCTAATTAGTAAAATCCAGCATAAGGAAACTAATTATGTAGCATGAGATGATAAGTCTCTGAGTAATACATTGAAAGCTGCCCTCATAGAGGTTTTAAATGATAATTTTAAGTGAAATTGAACTACTTAATGGAAACTTAGGATTATTCATGTTTCATATTTCTCATCTTATTTTTAATAAGTGGTGAATGAGAACGTCAGTCTTGTGATCTCACGGCAACTGCTGACAGATTTCTGCACACACCTCCCTAACCTGCCGGACAGCACAGCCAAGGAGATCTATCACTTCACCTTGGAGAAGATCCAGCCTCGAGTCATTTCCTTTGAGGAACAGGTAAAAGTCTAGATTAGAGATTTTGTTGCTTTGTTTCATTTTGTTTTAATGAATCAGGAGACTGAAGTTCCTAATTCCTGGTAATTTTTTTTTTTTTTTTTTAAGAAATTTTTTTTTTAAAGATTTATTTATTATGTATACAGTGTTCTGTTTGTATGTATGTATGTCTGCACACCAGAAGAGGGCACCAGATCTCATTATAGATGGTTGTGAGCCACCATGTGGTTGCTGGGAATTGAACTCAGGACCTCTGGAAGAGCAGCTAGTGCTCTTAACCTCTGAGCCATCTCTCCAGCCCTGGAAGAAATTTTTATAAAATGTATTTTAATTATGTTTTCTCCTCCCCCAATTTATCCCAGGAGCTCCCCACCTCCTTACCCACCCCAACTTTATATTCTTTTTTTCTCTTTCTTTCTTTTTTTTTTTTTTCTGTTTTTCGAGACAGGGTTTCTCTGTGTAGCTTTGGAGCCTGTCCTGGATCTCACTCTGTAGACCAGGCTGGCCTCAAAGTCACAGAGATCCGCCTGGCTCTGCCTCCCGAGTGCTGGGATTAAAGGTGTGCGCCACCACCACCCGGCCTCTTTTTTCTTTAAAAAAACAAAAATCCATAAAAACCTCCAAGAAACCAAAATAAGAAACAAATGAACAAAACCTACAAAGACAAAGAAACAAAAATCAAAACAAAGGAACAAAAGAGCAATAAGACAAAATATGTTGGGTGCTGGAGAGATGGCTCAGCGGTTAAGAGCTAACTGCTCTTCCAGAAGGCTCGAATTCAGTTCCCAGCACCCACATGGCAGCTTACAACCGTCTGTAATGCCAGGGTCCAGTACCCTCACATAGACATACTTGTGGGCAAAACACCAATGCACATAAAACAAAAATAAATAAAATGTCCAAACAAAGCAAAATGAAACAGGAAGTCCACGGAAATCCCATTGAGTTGGGTGTGGGCCTGATAGACCCACAGAGACTGATGGTCCCTTTGCCATAGGGTATCCGTTGTAAGCATCTTCTTGGGGAGGTGTACGGCTGTGTGTTTACTGCACCTCTCGGGGCTGGAGCCCAGGCTGGCTTAACCTCTGCAGGCCCTGTGCCGGCTGCTCAGTCTCTGTGCGTTCACATGTGTACCAGACGTGTTGTGTTACAACAGCAGATTTTGATCTTAAAATAATAGGTTATTTTTATGATCTGATGTTATTAACTCCTTAAGGGAAAAACATGCTTGGTTTCATATTTTGTATAAAATTGTGTCAAACAGCATTTACAATAAGTATTAGGATATTGCAGCTCCAACTGGAGAGTTAGTAAAGTTTTTTTTTTTTGTTTTTTTTTAAAGATTTATTTATTTATTATGTATACAGTGTTCTGCCTGTATATATCCTTGCAGGCCAGTAAAGGGCACCAGAACTCATTACAGATGGTTGTGAGCCACCATGTGGTTGCTGGGAATTGAACTCAGGTCCTCTGGGAGAGCAGCCACTGCTCTTAACCTCTGAGCCATCTCTCCAGCCCTAGTAAAGATTTTTTATTTGATTTTATTTATTATTATGTGATATGTGGGTATGTAAACAGGTGCCACCATGCACAGGTAAAGGTCAGAGGACAGGTCTGTAGAATTAGTTCTGCTCTTTGGCGTGCCTATGGGTTCTAGGGCTCAAACTCAGATTATAGGCCTTTGTTGCATTTTGTCTTGAGCAATCTCAGTAGCCCTAGTAAGATTATATACAAGTTAAGATTAAAGACATAGGGAAACTCCAACATCATGTATGTTACAACACAAAAGCAAAATTTAATACTGAAAACAAAATGTTGCCACAATCCACATTGCAGAAATGTGTCCTTTCAGTGCATTATTTTGATATTCTGTGAATGCACACTTGATAGAAAAAATTGGATGATCTACATAAACCTGTGCATTCTTGTCAGCTTACTGTATTGAAGGAGAGCACTGTTAGAGTAACATCTCTGTCATTCCAGGTGGCTTCCATAAGACAGCATCTTGCCTCCATCTATGAGAAAGAAGAAGACTGGAGAAATGCAGCCCAAGTGTTGGTGGGGATTCCTCTGGAAACAGGACAAAAGTATAGTAAAGAGTGGATCTGGATGGACGTGTAGAAGTGCTCACTAACACCCTTTCTTACTCCTAGTGTAGACAATACAAATACATGTGTCAGATGGTAGGAAGTGCTTCTCAGGAAGTGACTGTGAGCTGTCCGAGGGCAGCGTGGGACAAGTCACTTTGTGTTGTTAACACAGAGGTCTTAAGGTGTCAGCGTACTTGTAGTGTTTTCTTAAGAATAAGGATACCAGTGTGAGTAGAGGTAACACAGAGAAAGACAAGAGAAGGAAGTCAGTACTAGGGATCAGAGCCGATGGGTTCTTGAAGCCATTTGTAAGGACTTTGATTCAAAGAAATATGAGAAGGCCACACACTCAAGAGGCAGAGGCAGGCAGATCTCTGTGAGTTCTAAGCCAGGCTGGTCTACTCAGTGAGTAGTGGGCTAGCCAGGGCTTCATAGTAAGACCTTCCCTCAAAAACAAAAAAAGGAAAATGAGAGTGAGCCATTAGATGACTTTGAGCAGCAAAGTGACATGATGTGATCTGTGTCTTACAGAATCACTGACTACTGGGTAGAGAATAAACTGTTAGCAGCAGAAGTAGAAATATCGATATTAAGCTTATGCACAGCCATAGCTGAGGGGGAGGATCTGAGAAATGCTGTCTTCTGGAGATCGCCTGTGGCTTTGCTTAATTTCCTCTGTGGAATATACAAAATAGTCAAGTCCTGAGCAGTTGGAAACATGGAGTTGCCGTGCCCTGTAGGGAGTAGGTTTTAAGGGGCATTCAAGTGTACATTTTGTATTGCGATAACTAGGTTAAGTTAACTAGTAGTGAGTAGAGTATTTTAGTCTGCACGTAGTGCAGCATGCTTGATTACAAGTAGACATTTGGGAGCCATTGCCTCTCTACTAGATTGGATTGATCCTTTCCAGGGGAGGTAAAGGATGTAGTTAGAGAAGAGGAGTGAGCACTGTGGCCTGGAGCACTCCGACCTTAAGTGAGAATTGGCTGGAGGGAGTCGTAGCACGTGGGAAGGATTGTCCATTGGGGTGAGAACAGTAGAGTGTGCTCCTTCCTAGACACCAAAGGAGGGAAAGAGCAGGCGTGAGGCCATGCTGATGACGAGTGGACTAAGGGTTGGCTGGGGTTAGCATTCATCAGGTGTCGGGGCGGGCAAGGCTACGGGAGGTATTGGTGAGACTGAGGAGAACTGAAGCCTGATTGGAGAAGTGAATGTAGACAGCTCTCTGGTGGAGTTTTCATAAAAAAGGAGACAATAATTAGTGTAGGAGACCACAGTGAAGGCCAGAGGGGTTTTGTTTGTTTTTTGTTTATTATGTACAAAATGTTCTGTCTGCATATATTCCTACACTACAGAAGAGGGCACCAGATCTCATCATAGATGGTTGTGAGCCACCATGTGGGTGCTGGGAATTGAACTCAGGACGTCTGGAAGAGCTGCCAGTGCTCTTAACCTCTGAGCCATCTCTCCAGCTCAGAGGTTTTTAGTTTATGATCCATAAACTAAATCTGGAAATTAAGATTTGAATGGTGGTGCACGCCTTTAGTCCCAGCACTCTGGAGGCAGAGCCAGGTGGGTTTCTGTGAGTTCAAGGCCAGCCTGCTCTACAGAGTGAGTTCTAGGACAGCCAGGGCTACATAGAGAGACCTTATCTCAAAAAACAAAAGTTTGATGTTGAGAAATTGGCAAAGGAACCTCGAAGAAGAGTATAAAAAGAGAGGAATCTGGTAGGAGGGTGGGCATCTTAGACAGGCGTCATCTTGGCTCGCCACACTTCGTGTAGGGCTGTCCTGCAAGGTCAGCAGCCCTGGCCCTCCTTTCTCAGGGCAGCGGCAATGCCATGCCTCGCCGTAACCGTCAGAAATGCCAGATGTTCCCTGGCGGGCAGACTTGGCGCAGGGATGTGAGGAACACGGAGAAGAGGCCGTGTGTGCGAGTGGGGTTTGTGCAGGTCCTCGGGTTGCTCTCTCAGTGAAGTCAGGTGCAGGCACCAGCTGCAGTTGTAGAGGGGCTGGGAACCCGCAAAGTGGGAAATAGAGGAGTCGAACTTTGGATAAACGGGAACTTCCTTTCCTTAGAAATTATTCATTGGATGTTTAAAATAGTGAATAGGTTACCTGATAGAAAATTGAAAAATTAAAGAAGCTTAACGTGATATAACAATTCATATCAGTTAAGTTGTGAGTGGGAAAACATAAACTGTTGATAATAAATAAGCTGAACAAACGATTTCAGTTCATAGACATGCTTCCCATGGTCTGTCCCTTCCCCACAACAATCAGAACAAGAATTAATTTCAGGGTGGGAGCCAAGTGAATTTTAATTGGCTTTTTTTTTTCCCCTTTCTTGCTATAAGGTATTATTGCTTTGGCTGGCAAATAGAAAAGATTACTTTTCTGAGTATTCATCTTGAATTGTGGGTTTGAGTTATGTAAGGTCTCCAGTTCTTCATTCCTGGAATACGATGTAACCAGTGAGGAAGGAAGGAAGGAAGGAAGGAAGGAAGGAAGGAAGGAAGGCAGGCAGGCAGGCAGGCAAGCCACCTGCACTCTCCCCACTTCCCTAATCAAGACGAGGTTTTGTTGTCTGTATACAAACGCTCTTTACTTGGGTAGCAGAAATACATTGTAATGATGTTTGACATGCTACTGTATTCCACAGTTTATGTTTTTGATATAGGGTCTTGCTATATAGCCCTGGCTTGGTATGTAGACCTGGCTGGCCTCAAACTCAAAGAGATCTGCCTGCTCTGCATCCAGATTGCTGGGATAAAAGGTGTGTGTCACCATGCCCAGCCATAGCCTTTTCACTTAAAAAAAAAAATAGATGGTGTCTGTAAGCACCTAGTAATGATTATCACTACGTATTTTTCCACCTTTTTACACACCACAGCTTCATTCCTATAAATCCGATACAGTGATTTCCATTTTTTCCTAGCATAAGTAATTATGAGTAACTTTACAAGTTACTTCTTGTTACTTACTGTAATTACATCCCCTTGAGTCTTTAGGATTTGGTATCTGGAAGTAAAGTATAGTGGCTTAAAGACATACAATGTAAAGAATTCAGAGGATCACTGGGGAATTAATGCCAGATTGTTGTCCAGGCAGGCTGAGCCTGGGTGTACTTCCACTAGCAATGTCTGATAAGCCTGAAACGTGGCACTTGTGTACTTGTTCTATGAGACTATCTGAGGACTAGGAGCAGCTTTGATATGACCAGTGATGATAAAAATATAAAAGATCAGGGAATCTTAGCTTTTTTCTATAATGTATTATATTAAGAATTTTATTATTTGTTAAAAATTTTCTTGACAAAATACTCAGTCTGTTTGTCCTGTTTTGATTTTTATTTATCCTAGACAGTACAATGTAGATTATAAACTGGAGACTTACCTGAAGATTGCTAGGCTGTATCTGGAGGATGATGATCCTGTTCAGGCTGAGGCCTATATAAATCGAGCATCCCTGCTTCAGAATGAATCCACCAATGAACAGTTACAAATACATTATAAGGTAACAAATGAGCTAGTTTGGAATTAACTTTGTATTGATGAATTATATACCAAGATGTTTCAAAACATCTGACGAATGTTTATAAATTTGGGAAATTTCCTTTGCTTCTTTTCTTTGTGTGTCCTGGCTGGTTTTGTGTCAACTTGACACAAGCTCAAGTCATCAGAAATCAAGTAAACCCTTTCCTCCCCTAACTGTGACACTTTGTCTTTCCAGTTCCCCCTAATTGGACGTTTTTCCTCCGCAGGTATGCTATGCACGTGTCCTTGATTACAGAAGAAAATTTATTGAAGCTGCCCAGAGATACAATGAGCTCTCCTACAAGACCATCGTCCACGAGAGCGAGAGGCTGGAGGCCTTGAAGCACGCCCTACACTGCACCATCTTGGCATCGGCAGGTACGCGTGCGCTGTGCTCACAGGGCAGCAGGGCTCTGCTCAGTGACGCTAGGGTAAGGTAACCGTTGGCCTGCTTAGCGAGGGACTCTCCTTCTGGGGTGTCTGTGTACAGTAAGGTGAGTTAAACATGTAAACAAAAGCAGGAACAAAACGATTTCTCTTAAAAAATTTAAGGTGAATGTAATCCGCCTGTAAACCACATGTCAAGAATGGTTAAGAGGTAAGTTTATTTCTAAAATTTCATTGAAGAAAAAATTGGTTGCTGAATTAACTGAGAACTACTGAGGAGAAAGCAGAGAGGAAGTCTAGAGATTGGGTGAGTGAGATGACCCCTCAGTAGAGGGTCTTGCTGACAAGCCTGGTGACCCATGGTGGAGGGAGAGAACCTCGCCTGGAAGTTGTCCTCTGACCTCCACAGGTGTATCATGTCATGCATACAAAATAAAGAAATGTAACACAATCTTCAAAGAATCTCAGGTATTCTGCCTTTCAGTTGTTTAACCCTTTGAGCTTCAGTTTTAGACCTAGCATTCATTCTTTTCCTCAGCACATCAACATTTACTAAAGTGTGGCATTATAAAGCACACAGCTTTTAAATAGAAAAGACTGTTGTGAAGGAATGTTAGTTCTAAGCTGTGGCTTTTCTAACCATTCTCAAATCCTCCAGGAACTCTAATAAGTTGAGAGCTCATGACATACCTAGAACTCTCATTTATTTTCCTCTTCTGTTTTGACACGGGGTCTCTTTATTTAGTCCTGGCTGTCCTGGAACTCCCTATATAGCCCAGGCTGGCCTCGAACTTACAGACATCCACCTGCTCTGCCTCCAGAGTGCTAGGATTAAGGGTTAAGCCACCACTTTTTCTTTCAACTAAGTATCAGTGATTATTGCATGTTAGTATATAAATTCACTTTGATTTTCTATTGTTTTACTTTATCATCCAGACCTATCCAATCGTGGCCTGTAAGCTGTATGCAGCCAAGGATAGCTATGACCATGATCCAACATGAAATTGTAAACTCACCTAAAGTGTGAGGTTTTTTTTTGTTTGTTTGTTTTTGTAACTCAATTGCACGGTTCTCTGGTGTGAACTTTGTAGTTGATAACATCATTTCACAGCGTCAAAAGATTGGACACACCTGTATGCAGCAGCGATTGTGCACAGGGATGCGTTTGTGGATAGGTTAAACTTCTAAGTCCAAAGGTACATATTCTTAATCTTTTGATAGAAAATGTATATTGTGCTATGATAATACACTCCAAACAAAGATGTTCATGAGTACCTGATTTTTCACAGGTATTAACAGTTTTTTTTTTTCACTATTTGTCCATCTAGTAGATGAAAGATAACATTTCAGTTTGGTTTTAGTTCATATTTTATTATAATGAATGCATCTTTTCTTGTGTATTTAAGAAGTCATTGTTGATAACCCTTTGTTCTCATTCCCTCTCTCTCTCTCTCTCTCTCTCTCTCTCTCTCTCTCTCTCTCTCTCTCTCTCTCTCTCTCTCTCTCTCTCTCTCTCTCTCTCTCTCTTTGAGACAGGGTTTCTCTGTGTAACCCTGGCTGTCTTGGAACTCACTTTGTAGACCAGACAGGCCTCAGTTGTCAATGTCCCACCTGATTAAAGGTGTGCACCACCACACCTGGCTCCTTGCATGTCCATTGACCCTTTTCTTTTTGAGTTGTAAAAGCTCTTCACGTATAAAAGAAAATGATAATTTTTCCCCCAATTTATTGCCTATAATGGACTTTGTGAAACCTTGCCATGCATAAGTTCATTATTATTTGTGCATATGTGTATGTTCAGAGAGACAGACAGACAGACAGACACTGGGAAGGACCCCGGGGCCTCATGCATGCTAAGCACATCACAGGATGTTCTGCCATTGTTCTGCAGCTGTCACATGGCTGGGTTAGTAGAGCACCGAGGAGTTGTGCTGGGTGCTCCTCCAGGCACTGTCTCCATGAGCCATTTTAAGTGCGTGAAGGAAATCTAGCTCGCCAGGTGTATCGCCCAGAATCGAGGCGCATTTTAATGACTTTTGAAGGAATTGTGGGTATACTGTTTTGACACTATATTTAACATTACAAATGCTGTAGTTTCCTGTACTTTAATTGCTGTGTGGGATCTGAGACACCACTGGTGAGCTTTGGTTTGCCTTGTACGCTCTCTCTTTCTTCTTCTTCTTCGTTTCGTTTCTTTTCTTTTCTTTTTTTTTTTTTTTTTTTGAGAAAGCATCTCTCTGCTTAGACTAGGCTGACCTTAAACCTGCCCCTACACTCTGGCTCCTGAGTGTGAAGATTACAGCCATGAACCTCACCCAGCCGTTTTGTCTCCCACTTTGAAAGCGTCTACCCTGGCACAATTTTCTGCCATCATTTACTAGATTTGGAAAATACTGGCTTCCTGAATTATATAAACTTCCTAATAGTGACACATTTTAGTGGACATTATAAAAATTACATTTGAATATATTATTATTGATCTTATCAGAAAAACTTTCAAGTATAAAAAAAAGCTATCAAGCTCATAGAAACAAGTATAAGTTTTAAATTGCACTTGAAAACTCTAATTTTCAAATACCACTGCTTGTTTCTATTATTGTTACAGGTTCACTTTGCTCATTTTTGCTTTGAAAGTATTTTGTGGTGCTGGGATTCAATCTAGGGCTTTGCACATAGTGGGCAAGCGCTCTTACTGAGCTGTGTCCTCTACCTCTCCCCTCCCACACCCTGTCTTATATGTTCATTTATAAAAAAGTACCAAGGGCTAGCAAGATGGTTCCAAAATGCAAGCCTGTGGCCTAAGTTTAGTCCTCATCTAGTGCAGGAGAGAACCAACTCCTGACAGTTATCTTCTGACCTCCACATTTGTATGCTATGGCACACTCATGCTCTCACTCAAAATCACACACACACACACACACACACACACACACCCACCCCTCTGGCTAGTCATACCTTGTCCCTCAGTTATCTCAGGGATCTGTGCAGTAAGAACACTAAGCTTGCAGTGTCTCTCTGGGACAGCTGTTGTACACGCAGAACTGCCTGGTGGACATTTCCTATTTTGTCAAACAAAATAGTAGAAAGACATGTTCTCATTGGGTACAGTGGTGTGATCCCACAGATGGAGACAGGAGGGTCACAAATTTGAGGCCAGCCTACATACAAAACTGTCCCAAATAAATTAATAACTAATAAGAGGACATGTGAAAAATTACAGGCATGTACTACACGCCTGGTTTGTGCAGTTCTGGGCTCCCGTTTGGGTGTGCATGACAGGCAAGCTCCACCAACTGAGCTACATCCCCGGCCTGAGTCTTTCTTAGATATTTGAGATTATTTTTATTCATTGATGGTGTTACAATTGTTATTTGTTTGATTGACACAGGGTCTCTCTGTGTAGCTCTGGCTGTCCTGGAGCCTGCTGTGTGGACCGTGCTGACCTTGAACTCCCAGAAGTTCTTCTGCCTCCTGAGTTGTTATACTTTTTGATGCTCCACTGTCCCAGTATGACTTGGACATGTTCCTATTAGTCTCTCAATATTTCCCTACATTCTAACATAAAAGATAACCTTACTATACATTAGGAATATGTTCCGTTCCCAGCACTGGAAAACAAAACAAAAAACATGCCAAAAATCATGCCTTAAGATCTAGTTTATAAATATTTTTATTTCTTTTAAATGGAATACTATCTTAGTTAGGATTCCTTTTTTTTTCCTCTCATTTATTTTATTTAACGTGTATGAGTGTTTTTCCTGCATGTATGCCTGTATACCACATGTATGCTTTGTGTGTGCAGAGGCAAGAAGAGGATACCTGAACTCCTGGGACTGGATTTAATAGGCTTTTGTTAGCTGCTGTGTAGGTGCTGAGGATGTAACCAGGGTCCTCTGGAAGAGCAGCCGGTTGTGCTTAACCACTGACCCATCTCTCCAGCCCCTTAGTTAGGATTTCTATTGCTGTAATAAAACACCAGGACCAAAAACAACTTGAGGAGGAAAGGGTTTATTTTGCTTATATATCCAGGTCCTAATCCATTGAGAGAAGCCAAGGCAGGAACCTGGAGACCAGGAACTGAAGCAGAGGCCATGCTTACTGCCTGCTTACTGCCTTGTTCCCATTGCTTACTCAGCCTGCTTTCTTATACCATCCAGGAGGACCAGCCCAAGGGGCCGGGGGTGGGGGGGTGGGAATCCACAGTGGGCTGGGCCCTCTTACCATCAGTCACTGTCAAGAAAATGTCTCCAGAGGCTTGCCCACAGAACAGTCTAGTGGGCATTTTGTCGTTGAGGTTTCTCCTTCCTAAATGACTGTAGCTTGAGTCAAGTTGGTATAAAACTAGCCAGGACAAAATCCAAGCTTTAGACACTGGATGATGCTAGGTGCCCTTGTGGCTACATTCTTATTCTATAAACCTAGAGTTATATTTTAAAGGGGCGGGTGATTGACAGTACTACTTCTGTTCACTTGGTATTTTTGTCATCAGCTGTATAAAGATCCTTCAATGTAGAAGTTGAAACTGAATATTGTTTCTTAGCAGAGAAGAATTTATTATTGTTTCTGGGACAAGATCTTAGTGTTCAGCTTGGCTGGCCAGAACTTGTTGTGTTGTTCAGACTGGTTCTGGGGTTACAGAAGGGTGTTCCATGCTGGGCGTATATAGTTTTTATGTGAATATTCAGTTATCCTCATTTATTTGTAGTCTTTTGTTGGTGAACATATCTATTCATTAACATTTATTTTTAACTAACCCAAACTCTCAGCTTTCTTTAAAAAATCATTTTCAGATATGTGCAGAGTAAGTAGCAAAATCTGAGTTATCCAATTCCTGTTTCCAGCTGAGAGTGATCTTGTAGTAGCTCAGCTTTTAAACTGTAAACAAGTGTCCTTCTTGTGGGCTAATGGGGGTTTCATTTTCTATAGTTTTTTGGTGATTTTACTGTTTAAAATGGTCCCCGACATACTGCTGGATATTCTCTGGTGTTTTGGTGTGTGTGTGTGTGTGTGTGTGTGTGTGTGTGTGTGTGTGTGTGTGTGTGTGTGTGTCGGTGTTGGTGGGAACTAGAGGTGGACCAGATCTTGCTGTGGACCAGATCTTGGCTGACCTGTGGCCTCGGCCTCCAACTTACGGCAATCCTCCTACTCCAGCCTCCCGAGAGCTGGGATTGCAGGTGTGCACTACCATGCCCTCTAGTGTTCCTAAGGAGGGGCAGTCTGATGTAGAGATTTTGTGTGACAAAATGGTGTCATGTAAACTTTATTTTGGCAGAATTAGTGTCAGCTGTGAGTTCAAGGCTAATGAATTAACAGTATATGTTAAGTAAGATTCTAAATAGAAACATGAGACAAAGTTGCAGATTGATTAAGGCTGACAAAAAATTACCTATGGGCTTAGAAGAACCCAATTCTGTATCTCCCATAGAAGCAGCAGCAGAGTATTAACTAAGTGGTGCAATGACTTTCCTAGAACATTCTGTGTGTTATACTACATATCTGTGACGGAGATTGTATTTTAGCAGGCAGACGTGGGGTCATAGAATGCGATGATTTTTGTCATTGAAGAAACAATATTTGACAGTCCTGTGTTCCCCTAGGACAGCAACGTTCTCGGATGCTCGCTACTCTTTTTAAGGATGAACGGTGCCAGCAGCTCGCTGCATATGGGATCCTAGAGAAAATGTACCTAGACAGAATCATCCGAGGGAACCAGCTTCAAGAGTTTGCTGCAATGCTGATGCCTCACCAGAAAGCAACTACAGCCGACGGTAATGGCCATGTCTTACGTGTGTGTGCGGTGGACGCTTAGGTACAGGCTAGTAGGAGTACGCTAGATGAGTATTTCAAGTAACTTTTCCTGATTCATACAAGGAGGACTGTTGACAGATGAGGAATGTCAAACACAGACATGGGTTTGTGGTACAGTCTAAAAGAGTCCCTATTAGAGAGCATTTTGTGAAATAATGCTTTTTCTTTTTTATCTTTTTTTTTTTGAAACTTGTGAAAACTGAAAAATTATAGAGAATACTTATGGCACCTGGATTTTAAAAAGCTTAAGCCACTAGTAAATAACATGAAATAATAGACTGTAATAGAGCATAATTATCCATTCTTGATTAAGAGCAAAATTCAGCTCTGTGGCTTGCCTAAGGTTTGTCAGAGCTCACTGGTCAGTATAGAGCTCCTTTGCATTTTCTGCTTAAATGATGTGTCTACTTAAATCAGAATGTCTTTGCCAGGAAAAATTTTTTAAATATTTTCTTCATAGTATTATTTTATGTACCTTTGTCTACAGATGTTTTAAAGTACTTGCTATAGTGACCATGATACTAAACATATAGATGTAAACATGGAGAAACATTCAAGGAACAGATTCAACATGCATGTCAGCTAGACCCACTGACTTGGACTCACTGTCACCCTGTACCAAAGAGAAATTAGTTGTGAGGAGTCATTTATACTGGGGCTAGTGGAAAGGTGACGTTTTATCCAGTCTTTACTGCTTGGAGCTTAGCCAGATGAGTGACCTGTTGCATTTTCTGTATTTGATTATACTTTAAGAAGCACTCAGGTGTTCCCCATCTTTCTACTTAAAGACATTTCTTTTAATGACTTTTTAAAGGTTTCTTTCTTCCTTCCTTCCTTCCTTCCTTCCTTCCTTCCTTCCTTCCTTCCTTCCTTCCTTCCTTCCTTCCTTCCTTTCTTTCTTTCTTTCTTTTTTTTTTTTTAATTTATGTGTATATGTGTGTGTCAGTATGAGTATATGCCTGGTATGTGGAGATGTCCTGGAAGGCCAGAAGATAATGTTGCATCAGCTAGTGTTAGAAACCATTGTAATCCACCCAGTGTGGTTGTGGGGAAACTCAAACTCAGGTCCTAAACATACTGAGTTGTGTGTCCCACCCTAAGATTTTCTTTTTCAGGCTGTTTTCTCTATGTGGAATCTCAGAAAAATTCTTTTATGGTTGTAGGATTATTTCTGGTTCTTCTAAGCAATTAGCTTTTATCTTAGTCAAACACATTGTGAATATAAGTTGATTCTCATATTTTGCTTTGCTTCTAGAAATATTAAAATTAAATTTGCAGCCCAACTGAGTAATATGTATGTGCTTTAATTGAAGTTATTCCTCCTGTTTTGATTGGTTTTTTACCTTTTGAATTTTTAACCCTCTATATTCTAAGCAGCCATGGGTTCTTTTTTAAAAATGCCTGATATATAAATTAATTAAAAGCTAGGTAGAAAGTTTCCAGAATTAACATAGTTGATCTTTGGATTTGAATTTGAGCTTTCTTGTCATAAAAGGTAAGTGGAAAAATATTGTCTTAGGGTTTCTGTTGCTGTGAAGAGACACCATGACCATGATAACTTTTATAAAGGAAAACATTTAATTGGGGCTGGCTTACAGTTCAGAGGTTCAGTCCATTATCATCATGGTGGGAAACATGGCAGTGTGCAGGCAGACGTGGTGCTGGGGAAGGAGCTGAGAGTTCTACAGCTTGATCATCAGGCAGCAGAAGGAGACTGTCACACTGGGCATGACTTGAGCACATAAGAGACCACAAAAGCCCGCTCCCACAGTGGCACATTCCTCCAACAAGGCCACACCTCATAATAGTGCCACTCCTTACGGGCCAAGCATTCATACACATGAGTCTATGGAGGCCATTCCTATTCAAACCCCCACTGTCTGAGCCATCCTTTAACTACCTTTCAAGAACATTTCCGTTTATTCTCTCTCTAGAGTCATGTAGCATTACTACCAATATATTTTGCCCTATAGATTTGTCTGTTCTGGACATTTCATATTAATGGAATCATAATAATATTATTATGGCCTTTCATAATTGGCTTCTCCCATTTAGTGTAATGACTCATCCATGTTATTTCGATCCTTTTTATTGCCAGATAATATTCTCTTACGTGGATGTGCCATTTTACTTATTTGTGGGCCGATGGACAAGAAAATTGTTTCCACTTTTGGGCTTTTGTGTTCAAGGTGTTTGTTTTTTGGTTTTTTGGTTAGTTGGTTGGTTTTTTTTGTAAGTGTGTGTGTGTATGTGTGTGTGTATTTGTGTATGTATGTATGTATGTATGTATGTACATGTACAGTCTTCTCTTTTTCCACTGTCTGTCCCTCCTTCCCTTTCTTTGGGGCTTGGGATTGATTTCGTGGCCTTCAATGGCAAACATTTTACTACTATACCAGTCTACATCCCCAACCTTGGCTTAATCATTTTTCGTCTTTTTGTCTTTCTTCCTTTCCTCCTTTCTTTATTGTGACAGGGATGGTGGGCAGTTGTAAGAAAGGGTTTTGTAGACTACTTCCCTGGAGGTCTCTGAGTATCCCTGCTGTAGCTCCTGATCTGTAGTAAATGCTCAACAAAGACACACCAGCTGAGTGAGCCAGGCAGGCAGGCGGGGCTGAGGCCAGGGCTTCACAAGGCACTAGTGAACCCTAACTTAAAGTGGGGTTCTCTTCCTGAGCTCTGGGTAAAAGTAGCTGATCCTGCCTCTGGGACACGTCTCACATTTGCCTCACAGTAAGGTGCTTATGGGTGACCAAAAGAAGGCGATGAGGGGCTGGAAAGATGCCTCAGTAGTTAGGAGTGTGCACTGTCTTTCCCAAGGACCTGTGGTAGTTCCCAACACCCACATCTCACATTGCCTACTGTAACTCAGCCACAGAGAATATGATGCCCCTGAATACACATAGTTAAAGATAAAAATAAACCTTCAAAAATTAGGGGGCTGGAGAGATGGCTGAGAGGTTAAGAGCACTGACTGCTCTTCCAGAGGTCCCGAGTTCAATTCCCAGCAACCACATGGTGGCTCACAACCATGTGTAATGATATCTGGTGCCCTCTTCTGGTGTGTAGGCATACATGCAGGCAGTACATTGTATACATAATAAATTAATAAATAAATGAATCTTTGCCAGGCGGTGGTGGCGCACGCTTTTAATCCCAGCACTCAGGAGGCAGAGGCAGGCGGATCTTTGTGAGTTCGAGGCCAGCCTAGTCTACAGAGCGAGATCCAGGACAGGCACAAAGCTACACAGGGAAACCCTGTCTTGAAAAACCAAAAAAAAAAAAAAAAAATTAGGATGAGGGATTTTATGAGGCTCCCAGAGCACATTGCATGATTGTTATACTGCTGTTTGCTAATAAAAGTATGTGCTTGAAGCATAAAAAGAAAAGGTAACAGATTTGTCAGCCAGAAGCAAAGCCCCCGTGCAAAGGGCTAAATCCATCCTTGGTAGTTACTAATTACTCGCTGTATTACTTTCCTCAACATAACACCCGACCAAAGCAGCTGAAGACAGGAAGGAGCATACAGACCACCATAGTGTGCAAGGCATGATGGCAGGCGTGGGAGATGTCGACAGTAAGGACGCTCTGCTGGCTTTCTGCTTTTCGTTCAGTCCAGGCCCCAGCCCAGGGAACCGTGTGCCCACTTCCAGGGCGGTCCTTTGCTCAGTGAAACCTATCTGGAAACACCCTCACAGACACGCCCAGAGATGTGTTTCCATATGTGATTGGCTCTTGAAGATTAGCTGTCACACTGCTTTTCTAAATACTGTATTTTATTTAATTGTATATAAACTAAAATGGTAAATGTACCCTGGCATATTGGTGCTTGCCTTTAATCTTAGCACACAGGAGGCAGAGGCAGGCAGATCTCTGAGTTTGAAACTATTCTGGTCTATAGAGTGAGTTCCAGGATAGCCAGGGCTACACAGAGAAATCCTGTCAGGGAGGACCATAATAATAATAATAATATTATATCAAATGTAAGATTTAGTAATGTCTTGATCAGAGAAGTAACACTGACTTTAATGATTTATCACATGCCTAGAAATTAAAAAAAAAAGGTATATCTTTTTAAAGCATAAAATAGTTTCAAACATTTAATGAGTTTATTTATGTTTATTTAAGGTTCCAGCATCTTGGACAGAGCTGTTATTGAGCATAATTTGTTGTCAGCAAGCAAATTATATAACAATATCACATTTGAAGAACTTGGAGCGCTTTTAGAGATCCCTGCAGCTAAGGTATTTTATTAATTCGATACTTTATAACAGGGAATTGAAATCCAAAACTATTGAAGTAATGGAAAAAATGCATAATTGATAATGTTCGCCATCACAACAAAAGCTACGTGTTTAAAGCCCTGGGTAAGTAGAAGAGACTGTTTAAATGGTGAAGTACTGATGCCATGAACTTAGTGGTTTTAGCTCTCAGACTGTTTTATGATAGTTACTTAGGATGGAAATCTTAGAGAAGTCCCAAGTTATACTCTTTCCATAAGGATGTCTTCTTTCTGAAGTGTGAGATGGAGATGGTGCGTACTGTTTCTCTGCCCTGGATTGACTCTGACCCCAAGATGTTCTATTGTGATTTCTGCAAAGGAGTTGACTGATGTACTAAGGGAGTCTTACTTCATGTTTTGGATTTGGTTGGTCATACACAAATCCCTACACAGTACCAAATGTATTTATAGTGTTATTGTTTGTGAAATATCATCTTCATTTCAAATCATACTGAGAGTAAAGTCATGCAGTTTATTTAATTGTGAAGTTTTAATTTAGGATTTTTTCTTTCTTTCTTTCTTTCTTTCTTTCTTTTTTTTTTTTGAGATAGGATCTCATGCAGCCTAGACTGGTCTCAAACTCAGTAAGAGGCTGAAGCCAAGGATGACCTTAAACTCTGGATCCTCCTGCCTCTACCTCCCAATTACTGAGATTACAGGTGTGTAATACCAGTCTTAATTCAAGATTTTCTGACAATTCTTTGCATGTACATGTTTGGTAAAGGAAGTGGATTGATTTGGGAACTGAGACTACAGTTGCCATTTAAAAGATGTTTTCTTAGCCAAGAATGGTAGCTCACACCTATGATCTCAGCACTTTAGAGACTGAGGTAGGAAGATGGCTACAGAGTAAGACAAACAAGCTCTCTTCTCAGGGTTGAGGAAATGGTTCTTGTGGAGACTAGGGGAAGTGAATATATTGTTAGTAATAGATTATAATCAGTCAGTCGGATGATGTAGTATTGATTGTGAGGATGTCTGTAAAAGATGAGCAAGTCAGGGGCCAGAGAGATGGCTCATCAGTTAAGAGCACTGGCTTTTCTTGCAGAGGACCTGGGTTTGATTCCCAGGACCCATACAGTGGTTCACAGGCATCTGTAACTCCAGTCCCAGGGAATCCTATGCCCTCTCCTGGCCTCTTGCAACAGGAATGCATGTGGTGGACAGACATTCATGTAAGCAAAACATCCATACACATTTCAAAACCAAGCCAAACAAAATGACCAGTCACAGTCTAATCTGCTCATGTGTGCTAAACATTAACTGTGGCAATAGGAGCTGGCTTTAGAGCATTTTGCTTTTGCCTCTCTATCTTTTAAAATCCTCTTCATTTCCTTTGTGAATATGAACATCTGTATCTTTGTTTGGTTCTTGGGCTTTTTAAATAGCTGAATATGGGACATCTTATGATCGAAGGACTCAGGAGGAGGAGGCAGGAAAGTAGCAAGCTTGTCTTGGCTACATAGACCAAACACCAAAGTGTTTTGTAATGAATACACAGAAATTGATATAAGAAAAACAGGTTTTTCTGTCCCCCCCAGAACTATTTATTTATTTTAGGATACTTAATTATTATGGAATTTAAGATTTATTATTTTTATTTATGTGTATGCTCTGCACATGTTTGTGTGTACTCAGGAAAGCCAGAAGAGGACTTGAGATATACTGGAGTTAGAATTACAGTCAGTTGTGAGCCACTGATGTGGATGCTGGGAACTGAACTCAGACCCCCTCTACAATGACCACTTCTCAAGCCCTGTATGTATGGGTGTTTTACCTGTGTGTGTGTCTCTGCACCACATGTATGCTGTTGCTTGTAGAAGTCAGAAGAGGGCTGGACCCCCTGGGACTGGACTTACGGACTGTTGTGAGCTGCCATGTGGGAATCACACCCCGGCGCTCTGGAAGAACAGCCGGCGCTCTCAGCCACCGAGCTCGGCTGTGTGGTGCTTTAGAGGCAGCACTGGGCAAGGGCAGCAGCAGAACTGTGTGCCTGCAATTAAAAAAAAATATCTTTTTAAGATGTGGACCTCAGTGAAATTTTGAGGCTGGTTTTGCAGTTCTGTTGGTAGAGTGTCTGCTTAGCATACACAAGGCTCTGGAGTCAGTCTTACCTGCATAAATTAGACTGAGGGTACACTCCTGTAATGCTACCTCTTGGGTAGTGGAGGCAGGAGGACTAGAAGTTTAAGTTCATCCTCAGCTGCATAGCAACTTGAGGCCAGCCTGGGAGTTATGAGACTCTTCATCAAAAAAAAGAAAAGAAAAGAAAAAGAGAGAAGAAAATTTGATATTTTGATTTTAAATAGAAGAGAAAGTTGGTAAAAAAAAATGGCTAGAATCTTATCCAGCAAAAGTATGGCATGTCTGTATTCTCCGCACTTGAGAGGCTGACGCCAGAGGATCATGAGTTCTAGGTCAGCCAGGGTCTATAGTGAGACCTTGTTTCCAAAACAGACAACTCCCAACACAATGAAATAGGTCCCAGTAAACTTAAGCTATGGGGTAAGAAACTAGGAATACAAGACATGTTCCTCTGCAAATGACAGACAAGCACACAGTGACAGGGAGGTAAGCCAGAGGCTTTCACTTGAGTATGTGGGAATGGTTTTCTATGTGATACTCAGTTTCTGAGAGGTTGTTCTGTTTCTGTTTTTAATAGGCAGAAAAGATAGCATCTCAAATGATAACAGAAGGACGTATGAATGGATTTATTGACCAGATTGATGGAATAGTTCATTTTGAAAGTAAGAAGTTTTGTGCATTCTCATTACAGTGAAATAGCAATGAGCTGTTGTTTGTTTGTGATTCAAATATGTTGAATTGTTTTTGACCCTGAAATCTATTACTCAATGAGCTTGTTCCAAAAGAAATAATTTAAAATAATTTTAAAGGTTATACTTATGAATATATTAATCTCGACATTTCTAAGCCAAGAGAAATTTAACTGAGATTGTATCAGTTTGCACATTTTGTCACCTGACCTTTGTTGAACTAAGCCATGTGTGGGACACATGGCATGACAATTGCCTTTCCTCCTCGAGCTCAGTGAGCTAACGTAGGTAGGCAGGGGAGTGGACCCTTGACTTCCAGCTCTTAGTCCCACTTTACATCTGGGGCTGGGACACTGTTCACTTGTGGGTGTGGCCGGCTGTGGGCACTGGCAGTGCACTTCCATCACTGTACTTTCTGTACAACTCCTCCTGGACCAGGAGGGCCACGAGTGTGCTGACCTCCACTTCCTTCTTTTTTCCTCCGAGACTTTGGTGCCTGTCCTGGATCTCGCTCTGTAGCCCAGGCTGGCCTCGAACTCACAGAGATCTTCCTGGCTCTGCCTCCCAAGTGCTGGGGTTAAAGGCGTGTGCCACTGCTGCCGCACAGCCCTCTACTTCCTTCTAGTCATTGCTTGTAGCTAGAAGGTTTCCTGTGTCCTGCCCAGTCTCATAGCTGCTCGGTTCCAAGTAAACACACAGAGGCTTATAGTAATCACAAACTGTGTGGCCTATGGCTCAGGCTCATTATTAACTAGCCTTTATAACTTAATTCAACCCATTTCTATTAATCTGTGTTTTGCCACATGGCTTCATGACATTACCTGTTCTCTCACATCTTCTCCTGGTGGTGGCTCGCAGCTTCTGCCTGACTCCCCCCTCTTCCTCTCCGTCTTCAGTTGGAATGTGCCGCCTAACCTTATTCTGCCTTGCCATTGGCCAAACAGCTTTATTATCAACCAGTGAGAGCAACACATTCACAGTGTACAGAAAGACACCCCACAAGTGCTGGCCTTTCTGCCTTCTCTTTCTGATTAGGTTGGATCCTGTGATCCCCTTGTTCAGTGCTGTTTTCACTGGTTCCCTAGGACATTTAACCTGCCTATTGACCTTTTTTTAAATTACTTTTACCTTTGAGATTATAATATAATTACAACATCCCCTCTTCCCTCCCCTCCCCCCACATCCTTTCATAAACCCTCCTTGTTCTTTCAAGTTCATGTCATCTTTTTTTCATTAATTGCTGTGATTTGTGTATTTGGAAATGCAGATACATATATGTTCTTAAATATAATCTGCTCTGTCCGTATAATGTTCTTGTATATATGTTTGTTTGGGGCTGACCTTTTGGTATTGGATAACCAATTGGTGTGCTCTTCCCCGAGAACACTGGTTCTCCAGCTCTCAGCAAGTAGAACTTACTGACCTTTTATTCCAGCTGTCCAGGGAAACCCTCCTTATCATTCATGTTTTCAGTTAAGCTAGTCAGTGTCGCTGGTAAGAGGCAGGACAGACAGACACCACTGTAAACTGAAGAAGGGTTTAGCCCCATCCACCCTTCACCATCCCTCAGGCTGCTTCTCTAACCCTGCTGTTCACACACTCACCAAAAAGAACTGCTTTAGAAGACTGGAATTAACACTTGGTTTGTTTTCAGCTTTTTACATTTCTGCTGACTCCTTTCCATTGTATTTAAACACACGGGGGTCTCCCACATAGGCAAGCAGAGTCTGCAGCCCTGTAGCCTACACTGACCTAAACGCTCTGTGTAGCCCAGGCTGGCCTGGGACTTGTGAGCTCCTCCCGTGTCAGCTTCCTTTGTGGATCACGCCCCTTTGAGCACAGCAGCATAGCCATGCGCCCTGACGCTCTTCCTGTGTGTCCTCCTCCTTTGCTGTCATCTCTATGGAGCCTGCTGATGCCTTTAGATTTAACGTCAGGCAGGGACTTGGGCTTAACCCCAGGCCTTTTCCTGCTCTCAGCACTGGGTCTCTGTGGTGATCTCTTCCCTTTGGTCCTGTCAGCTTATCTATGTGGAAGTGGCTGCATTTAACGTGGACCGAGCTTATCTATGTGGAAGTGGCTGCATTTAACGTGGACCGGTCTCTCCTCGTTCTCAGCCCCATGGCTCCAGTTCACTCTTAAGGTGTCTGTACCAGATTATCTAACAGGCATGTAGGGTGAACATGTGTCCAGTATAGCTAGCCAGAAAAAGCTGCATGTTCACCTTTCCTTCAGTTTCTTATTTTTAACTCTCTCATCTTCCCTACCCTATAATTATAGCTCCTAGTACGGTCAGGAGTCCATTGGGTATGGTGGTACATGCCTTTAATCCCAGCACTTGGAAGGCAAAGGCAGGCGGATCTCTGGAGTTCGAGACCAGCCTGGTCTACAAAATGAGTTCCGGGACAGCCAAAGCTGCACAGAGAAACCCTGTCTCCAAAAAAACATTTAAAAAAAGTTAAATGTAATTATTATTATTATTAGTGTGTGTGTGTGTGTGTGACTGCGTGCGCGCACGCGCGCACGCTCACATGCCTTGGAACACGTGTGAAGGGTAGAGGACAATTTTCAGTGGTCAGTTCTCTCTGTTCACTGTGAGTCCTAGGGACTGAATTCAAGTCATGCTCACCTGGAAAGTGCTTTTACCCTCTAATACAAATAGTTTTGTATTCTCTATTTAACTTACCTGAACACTGCTGTCCTGGCCTCTGGATTTTTTCTCTTGTCTACAGTTCCTTTCCAGTCTAGTTTTTCCAGTGTAGCCAGAGTGATTGTGGTGTTTAAAAAAAAAAGAAAGAAAACATAGAGGGAGGGGCAGAAAGTGATGTAGCTCTATTTCAGTTAAAAACAAACTAAAGCAGGAAAATAAAAAGAAAATTAGATTGGAAAGATAGCTCAGCAGTTAAGAGCACTTGCTATTCTTGGAGCAGACCCAGGTTCAGTTCCCAGCACCCACAAGGTGGCTCAGAACCCTCTGTAACTCCAGTTCCTGGTTACCCCCTCTTATGGCCTCTCTAGTCACCAGGCATGGACGTGGTACACATACATACATAGAGGCAAAATATTCATACAGAAAATAAAGTGAGTCTTCTTTTGAAAAAAGAAAACATAAAGAAAGACACCAGATGTGGTGGTGGAAGCATGCAGTCTTAGCAAGAGGATCTTGAGCTTGTGGCCAGCCTGGGCTACATCACGTGGCCTGTCTAAAAGCCCCCACATCCCTACCAGGTCCTTTGTAGCTCTCTTTTGTCAGTCCATGTAGATCTTCTTTAGTTTTTCCAGCATTGTGGTTCCCTTTCCCATCATGCAGTGCAAAATATCCACCTTCAGAAAAGAAAAAAGGAAAAGAAAAAGAAGAGCCGGGCGGTGGTGGCGCACGCCATTAATCCCTGCACTCTGGAGGCAGAAGCAGGTGGATCTCTGTGAGTTTGAGGCCAGCCTGGTCTACAAATCAAGTTTCAGGACAGGCAGAGCTGTTACACAGAGTAAACCCTGTCTCAAAAAACCAAAAACAAAAACAAAAACCACCCACCCTCTCTAGCTGCCGTCTTTGTCTCACGTCTCAGTTTGCATCAGCAGTGTCAATGGGTGATCTTCCCATCCCTGCACACTAGGTGTAGCTTTAAATCATGTGCTCCTATGTCACCCCGAGTTTTAACTGTGGGGCTATCTGAACATGTGCATCTGCTCACAAACCATGCTCCCTGGGTAGGCATTTAAGTCTGTCTTATTTTCCGTGGTGTACCCAGTCAATGTCCTGCTCCTTGGGAATAAGGGAGAAGCAGAACATGTAATAAGTAATAGGACAAAGGTGTCGCCAAAAGAAAAGACGATTCACATCTCTTTATATTGGGATAGAATCCGGGAGATGGCTCAGTAGGTAAGTGCTTACAATGCAGGCCCGAGGACCTGAGTTTAACCCCAGCACCCATACAAAGAGAAGCATGGCAGCCGTGCAGCTGTGATCCTGTGCTGGCAGGGCCGGTGGTCAGTCCTAGACAGTCTGACTACATCAGCTCCTGTCTCAAAAAGGTGGAGAGGCCAGTGAGATTGGTGGTGGGTAAGGAATTTGCTGTGCGAGCCTGGAGACTAGTTCATTCCTGGACCTGCACACAGCTGGAAGGGGAGAAAACTCCACAGAGCTGTTCTCTGTGGCATCTGCCTTGCCTCATTCCTCATACACTTGCGTGTGCATGCCCTGCCCCCCCCTGCGCACGCACACACACACACACACACACACACTCACACATATATTTACTTAAATTGAGCAAGAGAATCTCTCTCTTTTAAGATTTATTTTTATGTGAATGGGTGTTTTGCCTACATGCATGTCTGTGTACCGAGTGCCTGGTGGAGGCCAGATGACGGCAGCCCTTGGAACCAGAATTTCAGACAGTAGTGAGCTGACATGTGGGTGCTAGGATTCAAACCCAGGCCCTCTGGAAGAGCAGCTAGTGCTGTTAACCACTGAGCCATCTCAGTAGCCACAAATAAAATTTAAAAACTGAAAAAATAAGGTGGAGAGCATAGAAGACATCCTCCACTCCTACCCCTGTGTGTATACTCCCACACGTGAACATAAATGTGAACATGTCCACATCCATGCATCACACTCACAAACAAAAGTCTAGATACAGCTAATAAAATGCGGAATTTTTTAGTTGTTCAGATGAAAACTGATAAGCATGTTCCGAACAGGCTAAACAGAGAGCGACAAGGGGAAGCCCACCGTCTGCATTCCCGCCACACCCTCTGGGCCTGAGGTGACGAGCACCTCTGCCAGCACGCGCTCTGTAGATGTTAGTGCAGACTTGTAGGGAAGAGAGGTTTTAAAGGTAGGAGTGTGGGGTGTATTTTAAAGTGCGGTTCCTTTTCATCCACTGTGCTGGGGACACTTTCACACCAGGAAGCAGCAGTCTGATTGTTTACAGCTGAATAACACATGGGTTCACTGTTCACCACTCCTGAGTGGTTTGTCATGTACATATCTAGGTAGTAGCATTCGTGTTTCTGTAGAGCAGTCTTGAAAGTAGTGTGTTTGCTCTGGAGGGTGTGTGTGTGTGTGTGTGTGTGTGTGTGTGTGTGTGTGTGTGTGTGTGTGTGATTAATTGCTTTTCTGTTTTCAGAAGAGGTGGCCCTTGAGGATTTCAACGAAGTTAGAGAACAGATCTTTTTTTTTTTTTTTCAAGGCAGGGTTTCTCTGTGTAGCCCTGGCTGTCCTGGAACTCATTCTGTAGACTAGGCTGGACTCAAACTCAAAGATCTGCATGCCTCTGCCTCCTGAGTGCTGGGATTTAAGTGTGTGCCACTATACCCAGCTTAATTTATTGTTGTTGTTGTTGTTGTTGTTGTTGTCTCTCTATGTAGCTGTCCTAGAACTTACTATGTAGATCAGGCTGGCCTTAAGCTTCAAGGGATCCCCCTGGCTCACACTGCCTTTTTAAAATTATTTTTATGTGTGTGGGTCTTTAACCTGCATGCATATATGTAAGGAAAAGTGCTGGATCCCCTAGAACTGGAGTTACAGATGGTTGTGAAACAACATGTGAGTGCTGAAAATTGAACCCTCCCGGGTCTCTGGAAGAGCAGCCAGTGCTCTTATCTGCTGAACCCTCTCCCCAGCCCCCAGTCTGTGTTCTTTTAAAATGTTATTTTAAATGAGACTTCTTCCAAGTTTTTCATTTCTGACTATTGCTCATTTAAAAAAAAAAAAAGTTGTAGATTCAAGATCCTGTTTTGAGTAGATTTTACTTTTATGTTCCTTTTCTGCTGTGTTTTTAGGTGAGGTAGGCACGTTCTTGTATGTAAGTCCAGTGTTTCCCAGTAGATGGCAGTGTCGCCCCTGTAAACACTGGTGAGGAACCAGCCCTCCAGCAAGGCTGCTTTGAGGCTCTTCTGTGGCTGGCTTTGTCCTGATAGGTGTGTTCAGTAGTGGGTTTTGTTTTCAAGGGCATTGATAATAACATGTATTTGTTTTTAATTATGTTTTATATTTGTTGTTAGTGATTTGAGTTTTGTTGTGTTTTTGTTTGGTTTGGTTTTGGAGACAGTGTCTCTTTGTAGATCCTGCCTAGTGCTGCCCTCTGAGTGCCGCCATGCTCCACCTGATTGGAGTTCTTAACTGCTGCTTAATTGATATTTTCAGCCAAGATTTCCGGAATAAACTTTTTTTTTTTAAATTAGCACTGTTGTAATTTATCTTTGATTTGTAAGTAATTTCTTTTCTTTTTTTTTTTTTTTTTCCATTTTTATTCTGTCTTTAGCACGAGAAGCCCTGCCAACATGGGACAAGCAGATCCAATCACTTTGTTTCCAAGTAAACAACCTTCTAGAGAAGATTAGTCAGACAGCCCCGGAGTGGACGGCACAGGCCATGGAGGCCCAGATGGCCCAGTGAGCCCTTGCCGAGCGAGCTCTGCGCACGCTGCAGCATTGCCACTTGGTGCGGGCTGACTTCACTGCCCTCCAAAGCATTTGCATCATGACCTCTACATTTCAGCCCTTGACGCGGATCCTTTCAAGAAGACGCTAGAGAGGAAGTTGAGCATCTAAACATAGCGGTTCCCACGTATTTGGGGTCTGTGTGTTAACCCAGCTCAGATATTTTGAAAGCTTGTTCTTTAAGCAGAAGTGAAAGCTCTGTGATGAAGAGAGAGAACTGGGATTTGTGAGAACTTTGTAGTCATGTAACCTCAGTGCTTTGTGCCTCTCCAAACGTGGTTACTCTAATAAATGGAGCAATGACCCAAAGAAAGGGAGTGCTGGTTTGAATGAGTGGGAAAGCGTGGTATCTGGTATCCCTTTCCTTGAATTTAGAAACCGTGACTTCTATCTTGTGCTACAAATACAAGAGTAGGTTACCGTGCCTGCCCGCAGCCTTCCAGCCACCCAGCCAAGGGAGCAGGGTGAGTGCTTGGGACGCACACCGGGGGAGCTGGGGCGTTTGGACTGTGATGACTGCAGAAAGGAAGGGTAGAGGACTCCTTATTTAACCCCAGCAAATAAAGAGCTTGAAAGCAACCCACCATTTACAACATTTAGAACAAAAACCAGCTGGGCCATTGAAAATCAGTGTCTTAGATCCATCAGAAAACTGAAGTCACATGAACTCCCTCAAACCTGCACAGATGGGCGGGTGGAGAATTGTTGCTGAGATCGGCTGAGGTGGAGGTGAGGCCACTGGAGCCAGGCCTGCTTAGCACCTCAGCAGAGCTGACCTTCCTGCAGACCAGATCCTCAGGTGATCACTGGAATTCCATGCATTTCAGCACTGGGCGGGGGTGGGGGTGGGGTGGTTGGGGGGGGCGGGGGGGGTGACTTTTGAAGTACTCTCATTGTTTTGAAATACACCTGGGAAATAATAGCTTATTTTGAAAGAATACCCAAATTATTTTCCATAAGACACACTTGACCTTTTAGGGAAATTACTCTGCCAGGACTTTGTCGACCTAGAGAACTGATGCACAATTCCACCTTCCTTTAAATCTTTTGTTTCCTGCAATTGTAGAAGGGCCCAGGCCCAGGGACTCCAGCTAAGTAAGAACTAGACACATGGGGTCAGAAAGACAGCTCATGCAGTGGAAGCAGTTGCCAAGCAACCTTGCTGACCTGAGGTTAACCCTGAAGCCCACGGGAAAAGATAATGGCGTGCTTCTCTATTCCAAACACGGTGGTGACGAGACGTGAGGCGAGAGACAGGAGAACTGGCCTGAATCCGAAGAGCCAGCTAGCCTGGAGTATGTGTGCAGTGTGGCAAAACCCAAGGAGACCCTGCGGCAGAGCGGGGCTGGAAGTCAGCCAGCTCCAAAGACTTGTCTCCTGGGACTGGAGATGGGGTTCAGTAGTTAAGAGTACTCACTGGCTGCTCCTCCAGAGGACCCGGGTTCAATTCCCAGCACCCTCCTTGGGGTTCACAACCATCTAACTCCAGTTATGGGGATCCATATCCCTCTTCTGGCCTCTGAAGGTGCCAGGTGTGCAAGTGAGGCCTGGACACACATGCAGGCAGAACACACATACACATAAAAAAAAATCCTAAAAAAATAATTTAAAAATTGTCTTTTGACTGGCACATGTAAATCATGGAACATGTGTGGCCCCTTTCACGCATACATCATACGTAGTTAAACATGATCATAATATAGAGTGCTTCCCAGGTATTACCATATCTTCAGGGGTCGATTGATTTGTGACTTTGAGAGTTCAAGACAGACCCGAAGAAGGAATTTTGAGGGATTTCCTCTCAAAGAGGAAAAGCAGGAAGCCGCAGCCTCTTTCAGTTACAGGTGTAGGGACGGTCAGTCCAGCTCCTGCTCAGATTAGCATTTACTCTTACCAAAAGCCTAGTTACCAGTAGCCTGGTACCTCATGCATCACATCCGACTTCCAGCCAGAACATTACCAAACTCGCTAAAAGACGAGGATTGCAAGAGATATGGCAGGCGGGGTTAGGGATTTAGCTCAGTGGTAGAGCGCTTGCCTAGCGAGCGCAAGGCCCTGGGTTCGGTCCTCAGCTCCAGAAAAAAAAAAAGAGATATGGCGGGCGTCAGTGTTAATGTGAAACAGCACACGTAGGCCTTGGCAGGGTGGGCGAGGTGCCCCAGTGGGTGGGGGAGATACGCCTCGTGAAGAGAGGGAAAGGAAGAAAAAGGAGGGGGGGGGTTTGTTTTTCTAAGAAGAGGCTGGACGGCCCCAAGGGGCGGTTCAGAATGCTAACAGTCAGAACAAGACTAATACGTCAAATGGGGGGGGGTGGTGGTGTTGGAATTCTCAGGCCAGGAATTGACAGCAACCATGATTAATATGCCAAGGGCTCTAAAAGTGGACAACACATAAGAACAGATGGGTAGATAAACAGGTTGAAATCAGAGAAAGAACTGAATGCCCACTGTTGAACTTATCATCAGGCTGGAGGTGGCCGAGAGAAGACATGGTGAGCCCAAAGCCATCCATACGGAAGCTGTCCATAGTAAAAACTTCCCAAACTCAAAGTCTAAAGCAACAAAGTGGGACTGGAAGGATGTCTAAGAACCGGGGAAAATTAGGAAAGTTCACATGTAATGACAATACCAGAAGAAGAAAGGAAGAGAATATTTGAAATAATGCCTAACAATATTCCAAAGCTAGTAATATACACCAAGTTACAGATGCAGGAAGTTCAGAAACCTAAGTGGCAGTCACGTATGGAAACACATGCCTGTCTCAGCACTCAGGCGGCTGACACGGGAGGATTTGGAGTTTGAGGCTAGCCCAAGAGACACCTTGTCTCGGAAAAATAAAATAACACAAACATCAAGTAGGAATTGTGGGTATAGCTCAGGGGTAAAGCCATGCATAGCATGCATGTGGCCTGGGTTCACTCTCCAGTCCCAAAAACAAACGTAGAAAAAAGTTACGTCAGAAAATAGTCCGTGTGGTGGCTGACACCATTAACCCTGGCCCTCTAGACTACGTCAGAAGACCCTGTCTCAAACAAAACAAGAACTCTTATTACAAACGGGAAAGTATGAATTGTTTTTAACACCCGGATATATCATTTGAATTGCAGCAACCAAAGACAGGGAATGTTGAAAAAGACAAAACACCTCACCTGTAGAGGAAACATGAATAAGAGTCACATTGGCTTTCTCTTCAGAAATCATTCAAGAACAGAGTAGGAAGAGGTTAGGCAGGACCTCCGGGCAGAGAGAGAGGAAAAGGAGATGAATCTAGGTGCCAGAGGAGACAGAGAGGAAATGGGAAATGGAAGAGAGGTAAAAAAAGCCATGGGGCAAAATGTAGATTAATATAAATGAATTCATTTATGTTATAAGAGCTAGTGAGACAAGGTCTTAGCTATAGGCCAAGCTTTCATAATTAGTAAGTCTCTGAGTGGTTTGTTTTGTTTTGTTGTGAGCTGGCAGACCAAAGAAAAGTCTGACTGCTCCTGGAATGTTCACTATGGAAGGCCTTGCTTTGTGAGAAACATGCTGATAAGTAACAGGGAAGGAAAGTGTCTCAGAACAGTTCATTATCTGTAGCTCGTAGCTTCCACACCCCACCTCAAGCTTCGAGGATCCAAGTGCTGAACTGCTGTTGTTGAAAGTCCAGACACTGAACACCTGAGCGGGAGGGGGAAGCGGGGGTGCAATGATGAGGCTGAATCCTTAAAATTAATTGGTGATGGAAGCATTTGGGTGAAGGCAAAGATGCGTAAAGAATGTATGTAGCAAGGGCTGAAAGAGCGGCTTGGGGGTATAGCAATTACTTTGGACCTGTGAGGCACCACACCCAAAATGAAACAATCCTCTTAGTAAAATCTTTTATTTGGTTTATGTTTCAAGTGTAAAAAAATCATAAGCTGGAATATTTGATGATACGGGAGCGAGGAGAAGCCAAGTCAAACAGCAACATCCATTTAAAATAAATCGGAAAGTCGAATTTCTAAAATGCCATCCTCTTGGAATTATCTCGTCATCCATCATATCTCAGTTGCAAAAGATTTGGAAAGACTCCGGCTGAAGAGGTGTGTTCTGGGTTCAGCGGCTTCAGCAAGAGCTCTCCCCTGTGAGGGTAGCACAGAATTCCTCAATCTACCTTTCTGTTTTTAATAAACATTAATTTGCAACAGCATCTTAGAAACACTGGGAATTTACACAGGTGGTGCCGAGTTCTCAGACACCCTGTGCCCCGTTTTCCTGTTAGTTATCATCAGGTGTTACCACAGCGTGGACTGGATTCAGATTCCTTCAGTTTTACCAAGCTGCCTTTTCTGTTCCGGGACCCAGTTCAAGTGCTGAATTGCACTGGGTCATTATATTCTATAGGTTCCTCTCATCTAATAGTGTATCAGAGTCCCCTTATTTGTCTATTTGTTTTTAATTTTTTTTAAAATTATTTTATGTGTATGACTGTTTTGCCTGCATGCCTGTCTGTGTACATGTGCACCTAGTTCCCATGGAGTCCAGAAGAGAGCATCACATTCCCTGGAACTGGAGTTACGGACAGTGTGAGCCATCATGTGGGTGCTGGGAATCGAACCTGTGACCTTTCCTTCTAGCCCTGTGGATTTGTTTTGTTTGGAGACTGGGTCTCATGTAGCCCAGGCTGGCCTCAAACTCACTCTGCAACTGAGGCTAGCCTTGAACTCCTGATCCTCCTGCCTCTACCTTCCCAAGTGCCGGGATTATAGGTGTATGTCTGTTTTATAAAATAGCGAGAATCAAATTTAGGGCTTTGTACACCCTTGGTGAGCACTCTACCAACCCAGCTTCACCCCTTTCCTGTGTCCAGTTTTATTGTCAACGAATGACAGAATATCCAAATTGATCATCAGAAGTCAGAAGCGTGGAATATATTTTATTTTGAACCAGCTCAAAGATTCAGTGAACTAATTTCTCTAAGATTAAAAACAAAAGTTCAGCCAGGATCTGGTGGTGCACACCTTTATTCCTAGCACTCAAGAGGTAGATGCAGGCTCTCTGTGAGTTCGAGGACAGTCTGGTCTGCAGAGCAAGTTCCAGGAGAGGCAGGGCTGTTGTTACACAGAAAAACAATGTCTTGGAGAAAAAAAAAAGTTCAGTTGTGCTGACCCATTAGTGTGTATATGTGGTTACATGATTTGTTCACATTGTTAATGTTGAGAATGAAAATTCCCAGGATTAGGTGGGGTGGGGAGCTATGTCTATCTGGCTGTGAACAAAAGGTCTTCTGGAAAGAGTCTGTGTCTGCAGAGCAGAGACTGACAGACTGATTGGGTTCTTTTGGTACTGTGGAGACATTGGAAAGCGCTTTGGGAGACTTAAGGAACTGCTATTTTGAGTTGTTATTCCCAACAATAATTTACCCAGCCCCTAGTTCTGTTTCCCAAGTCGCACGTTGACTCACCGAATCCAGCTCCTTAGAAAGCATTCATGGCTCTCCTCCGGTTAATGTCTCTCTTGATTTGGCACACAGAGCAAACAGGACAGAAGAGGGTGGTAATATAGTCATCACAAATAGATCCCTGCGGAAGACACGGAGGCGTGTGAATGTACAACCTGCTGCGGCTTGTGGATTTTAAAGAAAACCAAAGCATGCACACAGGGCTAGAGGGAACCCTTCAAGAGTCATTTCTTTCCTTCCCCCACTTGGGTCCTGGTCTTCCAGTTTGACAGGAAGTGCTTATCTGCTCAGCCGTCTCACTGGCCCTGGATTCGGTTTAGACGGATACCTCCAGGAAAACCATAACTGACCACAAGACACTTGCCTCTCCATTGCAGTGCTCTACGATTCTGAGAATAGAAGATCCACTCTAACTATCAAGCCCAAGAATACAATAAAGAGATTCAGAAAGTCAGATCTCACAACCAGGAAACTCCTGGTTCTAAGTTGTTACAGCAGAATGAAAAACTCGAGACACGTGATTCTGTGAACGTTTTTGGGAAGAGAATTAGGGAAGTGGCAAACAGTTTGGGGTCAAAGTACTAATGAAAAAAGTAAAAGTTTGGCAGGAAATGTGACCACATGAGACATCGACTGTGATGCTGAATGAAGCAGCACTGTGGTCACAATGTAGAAGCTGGACATGGAATTAGCCAAAGGTACGGAGCCTGTGTAGGAGGGAGTGGGTAGGAGCCAGGAAGGACACAGGACCACAGCCCAGGCCTCCGGGAAGTCCATAGGCGAAGCCTACATCAAGAAGCGAATATTCAACGGAAAAACAAAAAAACTGCTCTGTAGAGGGTCACACAGGTGAAGGAGTTAGGGAATGGTTGTTTTTCTTGACGATCTACAAAATGAGATTTATCATTTAAAGAACAGTTTGGTTCAGAGTTTTCATCCGTTAAAAACGAACGCCAACCTAGGGAGCAGGGACTTTGGTAAGGCCGGAGATCCTGAGCAGTTTAACGCGGGGGAGGAGAAAGTCAAGCAGAGTCGCAGATCCGTCACCGTCACCCCGAAGCAGCCCTGGGGGACGGGTGGGGACACTGCACTAGGGGATGGGTGGGGACACTGCACTAGATAAACCCAAAGCTCAGAAACACGGAGCAGGGGAGGTGGGAAGCAGGCAGTGTGGTTCTCCTGGACGATCAAACCCAGGGCCCCCTCATGTGGGTCTCGGGGCTCCAGGAGAGGCCCGGCAGGAAACAGTGGGTAGTGTCCTAAATATTAGATTGCTAGCTCACAGGGTACATACACTCTGAGAGAGACTGGCAAGTATTCTTCCAAGACTATCAGTTTACACACCATCAGCATTTACACGAATGTATTTCTATGAGTTAAAGGGATAGAAACAAGTTATTATTTATTACCAAGTGGTAGACTTGGTTATTAAAAGGTTCCGTTTTCACTTTTTATTTCATATATTTCTGTTTAAATTTGCTACGTATTTTAACATTGCTTTGTAATAAAATAAAACTAGTTAAAATTTTCAAGTGAAAAAAAAATTCACTGAAATAAAATAGGTCCCTAGAAAATGTCGCACATTCGTTTGTCCCTGTGACGGTGAAGCTTGTGTGTTTCCTTGTCTAGGCCACAGCTGAACATAGGCGTTTGCTTCACCATTATTCTAGATGGTTTCCGAAGATTTATTTGAGATAAAATTAACATTTAAACCTGTAGACTTGGAATACAGCAGATTACCTCACATAATGTAGATGGACTGCTCTTCCAATTAGTTGAAGACCTTCTTACAATTAGGACCTGGGGCTTACTGATTAGGTTGGCCGGCCAGGGAGCCACTGGGGTCCATCTGTCTCCCCCTTTCCAGGACAGGGACTGAACTCAGGCTTGCAGAGCAAGCCTTCTACTGACTGAGCTCTCTTCAGCTTTATCCTTCCTCCTGTTCCTCCTTCCTTCCCTTCCTTCTGACAGGGAAACACTGTGTAGCTCAGACGCCCAACCTTTCGACCTCAACCTCCCAAGTCCTAAGATTACAGGTGTGTGTGCTACCATGCTCAAATAGTTGAAGACCTTGGCAGAGGAAGAGGAAGAAGATGAAGAAGAACAAGAGGAAGAAGAGGAAGAGGGAGCAGAAGAGGAGGAGATGGATTTCCCTTGAATTAGGAAGAGTCCTGCTCGTACACTGCCTGTGGACTTCAATTCACTCATGACTATCTAGCTGCTTTGAGTGTTGGACTTAGTGGTTTCCATCACTGCATGACTTTATAACACATCTCTCTCTATGACTTTTTTTTCTTTTGGTTTTTCAAGACAGGGTTTCTCTGGGTAGCCCTGGCTGTCCTGGAACTCACTCTATAGACCAGACTGCCTCTGCATCCTGAGTGCTGAGACTAAAGGAGTGCACCACCACCATTTGACTTTTTCTTTACTGCTGTCTCGGTCTCTGTCTCTCTCTCTACACACACAGAGGGAGGCAAGTATACACATATATATTTAATATATATACATATATAATGCACATTCCTATATGATATATAGAAATATGTGTACGTACACATGTGCATGTACATCTACTTACCTATGGGCTGTTTCTTTGTGTAACTCTGATTAAAATGCTACCCCATTTCATACGGTGATGTAGGTGTAACGCAAAGTGCACCCACGGACAGTTTGGATTGGATGTCAACTCTCTGTGATACCAGGGCACACCTCTTACACACTTGGAAGCCTTTGTTGGTAAAATATGGCGGACCCTCCCGCACCACACACAGGCATCACCGGTGTGGTGGAGAGTTCAGGCACCTGAAGTATAATAGGTTCCAAATAATCCTCCTCTACTGTGTTACACACTTGCAAATAGGAAGTCCTTGCTTTCCAGGATGTTCAAAGGGCACACAAGGAGAGGATCTACTGCTCTGTTGACTGAAGACTGTACACGCCACACACCTCTGGCTAATCAGACTCAGAGCCTGGACACCATCAAATGGCAGCCACCCCTCCAACGGCTACAGTAAATCCGGTTGCAGACTGGAATGATAAAAGGTGAGAGACTCACGGGAATGCCATATCGGGTTCGGTAGAGGGTCCTCATCGCCACAGTTGTCCCACACAAACAGCATTCATTCATGTCAGCTGCCACTTGACACCCAAGACACGTAAAGCAGAACGTCCCACAGAGGCCTGGAAACAGGAAAGCAGGGGTACAAGTCACTCGTCTGCCCCCAGCAGCTCCACCAGGAGCGGTCACAACAGGAGGCTTTTCCCCTCTCGGTGCCAAGTCCGTCTTCACTGTCTGGGTGGAGCTTCGTTACACGCCCCCCTCCCCCGTCATTTCAAGAGCGACTGCACATGGAAAAGATCCGGCTCTTTCTGCAGCAGCGCCACTCAGGTGTTAATTACCGAAACCTACCCAGGTTCCAGGTAAAACCCTCAGTACTAACCATGCTCCCACCTGGAATCCGTTAGGGATCTAACAGGAAAGAATGTCCAGTGGAGAACCAGCTCACTTCAGAGCGGAGCCCACAAGGCCCTGAGTGGTAAATACCTCCTGAGCCGAAGAGTGAAGCGTGGTTAGAAAATTTTAAAGTGAATGAAAGGGAACAGAGTCTCTTCGAGATCATTTGTCATATCCATTCACTGTGGCCAAGGTCCTGGGATAGGGTAGGGATGAAGTTAGGGGGTGACAGGCCTAAGGTGGTGTGTGTGTGTGTGTGTGTGTGTGTGTGTGTGTGTGTGTGTGATGACAAACTAGGAGGTGTTTACGTCTGCCACCAAGGCCAGGAAGAGGCACCAAGTATTTTGTAAGGAGAGAATGATTTGGTCAGATCTGCATTAAGAAAATCTTCCATAAACCGGGTGGTGGTGGTGGTGGTGGTGGTGGTGCACGCTTTCAATTCCAGTACTCGAGAGGTAGGGTCAGAGGCAGGCAGATCTCTGAGTTCAAGGCCAGCCTGGTCTACAGAGTGAGTTCCAGGACAGCCAGAGCTACACAGAGAAACCCTGTCTTGAAAAACCAAAACAACAACAACAACAACAAAAAAAAAAAAAAAAAGAAAGAAAGAAAGAAAAGAAAGAAATCCTGCCACAAAACAGTGAAGACTACCCCCTCCCCTTAAAAACCACAGTTTATTTAGTGAGTGCGCACACAGTGTGAAAGTCAGAGGATAATTTTCAGGTGCTGGGCCTCTCCTTCCACCACGTGGCTCCTGGGGCTCACACTCAGGCTGTCAGACTTGGCCACGGGCACTTTTCCCACTGAGCCGTCCTGACAACCCGACATTAAAGTTCGAGTATCCAAGTAATTGTACATTCAGATAATTGAGTGGTGACTTGGGGCTGGAGGATTAAGTGTTAATGTTTAGGAAATTTGACTATTGTAAGTCTTTATTATCACTTTGATTTTCAGATGTCAGAAACAATGTCCTGAGACACGTTAGTCAGTCGACCCTGTTACCTAGTAAGTCAAAGAGCGCTCTATGTAATTCCTTCTGTCTATGCTCTCCTGTAATTGTTAGCCTCCTTCGGTTTCAAGTTCCGTTCCATTGCAAGTTAAAGCTTGTGTATTTCCTTACAATTCTTAGGAACAGGCTTCAAAGCAAACCTTTTGTTCCTGATTTGCTGAGAACAGTCTCTGGTCCCCTTTGCTACCCCACCTCACTTTCTTCCAAGATCGCTTGGACAGAGATCTTATTGCTGCATGCAGGAAAACTTAACTGTACAGATTGAATTAGTTCTCTGAGGCTGTGCCAAAACTGGCTGAGAAGTGTCCTGTGATGGGACACGATGTAACTATGAAACAAGATTTTAATATATGTGTAACCAAAAAGAGATTTTTTTTTTCTAGTTTTTTAATCCCAGCACTCAGGAAGCAGAGGCATCTCTGTGAGTTTGAGGCTAGCCTGGTCTACATAGTGAGTTCCAGGACACCTAGGGCTACACAGAGAAACCCTGTCTCAAAAAACAAACAAAATTAGGTTCAAGTAAAAATGTTTCATTCATGTATAATCTGTTTATAATTATTAGGCCAAGCCCATTCAGTTTTAGAATCATTTAAGACTTCCAATGTTACCTTAACTCTAGGAGTTATTTTAGGGATAACATGATTACTTTTGATAGACAGGAGAAAAATCAGCTGTAATCATTAGGCTGTCTTTGATTTTGACTGCATCATTCCGGGCTGCCCAGGCGTCTGTAATAAGTTAGCAACTTTCAACACAGCGGGAGAGGAATGGGGCAGTGTATCAATGTTGGGGGCACCTTCCCCCCACTTACAGACTCCGAAGTCGCTGAAGCAATCGCACAGGCTGGTCTGCCAGTTGGAGTTTTGGGGAGCACGAACAAATCCGGGTTGAGTCACGATGACTGTGGGTGCCTGAGCCATCTTCGATGCGAGGTCTCAAAAGCCCTGGTCTGAAAAAGAAAATGTTGGCGTTGGCTGCCTGGAGCTGCTGTGGGTAGGCGCCAGGTCCTGCTCCTAAGCTAACTGCTGTGTTCCGCTGGCTGGGGACGTGGTTGGAGAAATCAGCTTGTTGATCTCTCAGAGTATTTCAGTCTCCACCTCTGAGGGGCAGAGGCCCCAGGGGAAAACACTGAACTGGAAAGGCGAACAGATGAGTCTCATGGGCAGAAGAAACGAAAGAGTGTTGATCGTAAGCTATTTTCAGACAGGTACCTGCTGTCCAGGAAGGGGGAACAAATGACTGGCCTGTGACAGTGGTGGGGTCAGGGGACCATGGGAAACAACCTTCTCTTAAGCTGAATGGCCTAAACTTAGTGCATAGCCACCCTCCTCCCCATCTTGATCTGTCTCTTCCGGTTTTGACAACCTCTCTTGATTCCAAGCTGTGCCTTTGTCCGGGCTGCTTAGCCCCTGACACCTGGCAGGAACTAGCAAGCCCTGATAATCATCCTGACTGGTTTCCTATTGTGTTTTGTCAGCGGTGATGTTTATCTGTTTACCCGAGTCAGGCTCTCATCACGTAGCCCAGGCTAGCCTCAAGCCTTCCAAATGCTGGAATTACAGGTGTGTGTTACCATTCCCAGCCCAGCATCTGTTGACTATTGTAATAACCAGTAAATAACTTTAAATGTTTCTCTTCCCATTACTGAGTATACTATACAAATAGTTTGTAGTTTTAAAAGATTTAGTAAAGCAAGTATAAGTAGGTAGGGTACAATATTTGACATGGAGAATGTTTAAAAAAAAATCCAAAGCAAGAGAGATTTGAGAGTCCCAAGGTTAGGAAAATGATGAAAAGACAGGATCAAATAGTTTACAAAAGAAATGGAAATTTAAAAAAAGCTTAAATATATAAAAAGATGCTCAAAGTCTCGCAACAGTAAGGAAAAAATGCTACCTGTTAGGCAAAATTGAAAACTTGGGGGGCTTGGGTGAGGCGATTGCCCGGTATGCGGAGGGCCCCAGTGTGGATCTTTAGCACTAAAACTTGGTCAGAGCAGTCAGGAAAGAACATTGTATGGACGGGCTGGAGGGCAAGTATGTTGATATTTTATTTGTACTGAAATGTGATTTTGGCGGGTGACAAAGATTTGTCCTAACTGTGGGCAAGGCAGGAAAACTCTAGCTACAGGCAAGTGTCTTAGGTGAGAAGAGCTTACAGGAAGCACTATGTTGAATAATATGATTGTGACTGGGTTAACTTGGAAAATGCAAATGGTGAGGTCCCTCTGAGGCTTATGGACACATTGGTGCAGGACCCAAAGACGAGCAAAACTTCAAAACTGTCAGCCTATAGTCTCCAGTACCTGGGGAGCCGAAGCAGGAGGATCGCTGGGGCCCAGTTCTAGACCAGCCTGAGCAATGTAGCAAGATCTTGTCTAAAAAAAAAAACAAAACCAAAAGAATTAAATATCATCAGGGCATGTGCCAGGATTCAGGAAACCACGAGGCAAGCAGGTTTACGAGCACATAGACACATAGATAGATATGATAAGAGGTATATAAAGATAACGTTCTGATTATGTTAGGTAGATATGATAGAGGTACATAAAGATATGTTCTGGTTATATCCACAGAGAGAGTACACCTAGTGCCCATTGATTACCAAATGCCATTGTTCAAAAGGAAAAGCAGGGTTCACTAATGCGTTCCTCCAGAGCTGGGGAGAGGAGGCCTGAGATGAACCCGGGGAGTATGATATCAGCAAGAAGAGGCCTCAAGAGTAGATCTAATCAAATGGAACGCTGCTGAGTGGGGGAAGGGGTAGATTTCTGAGCAATTCGATGGCCAGATTTAGAATTTGAGCAAAAAGTAATGTTATTGTCAGATTATAACTCATAAAATAAACAATCTGTAGTTCTCTCTATATATTATCTGTATCATTTTTGTATAATATTAGTATAAGTAAATAAACTAAATTTTAAATGGAGAGAAAGGATGGTACTTTCTTCCTTAGAAAGTTCCAGTTAGTGAGTATAGAAGGAATAACAGAAATATAAGACCGTCGCCTGGTGGACACCATAGTACTAACCACTGCGGGCAAGATGGATGGGCGGAGTCTGTGATATTCCTAGGGTATTTTTCATTTTTACCTGGACTTCCTGGCTGATTTTTCCTTCTCCAAAGCAAGCCATAGAGACTGGAATTTCACTTCCCCAAAGTCAAAGAAACTAATCTTTCCTTCCCATCCTTCTGTCTTGGAGTTGGCCATATAGACAGTTTCCGATCTCCTCTGTCAGACAGCCAATCACATATACCCACTGGATAATCTGGCCCTCGAGGAAGAACACTGAAGAATCTGCCCAGACCGGGCATGATGCTTCCCCACCTAGTCTGTGAGGCATTGGTGGCCACAAAGCGACATCTCCACAAATGCCCAAAGGACAGAGTTTGAAGAGGGCTGGAAACGTAGTTCAGCAGGTAGAGTGCTTGCTTAGCAGGCAAGAAGCCCTGGTTTCCATCCCCAGCACTGTATAAAAGTGGGCAGGGTAACACATTCCAGCAATCCCAGGACTCAGGAGACGGAGGCAGGGGGATTAGAAGTCAGTTAAGTAGTGAGTTCGAGGACACCTGAGCTACAGGAAACCCTGTCTGGTAACAACAGCAAGAAGTCTACTTGAGTCTGGAGCAACAGGTAGTACACACTTGTAAGCCAGGCGGAGGTTAGGAGGATTGTGACTTTGAAGCCAGGCAGTGCTCTGTAGGGAGACTATGCAAATCCAAAGCAAAAGCAACTAAGTAGCAAGAATAAAAGACAACAGCCCCACAGAAAGTCTACAGGTAATTAAGTAAGGAGATGCACTCGCTCAAGGGAGAAGGCTCATAGTAAGGCATGGTGGTCTGCCAGGAAGTTGTTGGAAAGCGTTCTTAGAGAATGTAGGCTGCGATTGAATGGTTTGGAAGAGAAACCAGGAAACAGAGATGCTACCAGAAGGTGAAGGGCAATTTATGGTGACTCACACTCACTTGTTAAGGAGCAGCAGCTTTACTGACCAGAAAGTTGAACAAACTTCTTCCTGCTGCTTTCAGTTCATTTTAAAACTTCACTCATTGCGGAGGACACACAGCTGGCCTGTGTATTATTGGTTCCTCACTAGCTTTGCTGTTGATGAGAGCTCTGACTGAAGCCACCCCACAGGTTCAAGCTGGTAAAAGGCCACATTTTTCTATCTTGTCCTGGGACTTTTGCCGGGGGGGGGGGGGGGGGGGGGTCTTCCTCTGAAAGCATTTCCTTCTGTTTTCTTCCTCCCGTTTCCTCCATTCCTTTCTTTCTTTTGCGATTTATTTAGCTCATGTTCGCATGCATTCATCTTCTCTCTCTCTCTCTCTCTCTCTCTCTCTCTCTCTCTCTCTCTCTCTCGTGTGTGTGTGTGTGTGTGTGTGTATGAATGAGTGTAATTAGGGTTACTCACAGGAGCATGGGCAACTAGCCAGTGACCACACCAGTGAAGAAAAATGTCTCTGTTTCCCAGCCACTGAACGATACCAATTGTACACTAATGATTAACCACAAGGCCTGCTATTCCAGGAAAGGGGCTAACACCGAGCCATAAGACATGCTAATCAAAACTTCGCTTGGATTTGTGGAACCCATAAGGTCTGATGACCTATGAATAACAGCAGATGGTTGACCAGAAAAGTCTATCTGAAACTTATAACTACCATGGGCCACACCTGGTATACCGTTCCAGAAATCTCTACATACGCCTTGCCTCTGTAGCCCCAATATAACATAGTTTTTTCTTTTCTTTTTTGAAATAGGGTCTCATATAGCTTAAGCTCCCCTCAAACTGTTTCTAGCCAAGGATAATCTTGTACTCTGGATCTCTTGCCCCACTCAATTCCGGGGATTGAATCCAGGGCCTCCTGCATTGCTAGGCAAGGACCATAGCAACTGAACACCAAAACCTGCCCTTTTTTTTCTTTTCCTTTTCTCTTTCTTTCTTTCTTTCTTTCTTTCTTTCTTTTCTTTTCTTTTTCTTTTTTCTTTTTTTTTGACTGGAGTGTCCATCTTCCAATTTCTTGAAATATCTTTACAGGATGCAACAGCAGCTCCCTACATTTATTTCATCAGTTTCAGAAAAAGAAAGTAAAAACATTGCTATAATTCGATTTCGTTGCTGACCCTCTTCACAACTAACAAGAGCAGGTGTCTGTGAGCAGTGTTTACTGGTGCAAGACTTGAAAATGTAGCAGGCACCTGGTCCCTGAAAGGGGTCTCACTAACCCCGCTAGGAAGTTCTCTGCTTCCCCATCTGCTGGGGATACGCTTGATGCCCTCATAGGGGGCGCATTTCACCCACTGATGAGTGGGCAGACCCTAAGCACCTCAGCAATGGGTCAAGTTTCCCAGGACTGTTCAGACCTCCCCACGTAAGTCTCCCAGTGCTTCCCTCCATCCCAAACTCCAACACTATAATGTCAGAAATTATATTCTGTATGATTACTTACCACAATGCCTTGGAAAGCAAAGCATTTTAGAAAACAGAAAAGCATGTGTATCCAAGTTTGCTTTGCATTACCTTTGAATATTCAAATGCCAGAAAGAACACAAAAGAATACTGGGTGGTTACCTCAGAGTGAGCTGCTGATAATTTTTTCACTTTTATCTTTATTATTAATTTTTTTATGATAGTGTTGAAAAAACTGTTAGGACTGGGAGACACAGATCTGTGGTAGGGTACTTGCTTAGCATTTGATAGGCCCTGGTCTGCAGCCCCACCATAACAACAAAAAATTAGAACTACCAGGAAAAGCTCCAAAGCTACACAGAGAAACCTTGTCTCAAACAAAACAAAACAAAAAAAAAATTAGAACTAGCATTTATTTCTTTTATAATGAAATCTTGAGGTAGCTTTTTTTTTTTAACCCTTTGGGGGAAAATCAAATCGACAACTAACATCTTTAAAGGGAGTAAGCCGTCATCTACAGCTCTGGTTTTACTCCTGGGCTCAATGTCCAGCATGACGCTGGCATTTGATAAGTGACAGCTGAGGGAAGGAAGGAACATCCTTTCTGCCATTGTTTTCAGAGGGAAATTATAATCCTTAACTCACTTCTTTTGCAAGAAGCCTACATTGGGGTTCTAGTGGGCAGCAGGAGAGTTCTGAGAGAGAAGCACAGGGCAGTGGTTCTGTAGTTATCCTTTGCCTGGCAACCCTCACTCAGCATATTGCAGATGTTTGTGTTCTTGTATTATTTGAATATTGACTTCACAATCACTTGAGACCTGAACACTGGCCAAGTGCTTCTAAAGTCCATGGCAATCTGCACCTGAGGCAAAGAGGTGCCCCGAACGTCTGTCTGCTTATTGCCAGATAATCGGTAAAAAATATTTTCCTTTCTCTACGAGTAGCTTAAAAAGTCACCAGTCTAAGTTGTATGCTATTAGCCAAGGTGGTGGTGCCTATAATACTAGCACCTGGAAGGTGGAGGCAGAAGAAAAAATATTGTAATAATAACCATAACACAACCTCATATCTTTTTCATTAAAAAATTATGTATGTATGTGTGTATGTATGTATGTATGTATGTATGTATGTATGTAGTATGTGTGTATGTATTTAATGTATGAGGGTTCTGTCTGTAAGTATGTTTACATACCAGAAGAGGGCACCAGATCTCATTACAGATGGTTGTGAGCCACCATGTGGTTGCTGGGAATTGAATTCAGGACCTCTGGAAGAGCAGCCAAGTGCTCCTAACCACTGACCCATCTCTCCAGCCCTTCCTTTTCATTTTCTTAACCCAGGAGAAATTTGAAAACATATACAATATGCCCTACACACACCGGAATTATATTCAGTCTCTTTGGTATTCTAAGTATTTTTTTTTTCTATTTCTAATGCAGACAAAATCAAATTACAAATAAAACAATACATTAAACTGTTGCGTGCTTCTTTCATGGATTTCTTTTTCTTTCTTTTTCTCTGTGGTACCGGGGACTAAACCGAAGGCCTCCTGCGTGCGCGTTCGGCAGGTGCACGCTAAGATGCCCAGCTAAGTTCCTCTTTTGAAGTTGGGAAACTGCCGAGTGGGAAACTGGGGGGATCACTGTGTTTCCGAAACCGAAGCCAAGCAAGGGTGAGGGGACTGGGGGCGGGGCAAGAGGTTCTGAATACCCAGACCCCGGTGGAGGTTGTCTGCAGCTGTGTGTGGGGTAGGATGCTCTGCCCGGTACACTCCAGAGCATTCCTAGAGGAGAACTAGCGGTCCAGGGTTGCCATTTGCCACTTTCGGCTTATTCTGAAGAGGATTTTACACTGTCAAGCCCACGGTTTCTTACAGAAGAAACACCCCCCTCCATATGTAAAAACCCAAGAGCGGAGCCGAAAGTGCAGCTCAGAGAAGCGCTGGCTGATCACGCACGCGCCATCGACCTTGCCCTGCTCCCGGTCCTCAGTCTGCTAACCACCAAAACCCTCCCACAGAAGAACTAACCACAAAGCACTAAGAGAAGCCGGCAAACAGACTCAGGGCACTCTGAGGAAGCCCTGTGAGCCTGCCGCAACTCTGCCTCACTTGGGAGTTACAACAAAATGTAAAATCCAATGCGGACTGTCCCAAGGACCTGACTTTTTTTTTTCTTCTATTGGCTTCAACCATCAAGATGCGGAAGCCTTTAACCTCAGTCAACTCAAATGAAAGGTCACCAGGAAGTGAAGGAAAAAAAAAAATCTTCCCGGCATCTGCCTAACGTTGTTTATGTCATGTTTCTAAGTGTTCTGTGACCTAATGTTTGTGCCTGTTCCGTCGCCCTCAGAGTTTATGATATGTGAAGACTGTGCCCCAAACCGTGTTTGTCCACCTTCTCAACAAGCCAATTAGGAGTCAAATTAATAGTGGAAAGCAGGAAAAACGGCAGAGAAACCCAGTAACACCTCCACCCCACCCCCCACCCCCGAGGCTGTCCTCTGGATCCCGAGTAAGGTTTAAACTGAAGGCTGCTGTACCATGTGGGCTTTCGTGGCATCCCGTAAGGTGGCCTGACTGTGTCAGAACTGTGTGGAATCCCTTTCTAAGAAACCGGCTCCTCTGGCTAAAAAGCCTTTTCCTACTCCCAGCATGAGATTCCTGGGGGATTTCTTTCAACACGCAAGCCTGATAGTAAGATCGAGACACATGTGTCTCTTTAGAATGTCTTCCTTTCTGCCAGACCTGTCTCAAAGGAAAGCTGATGGCCATGTAGATTCCTGGTCACTACCCTGGGAAACTGGTTAGTCTAGGGTCTGGGAGTTTGTAATCAGCATCTTCGGGGCTGCAGCCCCTGTGCCACAGGGCACGTGGCTGCTTTGAAGGCAATTATCTATAGAAAAAGGTCTTTCTTTCCCCAGGCAGCCACAGCACATGCAAAATCAGCTCGTGGTACCCCACAGGCCCCTTGGTTGGGGTGGAGATCCTCACTCTAGTACCTCGCAGACCTTGTAGCCTCTTGGTTTGTCTGTTTCTCTCTGTTTTTACTAATTACACATGCATTTTAAAAAGCATGTATTGACCCATCCGCAAGTGTAACCGTCTTGTGATAGATTTGCTGTGGACCGAGGAGGTTCCTGTAATTTCCTGTCTGTGGGGGCAGCCCTGCCCGGAGCTCGGCTTCGAACACCGTCTTTGATTGTACAACAGGGAAGAGAGTGATAAGGCTCGGGGGAAAAAAAGAAAAAAAAAAATGGAGATGAGGAGATTGGAACGGGAATCTCAGTGGGCAAGCCTTGAGAAGCGGCATGACCACCTTCCCCTTCAGAAGTTTCTTTGCAAGGAATGAACGTCTCTGCCAGGAAATCTTGCGGTATTGTTAGGCTTCCATGTGGAACCTCTTAATTTTAACTATCAGTCTCAGACTCATTCTTGTACCTCTATTTCTGCCTCAGAACACCCCACTCTTTAGAAAGACAGTACACTTGCTTAATAAAATCATGCTATATGGCCCTGGTTATATTAATAAATCTTAATAATATTGATTAGCTCAGGTTCTAAACAATGTGCTTAGATTTTCTTCTTTCTGTTGTATATTGTCTGTCACACATGACCTCTCTATCAAATGAGAGACGTGAAAGGTGGCTTTTCTCTTTTTGCACATCAGTGAGTACCAGAATTAAATTTCTGTAGTAGTTAGATGTTTGCTCTCATGAGAATGCCTAAGGATTCTCAAACTTCACAAACGAAACCTACAAAAATCCCACCTAGTTTTTGCCAGGTAGTTTAAACAGATAAACATTTTTCATGCACAAAGAAGCTAAGCCAGCTCCGGTGAAGAAAGCGAGGCAGGCACAGATCAAGTTGGTAAATAAAGCATATAAAATGCATCCCCCACTGCGCACAGTGTCTCCAGAGGATTCCAGTGGAGATGTCTCAAAGCATGACACTTAGCAAAATGCTTGCCCCGTGATCGCTGAGTTTCACTAAATCTATTAAGTTTAAAGCAATTAAGGGAGGAAAAATCTAATCTTCCAACAGAATCTCAAGCTACGGTAGGAATACAACAAAACAATAGAATCACTTTTAAAGGAAACTTCCCCCCCATGTTTGAAGAAGTTCTTAATACCAGAGTACTTACAGTTGAAAAGGGTTGAAGCAGGAAGTGTCCTGTGGTCTGGAGAGGAATCCTCCTAGAAGTTAAGCTCGGAGGAGAGCCGAGGTGATCAGCTTTCAGGGGCGGCCAGCCGGCCAAAGAGCAGAGTCCTGTGTTCTGATTGGCTGTGGTAAACCAGACAGAAGTGGATAAGAGATCTCTCTTACCAAATAGGGTATGTTCCTTTCCTTACAATGGACTAACTGTGATTGTACACCTTTCTGGGGAGGGGATGTGAATCACTCAGAAGCTGATGGGTGTTACCTGCCTGGCAAAGCTTACTGATTTTTACACCTTATCTCCCTCTTTTAATATAATAAATAAGGAAACATTAGGCAACCTGGAATTACAGACCCGAGCAGACTGTGTTTTGTTAGTTTGTTTGTTTCTTGAGACAGGGGTCTCGATGTAGTCCTGACTGTCCTGGAACTGACTTGTAGGGTGGTCTGGAACTCAGAGAGATCAGTCTGCTTCTGCCTCCTGAATGCTGGGATTAGAGATGTGTGCCACCATGCCAGGCTTCTGATCAGACATTTCTCTTTGTCTTTCTCTTCTGTCTTCTTTCCTGCCTCTCTCTCTCTCTTCCTCCCTGAAGTGCTAGGGACTGAACGCATGGCCAGGGCATGCTAGGTGAACACTCTGCTCTGACCCACATGCTTGGCCCTATTTTGTTTTGTTTCTACAACAGACTGAGCACTTGCCAGACGTTAGGCATAGTTCTTTTTATTTGAAAATATTATAATGTTTTATTATCATCATCATCATTATCATCATCATTATTATTATTATCATTATTCCCCGCTCCCCTCTATCTGTGGTGTGTGCCTGCCCGTGCATGCAGCCACCCGAGTGCCACAGCCACATGTGGAGGTCAGAAGGGAGCTTTTGGAAGTCTGCTCTCTCCATCCATCCGTTGAAAAGCCTTGTCTTTGTTCCAGCTGTGCTGCACAGCTGTGAGCTTCTGAGCAATTCTGTCTCTCATCTCTTATGGAAGTTCTGGATTGCAGTTATGAGCCACCACATCAGGTGTCTTTTTTGTTTGTTTATTTGTTTTGTTTTTGTGGATTTCAGGGATCAAACCGAGACGGTCAGGTTTCTTTTTTTTTTTTTCCTCCCCAACTCTTTAAAAAAGTTGAATTTATTTTTATGTGTATGTATGTTTTGATTGTGTGTGTCCATGCACCACAGAGGCCAAAAGAAGATGTTGGATCCCCTGGAATTGAAGTTATACACGGTTGTGAACCACCAGGTGGGTGGTTTTATGGCAGAACATCCAGTGCTCTTAACTGCCGGTCCATCTCTCTGCTCAGTTGTCAGGTTTTAGCTGCAAGTGCCTTTAACTGCTGGGCTATCTCACTGGGCCTGAAGACACGATTCTTAATGTTTTGGGGGGCATATTGTGAGGTCCAAAGCTATGCTTTAAGTTTTCATTTCTGTATCTAGGAGATCCATGAAATAAAAATGCATCTAACCTGTGAGCCCCTTGCCCAAGGACAGATACTTCCTGAGATGCTGGAGGCTCTTGCTTATGGGAGATAACAAGCAGCATGTTTCCAATCACCTCGGCAAGTCTGCCTGACTCATCTACACCTCATCTTCACTGGAGTGCTTGATTACATGTAGGCTGGAGGTATGTGGGCAGGAAATACATCAGGATGTACGATTGTCCCTGGTTGGGTGTAAACGGGAGGCACAAACGCAAGAAGTACGCCAGTATTTCTGCTTGCCCCTGATTAGACGTGATGGGAAATACGATGGCCTTGTGGGGTTGCCTTTTTTTTTTTTATAGTTATTTTTTTTTTAAATTGGTTATTTGGGAATCTCACATCTTGCACCCCGATCGCACTCACCTCCCAATCTCCCCATGCCCACCATTTTCCCCGTGACTGCTCCCCACAAAAACAAACAACAACAAAAACCAAGCCCATTTTGTGTGGTCCATGTACTCCCTGGGAAAACTCCTAGTGGGCAGTCCCCAAAGGGAGAGTGTGTGTTTCTCTGCCTGCATCTGTGCCAGAAGCCATCAGCTGAGGAGGAGAGCCTTGTGGTGGCCGCAGCAGGGTGGGGCTGGCTGTCCTAGGCCCACACAACACAGAGCTGTGGGTCCTTGGCAGACAGATGGGACCAGCTCTTCTGTGAGGCATGGGGCAGGATCTCCCTATGGGATTGACCTTTTTAAAAAATTATTATTATTTGTTCTTTCAAGACAGGGTTTCTCTGTGTAGCCTTGGTTGCCCTGGAACTCACTTTGTAGACCAGGCTGGCCTTAAACTCAGAGGTAAAGTTGTGTCCCACCACCATCCTGGCATGGGGTTGCCTTTTTTAACCTCTATAAAACATGGCTCGTGACCATTTTCTAGAAATCCAGAGATGGACCTGGCCAGAGTCCAGAGTCCAGTCTCCTGGCCAGTATTTAATAAAAGCTTGCGTTAGGTAGAGGAGGAGGTGAGACAGGCCAGGACATTCGAGTGGGCTTTGAAATGCATGGCAGGTACATGTGGATAAGGATCAAAGGAGCGGAGAGGTCAGCGTGGGCTGTGACATGCAACCTCAGTTACCCACGAGAAGTGGATCCTTCTGGCAGGCGCCTGTCCCCACCCCATTTCGTAAGTTCCTGAGGAAGGCTTGGACCTGACAGTCAGCATGTGGGGAAAAGTAACTAATATACGCTTTGTTTCAACCCTACTGGGAGAGCAATTTTGAAATGACTGGTCTACGTTTAAAATTTTTATTTATTTATTTATTTATTTATTTATTTATTTATTTATTTATTTATTGTGCATGAGGTGTGTATGTATCTCTCTCTCTCTCTCTCTCTCTCTCTCTCTCTCTCTCTCTCTCTCTCTCTGTGTGTGTGTGTGTGTGTGTGTGTCTGTGTGCATGCAAGTCATAGAGCTAGAGTGTAGAGTCAGAAGACATTTTTCTAGAATCCATTCTCTACTTTACCAAGTGGATTCCAGGGATCCACCCATTTGGAAAAGCAATTTCATAGGAATGACAGTAATTTGGGTTGGAAAAAAGTGATCGAAGGGGGTTGGGGGTGGATATTTCACCTGCACAGGAGGTTCAGAGGTTTGAAGAGTCGAGCCTGACAGCGTCCGGACTGGTGCACACCTCCAACCACACCTTTCCCTCAGTTTATATCTTTGCCTCAGTTTACACTCTCTACAGTTTCCTTCCACCACGTGCGCCTCGGGAATCGCCAGCAGCCGTCATGGTTAGCAGCAGTTACCTTTCGGTCCTTCGGCTTAAAAGTTAACCAGTGGCTCCTGATGGTCAAAACAGGAGTTCTGGAAACCTTTGGAGCCACCTCCAGGTTGGGCCGAGCCCCTTACCCTGGGCTTATATTCAACGAGAGTTTCTGCCGGGGCCACTTTCACTGTGATGCCTAGAATTATGGAACCACCGTCAAGAGCATTTTGACATTCTGACATTCCTCAACCCATCTCCCATTGCATTTTTGGTGTGAGTGAAGTGTGTCCATTGAGTCCTCTGACCAATTACATCCCTCAGTAAAGGCGAGCATGTCTCAGCATATACTCAGAAAAGTCTTGCGTGGCCCAAACAGCCAGGACTTACATCTTCAAGACATTAGAGCTCAGCAGGGTGGGATGGGGGGTGGGGGGTGGGGGTGGTGAGGAAGTGGGGGTGGGGTGGGGACGGAGTGGGTAAATGTTCACTGTACAAGCTTGAGGACCTAAGTCCGGATCTCTAGCATTCCCGTAAAGAGTTGGGTGTGGTGACGCACACCTGTGTCAGCGCTGAGACGTAGAGCTGGGTTTCCCAGGGCCTGGCAGCCAGTCTAACTAATCCATGAGCTCCAGATCCCGTGGGACACCCTGTCCCAGAAAATAAGGTGGAAAGTGACTGAGTGAGACATCTGACGTGAACATCTGGCTTCCACATCCTACCTAGGCACTCCCATACACGTATGTACACACACATACACCATACACATGTAAATACCTTTAAAAAATGACTTCTTTTGTTCTGTACAGGTCTAGTAGGCCCTTTTCCAGTTCTAGAAGTCCTAAGGAAAAGTCTATTATCCTCTTTGATAGACTTTTTTCTTCTGATTGGAGACGGGTCTCACTGTGTAGTCCTGGAACTCGCTCGGTAGACCAGGTTGGCTTGGAAATCCCTGTAGACCAGGCTGGTCACTACTTCACAGAGAACGGTCTGCCTCTGCCTCCTGAGTGCTGGGATTAAAGGGAACATGCCACCACACCTGACAGACTTTCTTTTTTAGTTGTAGTTTAAACTGTTTTCAGTGAATTTCTTTCAGCTTTTACTAGATTTTTTTCCTCTATCCTGTACTTGTAACAATATGAAGAGTCAGGATACGTGTCTTTTTCTCATGTTCTAATGACCTGCTACATGTAGGAAATGTGTTTTATGCTCTTTTCTTCATATTCGGGTGCTATACCCCACAATCCCAGGTAAGCCGATTAAGCTCAAACTGGCCTCAGAATTATATTTTATCTCGATAATCTCTGTCATGAATTAGTCACTGGTCTAATTTTTTTCCTATGGCGTCCACTGCAGCCTTTGTTAGGAAATTGCAAGTTCAACACGAACCTTGGTTAGCAGAGAGGCTCTGGCCACACTGTCTGTCCCTGTCCATTTGTCCACATACTTACATTTGTTCCCGAACTCGAAGGGCCTTTCTCTTGCAGGTGCGAATCCTTCAGTGATTAACTTGGGTGAAAACATGGAGACGTGCAGAGATCACCGCTCCTCACAGTTTGCCCATGGTTAAGGACATTGGCAGTCACACCGTTACCAGCTGGGTCACACTGGCAGCTACTGTGGAGGATTCCCTCACCCTCTTCCCTTGACTTGGTCTTGGTCCTGAGTGAGGAATGCCAGCACCGGGGAGGTTGAGCCAGGAACATCATGCGTTTGAGGCCAGCACGGACTAGATTGTGAGAAAAAGCAAAAAAAAGAAGGAAGGAAGGAAGGAAGGAAGGAAGGAAGGAAGGGAGGGAGGGAGGGAGGGAGGGAGGGAGGGAGGGAGGGAGGGAGGGAGGGAGAGGAAAGAAGGAAAGAAAAGGAAGGAAGGGAGGGAGGGGGAGGAAAGAAAGAAGGAAGAGGAAGGAAGGAAGGATGGGAGGAAGAAAAGAGGTGGGTTGAATTTTCATTTCACAATGTAAGCCTCAAGTTGGTTCTTTTTTGTTGTTGTTTTAGAGACAGGGCTTCTCTGTGTACCCTCACTGTCCTGGATCTCGCTCTGTAGACCAGCTTGGCCTCAAGCTCAGAGATCCACCCGCCTCTGCTTCTGAGTGTGGGGATTAAAGGTGTGCACCACCATGCCCCGCCTAAGTTGGTTCTTAGTATGTCCTACAGATCCCATGTCACGCTGATTTTGACTGTGCTTGGTCTGTTTTTAATGCTAAATGTGTAAAGCAATGTCATTAAAGAATGCTTTAAGTCTCAACTATAATCTGAAACAATAATGATTATAAACACACACACACACACACACATGCACATACACATGCAAGTAGATACCCAATTTTGACAAAACATCACGTGATAGACTGGCTGATTTGTGACAGCTTTGTAAGTGGCTACTGTCTTTTAGGAAGGCACTGTCGACTATATAGTACATAGAAGAATAAAAAATATCCGTGTTTTTTGACCCTGCGATTTCATGGTGAGTAACACGCTACATGTTGTGGCTATATGTACCTTCTTTGCCTCTATGTGGTCCTGACCCTGAATGACTGAGTCCCCAAGAAAAGGCCTGACCGTGCCAAGCTCTAACTGTTACATAGCTTCATGCTACCCAGAGTGGGGCACGAAAGTGCTGGACCATTGAGTCCACCCTCTCGAGGGGTACCAGGAGCGACTGGAGAACGGCACAAGATCGTGAGTTACAGACCGCTGGGAAATGGAGACAGTGCAATGCAATGGGAAATAACCATTTTTGTTTACCTAAGGTTGGGGAAGCAGGAGAATTTGTCCGCCTGAGGTTACCCTCGGGAGCTCGGATTTGACTGAAGATGATGCCGAGCTGTGAATACAAGCAGCTGAGAAGAAAGGGATATAGATCAACAAAAGGCAAGGTGGCCGCAGCGATGACCCGAAAAACCTTGACTGCCAAGGATGGTGAGATATGTGAAACCTTTCTACTTTACATATCTTTCAATAGGTAAATATTCAAATCAGCTCACCAAGGCTCCCGTGTGTGTTCCTGTTCCGATCTTGGATTTGCTTCCTCTCTCATGGATTCTTCCTCACCTTCTGCCTGGCAGCAAATAACCCCACAATCTACTCATTGCTTTGGGAAGAAAGCCTAGATCGTCCCGTACGGTTTTCTCTCGGATGTGTCGGCCCAGCCCACCCGCTTTCCTCCACTGCACCGCTATGCTGTTATTCTGCGGACTGCTACACACATCTCCTTATTTGCCTTTACGTTGTTTTTATTAAGTCACCCCTTCTTCTCAGCAGCCAGAACCTCCTCTTTAAAATGCAAATCAAATTCTGTTATTTCCTGGCAAAACCACTCCAGCTGCCTTCCCTGGCACTTGGAACACAATTCAAATTCAGCCCCGCCTGCTCCTCACTTCGGCAGGGTTTCTGATGTCGAGACAAAAGCTCACTCATCCTCCTCTTACACTTGCCTCTCCTTGTGGTCTCACTCAGGTTCTCACTCAAGTTCACATTTCAGCTCACACAGAGCTACCACAACCCCACCGGAAGCAGCTCCCCACCCAACCGTAACTTATTCTGGTGGGTTTGGGAAAGGACTTGCTCTCCAGTTGATGTGTTTTGTTTGTCTGCTTAGTAGACATTGTCACAAAGTCAGGAGGGAAGGCTTTCTTCCCATCTCTCTTGTTGTTATTGGTGCTACAATTGTGTGTGTTTGACATCTTACTTGCTTTCTTGCGTTTCCACATATTTTTCACACTCGTTCATTCGTTCATTGTGTGTGTGTGTGTGTGTGTGTGTGTGTGTGTGTGTGTGTGTGTGTGTGTGACACTCATATGTACACGCAGTGGCACAGGTGTGGAGGTCAGAGGACAGCTTGTGGAAGTCAGTTCTCTCCTTGCACCATGTGAGCATCCTCGGGAGTGAACTCAGCCTTGGGGTCAACTGCCTTTAGCAGCTGAGCCCTCCCGTCCCCCAGGGCTTTTACATACTTCAGGCTCTTTTCTGGAATTGATCATTTCCTGAAGGACTCCAGGTTTCTGTTAGTGTGAGACGTCATTCAGAGACCACTGCTCGGTACCAGGGGTACTCATCACTATGGGGCTTTTTTGAGGAATAGGAGTAAGCAAACAAATAACGTATTTTAAAGATAAAATTCAGCTGGGTGTGTTGATGCACAACTGTTAGGCCAGCGTTTAGGAGGCTGAGACAAAAGAAAGGCTAGCATGAGATGTATAGTAGAGATGATGTTTAAAAATACATGAGATGGCCGGGCAGTGGTGGCACATGCCTTTAATCCCAGCACTCGGGAGGCAGAGGCAGGCAGATCTCTGTGAGTTTGAGGCCAGCCTGGTCTACAGAGTGAGTTTCAGGACAGCTAGGGCTACACAGAGAAACCCTGTCTCAAAAACCAAAACAAAAGACCAAATTCCAAATAGAATTTAAATATAAACAAGCAACGGTCATGAGAGAGCTGGACGACCACACAGATGGAGTCTCCATAACTGAAAGTAACAGGAATTTCCTGTGATTCAAGTTTTTGATAAATGAGGGGAAAAACCGAATTAAACTGCTACAAAGAACTTGAATCTCCAAATACATGCCTGGAGTAGTTTGATCTTAACTGTCTTCCAAAGGCCCATCTGATGTCATCTTGGTCCCTGGCTGAGTACCACTGGGAAGTCATATGTGACCATTGTGCCCTGGAAGGGGATGGGGGGCCCTGCCCTCTTCTTCTTTCTTTCTCTGAGCCCTGAGGTGAGCTATGATGGTGTGCTGCACCACAGACTCAAGAGCATCAGGACCAACCACTCAGGGGCTGGCACTGAGCCAGAGTAAACGTTCTCATTGGCTCACTTCATTTATCTATTACTTCACTAGTTTTTAGACAAAGTCTCAGTAGCTCAGGCTTGGGCTCTCTGTTGCTAAGGATGACCTTGACCTCCTGGCCCTTCGACTTCCTCCTTCAGTGGACTGGCACGTGGGGGCACACCTGGCGTTGGCTGTCTCAGATGTGGGCAGGTGCTACGTCATCACGTGAGTTTTAGACAGTTGAGCTGGGTGTCACTTTGAAGTGTGTGTGTGTGTGTGTGTGTGTGTGTGTGTGTGTGTGTGTGTGCGCGCGCATAAATGATTTATTTATTTTTATTTTATGTGAATTGGTGTTTTGCCTACATGTATGTCTGTGTGAGGGTGTCAGATCACTTGGAGCTAGATTACAGTTGTGAGCTGTCATGTGGTTGCTGGGAACTGAACCCTGGTACTCTGGAAGAGCAGCCAGTGCTCTTAACTGCTGAACCATCTCTCATATATATTGTGGGTTTTTTTTTTTTTCCTTGAGATAGGGTTTCTGTGTATAACAGCTCTGTCTGTCCTGGAACTCATGGTGTAAAGCAGGCTGGCCTCGAACTCACAGAGATCCACCTGCCTATGCTCCCTCATGCTGAGATTAAAGTCATGGCTTAGAATTTTGTGTGTGTGTGTGTGTGTGTAGTAAGAAGAAGAGAGACAATCTCAGGGCATTCCAGTTACATCAACACCACATAAAAATAAAAAGTTTATTTTTCCTGATTGATACACGATACCTCCCTTATTACGTACTTCTGTTTTTAACCATGGCTACGGTCACATGTGAGGTTAACTTCAGGGGAGACTTATTGAAGGACACCCAGAAACTTTATCCCCAACTTTGCAACTTTTCTGTTACATCTACAGTTGGTTCAAGCTTGAAGAAATATTGAAGGGAGCAAGGGGTCTAGAGAGATGGTTCAGCAATTAAGAGCACTTGTTCTTCTTGCAAAGACATGGGCTCAATTCCCAGCATCCCCATGGTGGTTCACAACCATCCATAGCACCATTTCCAGGGGGGTTTGACAGTCTCTTTTGGCTTCTGAAGGCACCAGGCATGCACATGAACACAGATGTACATGTGAGCAACATATTCACACACATAAAAAAAATTTTAAATCGGAAAAAAAAAAAATAAAGAAAGAAATATTGAAGGGGCCAGAAGTGTGCCTTGGGGATGGAATTCTTGCCCAGTGAGAACAAGGCCTTCAGTTAGATCCTCAGTAGCACACCGGCCCCCCAGTTTATACACTTGAACTCCCCAGTGCGTTCTTTGGTCACAGTGATCTTGTATGCAGGACAAGAGCCACTGCTCTCCATCGTTTACTTGAAAGTTCAAAATCAGATAAAAAAAAAACCAGTCTTTCTTCTCTTAAAGAGTAGATTTCTGCTGCCAGGACAGTATAATTGTAAGTACAGTATTGCTCAAGAGTTTAAACCACCAAGTGACGGGAATTACATTCGATTTATGCTTCTCTAAACAAAGGGAACAAGAGTTTTTTGGGGTGAGTAACTGTTGGCTTAACCAGCTGTGTGGATTCTCAAGTCACTCACAGAATTCAACTCAGGAGAGTGGCCTGAGGAGAACCGAGGCTGGGGTAGTTCAGTGGTAATCCCACTGAGTCTCACTGTCCCCACCAGGGTCTCCTCGCCTCTCACTTGTCACCTGTCTGCTGTAGGCACGCTCTACAGTCAAGACTTCATTCAAGAGGCCTGCGTAGAGGACACCTCAGCCACACCAGGTTCTCACTCCAGGTTAAAAAAAAAAAAAAATACCATAGAAAAGGGCTTTTCCTTTAAACTCCATAACGTTCAGAAATCATTCCCATTGGCTTGATTCAGGTCACATGCTTGAGTCAGCCTCAGTCAGGCTTGGGAGACCTCTGGCTAAACCTTGGTCATATAATGTTGATGGCCCTGCAAGGCCTCTCTTCAGGAAATGAGCAGTGGGACATCTGTGATGGCTGTGGTTAACAGCCAATTTTTGTTGTTGTTGTTTTAAAAATTATTTCTTTTTATTTTGTGTGAATGGGTGTTTTGCTTGCATGTATGACCACGCACCCCTTGGGTGCCTAGTGCCCAAGGAGAACAGAAGAGGACGTCGGATCCACTGGAGCTAGAGGGATAGACAGTTGTGACATTGCAGACAGCAGCCATGACTGCATGTGGGTGCTGGGACTCGGTACTCTTAACCACTGAGCCATCTCTGCAGCCCGAGAGCTAGATTTTAGGGACTGGTGTTCTCATGGTTCCCTGCCGACCCTTCTTCTACTTCTCTTTTTACAGATATTACTCACCAGCCAATGTCCACAAGCCTGATGTGATCTCACTGTGTCTTTCCCTGATAACAGATGTGGGAACACAGCCTTCTCAATACCATAGCTCACTAATCCACCAGAAACATGCAGAATGGCAGATGGACTTTCCAAAGAGAGAAATGAGTTGTGTTCAATGATTACTTATAAACAGTTGTGAAGATAAGCAGTTTTAAATAATGATCTGTTAACAGTCACTATCGTGATAACTCAGCCCAGACTAAAGTTTCGATATTTAAGTTTTTATGGTCCAGGAAATAAGCTCAAGTCATACATGATTTTGTATTTTCACAGATTTTGTTTTTGTTTCTTCCTCAGACAGCTCTACTGGGTCTGCAAGAAAAGAATCTCAGAAATTAACATCGGTCAATAATGTAAACAAGACTACAAACATCAGTTGGCTCTCAAGAGTCTGTCCTTTTCTGTGTTCGAGTAGCTGACCTTGGGTTGCACACCGCATTTCCCTGCCATATCTGTCTTCTCTCGCTCCACCAACTGAGGGATGTGTGGTTTTCCTGTTTATCTTGGCCAACAAGTGTAAAGAGGGCCGGCCTGCTACTCTGCAGAACATCTCTCAGTTTGGTTTCCTCTGACTTCTTCTCAGTGATGCTATCAGAGCGGCGATGACGTCAGCATGTCTCAGCACTGCTAATGTTGACTTTGACCCCTTGGGGAACTGGTGTGTGCTGTCTCCACTGTGTGGCTGTCCCCCTAGAAGCACTAAGGCTCTTAGAGGAGACACTTCAGACTAGGAGAGTTTCACTAATTAGAATTCTCTTGTCTCCCCTTAACTTATCATTAAATGATATATATTAATATAGACATAAATAACCATTTTACTCTATTGTAGCAGTAAGTTTCTCTGGTCCTGCCCAGCCCTGCTGTCAGGATGAATCTCGCCCACCCATGTCCCCCAGCTGCTTGGTCCCAAGTAAATACATAGAGGCTTATATTAATTATGAACTGGATTATGAACTGAGCCTATGGCTCAGGCTTCTTGCTAGCTAGCTATTACAACTTAACTCAACCCATTTCTGTTAATATATAAGTTGCTTGCATGTATGACCACGTGGCTGTGGCGTTACCAGTCTGCTGACATCTTGCTGTTCCTTAGGTGGTGGCTGGAGTCTCTCTTTCTGCCTCTGCCTTTCTTCTTCCTGTCTCTCTGTTGGATTTTCCTGCCTGGCTCCATCCTGCCCTGCCATAGGCCAATGCAGCTTTATTTATTAGCCAATGGGAGTAACACATAGTCACATCATCCAGAAAGACCTCCCACAACAATCTATAAATTGCAATCATTCATTTTCTTGTCCCAATTTGTCCAGCTTTGACCTTAGAGAGGCCAGGTCATTCAGGCTGGCTTCTCTTACACACACACACACACACATCATTCACGAACATTACTTTGCTTTCTGGCATCACAAGATATCCCAAATTCATTTTGTGTTTTCCTGTTCTCACTCCAGAATGAGCTCTTCTCTGTGACAGCAGCATGCCTTTTCAGAAGGGTATTTAGAAACCCAGCTAGGGTTCCTAGGAGCACTCATTACTGTTGAGTTAGCATTGCTTTTAGGCCCCGTTAGTATAGATAGGATACATGATTACATATTTGTGAACACACATGCATATTTATGTAGGTATTTTCATGGATACACCTTTATCTACCTATCTACTTAGGTCACGACTTCATGCCAACATCTCCAAAGCCGATCCAAACCATGGGACTACATAAAAAGGAGAAAGCCAGCTGAACATAAGAATCCATTCCTCTGATTCTGGACCAACGTGGCCAGCCATCATCTCCTACCGCCATATCTTCCCTGCTGTGGTGAACTGTTTCCCTCAGAGACGTAAGCCAAATAAATAACTTCCTGAAGTTGTTTTTGTGGGATATTTTATTGTAGCAAAAAGACAAGTCGTTAGTACAGATTTTTTTAATTGTTTATCAGATTTGATTATGTTGGCAGTGTTGCTTGAAATGTCTATTTTTGATGGAGTATTTAAGATTGGTATATATTATACTATGCCTTTATAGAACACTATATATATATCCATTGCCTAAATTTGACAAGCACACACTGTAAGAGTAGAAGAGATATAAGTCCTGGTAACAGTCTTTCTTTCTTTCTTTCTTTCTTTCTTTCTTTCTTTCTTTCTTTCTTTCTTTCTTTCTTTCTTTCTCTCTCTCTCTCTCTCTCTCTCTCTCTCTCTCTCTCTCCTTCCTTCCTTCCTTCCTCCCTCCCTCCCTTCCTTCCTTCCTTCCTTCCTTCCTTCCTTCCTTCCTTCCTTCCTTCCTTCCTTCCTTCCTCCCTTTCTTGAAGACAGGGTTTCTCTGTGTATCCCTAGCTGTCCTGAAACTTGCTCTGTAGACCAGGCTGGCCTTAAACTCAAAGATCGGCCTATCTCTGCCTCCCAAGTGCTGGGATCAAAGGTGTGCACCACCACTGCCCATCCCCGATGACAATTTTTACTATCAACTTTTTGCTTTTGAACCCAGTGTTTAAGACTAAGACTTAACTTCTCTTTCATTTTTCATTTTCTCCTCTTCATATCTTCCTCCTGCCCCATTGGCATTCTTCTCACTAACTGTTCATTTTCACTCTTGAATCTAAAATCACTTTCCAGATCTGAAATTGGATATATCATCTGAGTGTGTGTGTACTTCATATTAGATTTTCCGAACAGACCGCATGACTTCAGTGTATATGCAAAGTGTGTGTGTATGTGTGTATGTGTGTGTGTGTGTGTGTGTGTGTGAGAGAGAGAGAGAGAGAGAGAGAGAGAGAGAGAGAGAGATTTCAGCTTAAAAATATGCCTTCCAAATTCTTTGATATCCTTTTTGTATAAAGGGGAGATCTACATCCTGTCTCTTGAATTTGAACTCTGACTTCTTGACCACAGAACATGGCAGCAATTCTGTGTCACTTTCTGGGCCAGGTTTTATAAAACTGGTCCCTTCACTTGAAATGCTTGCTTTTGGAACCCAATAGCCCATTGAAAGGCCCATGTGGATAGGAATCAAAACACAGATCACGACCATAAACCAGACCAGGCAACAGTAAGAAGCAACTTGTCGGTCATACTGAAAGCATTCTACACAAAAACAACGTGGAAAACTAAACAAAGCAAAACCAAACCACAGTCTCCTCTGAGCTCTGTACAAGTTCAAGTCTGTGAGCAGAATGAGTGGTTTCTGGGTTCAACCACTGTAACACGAACTGCTGAATGGTCTTATTAATAAAAAACCCAGAGCCAGACATTGGTGTAAAAGCCGAAAGATCAGAGAGGCAGAGCAGCCAGCTACTAGTTCTTACCCCTACGAAATCCTCCCCCTCAAGAGAGGGAGTTCTTGTTTCCTCACGCCTTATATACCTTTCTGTGTCCTGCCACATTACTTCCTGGGATTAAAGGCATGTGACACCATTGCCTGGCTCTGTTTCTCTCATGTAGCCCAGTGTGGCCTTGAACTCACAGAGATCCAGACAGATCTCCGATCTCTGTCTCCCAGTGATAGGATTAAAGGTGTGTGCCACCACTGCCTGACCTCTATGTCTAATTTAGTGGCTGGCTCTGTCCTCTGATCCCCAGGAAAGCTTTTTTGGGGTGCACAATACATCACCACAAGCCACAATGTCTTGGAGTATTTTGTTTTCAGAAACAGATAACTGGTAGGAGATGAGGGGAAACAATATAAAGTGGATGTAGTTTTCAACTTTCATTGTAAGAGAGGAACCTGGCATTTGAATATAGTTCTTTCTGTTGGCTCTAGTTCCTCAAGCGTAATAGTCTTTTATTTTTTGAGACAGAGTCTCACTATGTAGCTTTGGCTGGCCTGGAACTCTCTATGTAGACCTCACTAGCCTCAAACTCACATAGAACCAACTGCCTCCTGAGTGTTGGGTGTGCACCACTGTACCAGGTTCATGGAAGGAGGGAAAGTCACCTTGTACCCATTCTTTTCTGAAGAAGCAGTGGTATATTTTCTTTCCATCATCCTTACTCTATAATCTACACTTACAGAAAGCATTTTTACATTGACATTAATACAGTTCACCCCTCCCATCCCTATCTCTCTTTCTTTCTTTCCTTTTTTTCTTTAATGTGTATTTGTGTTTTGGTTGTGTCTTATTAGGGTTTCTATTGCGGCAGCAAAACACCATGACCAAAAAGCAAGTTGGGGAGGAAAGGGTTTATTTGACTTACACTGCCACATCATAGTCCATCACTGGAAGAAGTCAGAACAGGAACTCAAACAGGGCAGGAACCTGGAGGCAGGAGCTGATGCTGAGGCCATGGAGCGGTGCTACTTACTGGCTTGCTCCCTATGGCTTGCTCAGCCTACTTTCTTATAGAACCCAGGACCACCAGCCTAAGGATGGCACTGCCCACCATGGGCTGGGCCCTCCCCCATGGATCACTAATAGAGAAAATGCCTTACAGCTGGATCTCATGGAGGCATTTCTTCAACTGAGGTTTCTTCCTCTCTGATGACTCTAGCTTGTGTCAAGTTGACACCAAACCAGCCAGTTTGGGCTGGTTTGCATGCCCAGTGCCTGTGGAGGCCACAAGGAACTAGATTCCCTGGAATTGGAGTTACAGATGCTTTCAAGGCACCATGTGGGAGCTGGGAATCCCAGTCCTTTGGAAGAGGAGCCAATGCTTTAACTGCTGCGCAACCTCTCTAGCCCTTCATCTTTTCTTACTTTGGGTTTGGTATCCATTTGGTAAGGGGGTACTGTATTTATAGACTCTTGTATTATGCTGTATTTCTTGTCTTTTCCAGTGTGTGTCTTTGTAAATGCTCCTGCTTTATACATAGCCAGACAATGATTAAAGGTGTTCAGTAAATGTAAATGATAAGTGGATACATGAGCAAAAGAAACATTTGCATGCTTACCACGCTTGCCAGAAACCTTTTCATATTTCAATTTCTTTTTTACTGTCTCTAGTCTCACATTTAAGTGTAAAATGCTTAATTTGGTGGTGCTTGCAGATCAAGAGAAAATCCATACATGAAAAGCTGTAGATTAAAGCTGATTTATGGTTGCAAAGGATCAAAGAGAGGGAAGATGGGAAGCGACTGCTAACAATCATGGAGTTTTGTTAGCCATTACAGAGTTTCTTTAAAAGGAAATTAATAGGTTTTCCGTACCCTGAAAATAGGTTTCTCCACTTACACAGTAAGCCAGATCAAGCCGAATTGAAAAAGTAAAAGAACAGGTTTATTTGAGCAAAGCAACTCCCAGATGAATTCTCCAGTCCCAGAGATCCAGGCCAGAGAAGTCGCGCGCCCGAACTAGAGCAGGGCGGTTATGTAGCTTGCAGGCGAGAGGTGATGACGTGTCCAACACAAGCTGGGATTGTGCCCAAGTATGGTCAAAAACTGAATGCTTTAGGCAGGGACTTGGGCTGCTGGCAACTTCAGGGGAGGAAGCTTCTGCAGGCACCAGTAATGTGGACCTGGGCTTTTTGGTGTCTTGTCTTTGTCTGTGATTCTCTGAGAGGGTGGAGTTTGAGGAGAGGGGCGGTGCTTCTCAGACTGTGTAGGAGCGAGCTGGTTCCAACAGAAATGTTTGGAATTAGAGGTATGATGATGACCGCATAGCTCTGGGCACACAGAAAAGCCCACCAAATTATTCCTCAGATGGGTGAGATTTATAATGTTTGCATTTTATCTTAGTTTTTAAAGAAGCAGTGAGCTGGAAATCCTTTTGGTCAGTTAAAAAAATCAACAGCTGGATCTAAACTCTACATATCCAATACGTTTTCTAGTTGGCAATGGAATACATAGAACTACTACTGTCTCTCTACACCAAGGGTCTGTTCGTGTGAAATTATGATCAATATTCTTCCAAGCAGAAAACCGATAAAAGTTCAGCATTTCCTGATGCAAGGGAGGAGAGGACCATTCACATTCTTGACAGGCTCTTAATAGGTCACAAGTAAACTAATGTAATTTCTTTTTGCTTGTTATCTTGGTGTGGAAACATGGCTAGGTCCAGGGCCCCTCTCCAGATGATGTAATATCCTTTCTTAAACAACCATGAAGACAAAGGTTGGTTGGTTGATGCAAAGTCAATATGGATCATTAAACTTTATGGGAACAGAAGACTCAAGAGTCTACCTCCTTCAAAGGGGCAGAATAGGCAGCTTTGATGGTAACTCCCCCCAGCTGGCTCCCTAACCAAGCTGTCCCTCAAGGAACAGGAAACAAAGGCGGGTACCAATTTCCGGTTAGCCAAAGCTCCTTAAAGATTATAGCAGCAATGGGAGTTATGTTTGGAAATGCATTTCCAGGTTATAATAACAGGGAATATGGCCGGGAAGTGGTTTATGACGCATTTCCTTGGGCAATATTTTTATTATGGAGTCTCTTATTACGTTTATTCTTAACCTTTAGCAGCTGGATTGGAAATTCTCTTTCTTAGGGGTGCACGTCTCCATTCCCGGGAGCTATGAGGTCACAGGTGGGTAGAGCTTTCGCTGTGAATCTGAAAACTCTTGTTAGTGAGGCCAACAAACAGAGACCCATGTACCCGGACCCTGTGCTCCTCTCAGTGAGCAAAACAGACAGAAGAAAAGAGGTCCTGAGGGCAGGGATCTAAGAGTCCCTGAAGCCAGAACCCGGAACGGGAGCCTTTAGGACTCTCTGTTTCCCGTTTCTGTTCTTTTTAATTGCAAGCAGGCCTCTCCTGAAATTAAGGGAAGCCATAAAGTTCCGGATGGACGTGGGTCACAGGAAGTGACACTCCTCTTTATAGGCTGGAGCAAAAACTGCAAAGCTGCCTATGCGGGTGCCCTGACAGAAAGAGGAAGATGTGCTCTTGGTCCTCTTCCCTCGATCCCTTCCATCGGCTTGGTGGGAACGCGGGGGCTTCTGGCTTCACTGAACCACACCACCCATTCTGTTGGATTCACCTCTGGCATTGGGCCCAGGCGTCTTCCAAAAGGCTTGAATTTCCTCCTGAACATAAAGGAAGCCTCTTGATTCTTCTTAGCTTCCCCTCTTTCCCAAGTAGGGAACAAAACTATGGCGTGTGTTAGACAGTGAGGGTGGGAGCTTATCCGGGCTCTAGAAAACTGTCGAGCAAAACTTTTCTTTGCTCCTCCTCCTCTTCCTCCTCCTCCTCCTCCTCCTCCTCCTCCTCCTCCTCCTCCTCCTCCTCCTCCTCCTCCTCCTCCTCCTCCTCCACGTCCTCCTCCTCCTCGTCTGTTTTTCTTGAGACAAGGTATAACCCTGTCTGGCCTGGAAGTCAAAAATCAGTCCAGGCTGGCCTTGAACTCTCAGAGATCTGCCTGCCTTTGCCTCCCAAGCAGTAGGACTAAAGGCATGCGCCACCGCAACCACCAACCTTCCAGTTCTTGACATGATTTCAGAATAGATCAGGGCTTGAGGGCCTCCTAGGAAAATTAGCAATTTGGTATACCTAAACTTTTAAAATATTCAGAGCCGGGGCAAGGTGATGCCCGCCTTTGATCCTAGTACTTGAGAGGCAGAGGCAGGTGGATCTCTGAGTTCAAGGCCAGCCTGGTCTATATAGTAAGGCAGCCAGGGCTAAGAGAGAAGTTGTGTGTGGGCACAACTCTGTGTGTGTGTGTGTGTGTGTGTGTGTGTGTGTGTGTGTGTGTGTGTGTGTGTGTGTCAGCCAGGGTTGGGGTGGGGATGGGATGAGGGAGACTTTAAAATATTTATTCAACATTGCAAGCTTGTATGTGAAGACATTTGATCTTTGTATAGGAATTTGAAGATAATACAATCTGTTAGTAAATGGAAATTAGTCTTTTAAACCATAGCAATTGCGGGATTTCCCTCACAGAAGTTGTAAACATATAGTTAAGTGCTTTTATTTTTCTTCAAAGTAATACGTGGCAAGGACTGAAATTTTCAAAAGCTCCAGAAGGTTTTCTGTGAAGAGCTTCAGTCTTCTGTCAAGCTTTCTCAGACTCACTCCTGCCCCACAGAACAGTGTCAGCCCTTTTAATGGACTGTGTTTCTGTTTATGCTCCTCCTGAGTAACGTGTTCACTGTTGCTTACTGGTCAATAGCTGACTAGTAACTTTAAACACGATTTCCCACATGATCAGGGAAGATTTCTCTCATGTATGCACATCTCTCCTTTCAACATAGCCATGGTATCGCCTTGATAGCTTCATCAGAGTTAATGACTTTTTAAGAAAATACTAACCTTAGATCTCTATATTAGTTGTGTCTGCTTTAGACATCATCCCTTTGATTAAAACCAGAACCAGTTTAGAAAGAACATTCTGTTTCTTCTCTTTATGTTCTTTCCTTTCTTAAAAAAAAATATAATTTATCTTAGTTACTGTCCTATCACTGTGAAAAACACCATGACCAAGGCAACTTACAAAAGAAAGCATTTAACTGGGGACTTGCCTACACTTTCAGAGGCAAGTCCATGATGAACATGTCGGGGAGCATGGAGACAGGCAGCCAGGCAGGATGCTAGAGCAGTAGCTGAGAACTCACATCCTGATCTGTAGGCTGTAGGCCAAGAGAAATCGAGATTGAGCCTAGCATGGACTTTCAAAACCTCCCAAGCCACGCCCAGCTACACATCTCCCCCAACAAGACCACACCTCCTAATCCTCCCTAAACAGTCTACCAACTGGGCCAAACATTCAAATATCTGAGCCTATGGGGACATTCTCATTCAAACCGCCACATCTTTATTATTTTATTTTATGTGCATGGGTGCTTTGCCTGTGTGTAGGTCTGTGTCTTTGAAGGGCATTTTGGATCCACTGGAACTGGAGTTAGAGATGGTTGTGAGCCACCACATGGGTGCTGGGACTTGAACCCAGGTCCTCTCCAAGAATAGCCACCTCTCCAGCTGCCTCTCTTCTTTGTGTAAGATGAGGCCAGTATTCTCATATTCTTTTTATTTCTATGCCCCAACTTCTATATTTTTAATGTTTTATATATTTACAATTTTTGTATGATTTCTAAGTTAATAAAATGTATCCTTAGCCATCACTCAGCACTTTGTGATTCAAACTAGGGTTTGTATCTAAGTAGTTAAAGAAGTGTCACCCCCCTCCCTGGGGCTGTGGGCTATCACCAAGGACTCAGCCAAGTTTCATTTTCTTTTATTTGTTTATTTTGTTCCTTCCAATCATGCTACAATTATTAACTAACTTAATCCTCACAATAGACCTATGAGGTTGGTAATTAATAATAAATCTAGCTGGTGAGGTCAGGATTGTTTTCCCTTGAGAGTTTCTGAGCATGTCTTCTTGAGAGGACCTTGACCAGCTACCAGGTGTTAGCTTCAAATCTTTGGATTTCTGTTTTCCCTGGACGGCTCCTTCCTCAGATCTTCACCCTTAACTTCTGTTTGGGCTGATTACTCTCTCCCCCCATAACACACACACCTGAAGTGCTGGAGGTGGATGGAGCTCAGGGCTGTCTGCTCTGCCTCTGAGTTGTACCTGCAGCCAGGCTGTTATTGTGTAGAGCTATAAGCCTTGTGCTCCCAGGAAGCCTTTCTTTATTCCTGTCTGTAGTTCCTGCCTTTCCACGGTCCATCCCCTCATTTAACTGTATCACATTCAGATGAGATTCCCTAAGACTGGAGTGGGATAATTTTGAGTCCTTCTATGTCTGAAAAGAATTTTATTCTTCCTTCATACTTTTCTAATTTGATTAGAAATCCCAGGTTTCAACAGTTTTCTGTATGGAAGTGGTAACATGGAAGGGGACACTAGAATAGTTCTGAAGAAGGGAAGAAAACATGAAAAACAGAGACAGAGAAGTACAATGCAGAATACATGACCGTGGACTCCCACATCAGGGACCACACTGAACAGTTAAAGCAGAACAGCTTTCGGATGAGACTTAAGAATAAACCCAGCTGTGTGCTAGTGTCCAGGTTTGTCAGGTTAGTGAACAGAACCGATATAAGCCAGAGGAGAGACAAAGATTTGCTAGCGTCTAGTCAGAGTCAGCTGGTGTGACAGTATTACTATAAGGTAAAGAAGGTTGTAGCTCAGGACTCAGGTGTTTACAACAACGTGGTTGCACTAAAAAAATATACCAATGAGTAGCCTGGCTGAGGAAAATGTGTCATATGATGTTATTTGTCGAAAATTCAAATAACAGATACATTTTTTATGATAATATGTACTTTTCGAACCAGAATTATATTGACCAGCAATAAATAAATAGGTGGTGAAGCTGAAAGGAAATTACTATCACAAAATTCAGATTACTAGAGCGTGGGCAAGGAGGGAGAAGGCAGGGCAGGGCCCTCGGGTGTGTCCCAAGTGTCTGAGATAGCAAATGTCTTCAGTAGGGTGGTGGCCTTGTGGCTGTTCGGTTTTTTTAAACCCATGCTTGTATGTTACGTGTACTGTTTTAATAGTGTGCAATGACTTTTATTTGCTGATAAAGTCCGATTTAGGTGTCTTCAGCATATTTCCATTTTATGAAAAGCAAAGAACAAGCAGTCCTCAGACGGCCCCAGCTTCACCTTGACTAATGTGGTAACAATGGCATTTGTCAGTTTCCCTGCTGGACGCAGTCACCTGAAGCCAATCACTGAGATTGTTCTTCTTAAGGGATTTCTTGGTGAGATATTTCAGATACCTCTCAGAGACTGTTCCTTAGAAACAACCGTGATTTTATTCTTCAAGCATTCAATATGACCAACATTCCCAAGATTTTCAGTTTTTCTGTTGACTTTAACTTTCTCCCATAGAAACTGTTCAAAATTTCCAGAATCAAAAATTACATCTTTTACTTGGATGAGTAAGGTCCAAATGAAACCTCCAGGTTTGGACCTTACTCATTTCTTGGAGTTCACACCTGTCTGTGGTGCCATATTGAACCTCGGCCGTGGGAAGAGGAGAAAACCTCCCTGTTATGTGTACTTTTATCAGTTAATTTTCTAGACTTTTGAGGGTAGCATTCTATTCTGCCATCTGTGACTGATGAAATTCTATTGATTTTTTTCTCTCCAGTGCTGGGATCAGACCCAAGGGCCTCACGTATGCCCTGGACATTTCTGAGATATCTGGTTATAAATTCCACCGTCCCCTCTTTCATTGTGCAGGGGGGCCCCCTTATGGATCTTTGCCCTCAGACTCATGTCCTCCAACGTGAAGGGAAATCTGTTTCTTTCAGTTATTGTCTCTGATTCTTGTGCTGGATAGTTTTATGTCAGTTTGACACGTGCTAAAGTCATCCGAGAGGAGGGAACCTCAATTAAGAAAATGCCCTCCATAAGATCAGGTTGTAGGATTGATGGAGGTGGTGGCTACCACCTTTAATCCTGGGACTAGAGAGGCAGAGGCAAATGGATCTCTGAGTTCAAGGCCAACCTGGTCTATAGATGTAACCAACCATCTTATTAAATAAGAAACACAGAACCAATGCAAAGAAGAAAGCCAAGTGGTCAGAGCTAAGAGTTAAAACCTTACCCTTCCTCCTGCAGTGGTCCTTCCTCTCCAAACCAGAGCTACTTCCTGTGTTCCTGTCTTTTTATAGTGTTTCTGTTCTGCCTTCTCATTGGTTGTAAACCCAACCACATGACTGCCTTGTCATGGCCTGTCTGTATAGACCTCCAGGTTTTCTATGGTTGGTATTGAGATTAAAGGCATGTGTCTCCAATACTGGCTGTATCCTTGAACACACAGAGACTTACCTAGCTCTGCCTACCAAGTGCTGGGATTACAAGCGTACGCCACCACTGCTCTGCTTTCCTATGGCTTGCTAATAGCTCTGACCCCTGGGCAACTTTATTTATTAACATACAAATAACATTTTAATACAAATAAAATATCACCATAAGAGAGAGTTACAGAACAGCCAGGGTCACACAGGGAAACCCTGTCTCTAAAAACAAAATAAAGAGAGAGAGACAGAGATAAAGAGAGAGAGAGACAGAGAAAGAGAGAGAGAGACAGAGAGAAAGAGAGAGAGACAGAGAGACAGGGAGAAAGACAGAGAGACACAGAGAGAGACAGAGAGAGAATGCACCCCATTTCTTATTCTCGCTTTCTCAGTTTTTTCCTTTGGGTACCATTCTTTCACTTACTTTATGTCCTCCAGAAATGAAGCAAGGTCTTTCCTGTTTGGTGGCAACATTCCTCTCCCTGTTTTGGGGGGGCGGGGTGAGCTAAATGCCTCTGTGGTGGTTTGAATAAGAATGGCCCTCATAGGCTCATATATTCAAATGTGGCATGTAGCTGGAGTTTTCCTGCCTGGCCCACAGTCAGGATAAATCTCTGTCACCCGCCAGTCCCACAGCTGCTCAGACCCAACCAAGTAAACACAGAGACTTATATTGCTTACAAACTGTATGGCCGTGGCAGGCTTCTTGCTAACTGTTCTTATAGCTTAAATTAATCCATTTCCATAAATCTATACCTTGCCACGTGGCTGGTGGCTTACCGGCATCTTCACATGCTGCTGGTCATGGCAGCTGCTGCAGTGTCTCTCCGCCTCAGCCTTCCACTTCCCAGAATTCTCCTCTCTCTTTGTCCCACCTACTTCCTGCCTGGCCACTGGCCAATCAGTGTTTTATTTGACATACAGTCCATCCCACAGCACTTCCCCTTTTCTTTTTTTAAAAAGGAAGGTTTTAACTTCTATACATCTCCAAAGCCAGCTTGGTATATTTGGGAATTTGGGCGTAGCTTCTCTTACTACTTCCTGCTGGAGGGGGGCGCTGTATCTATGGGGACACAAAGAAAATTTTAGGATCATGGAGTAGTCCGTGAGACTGTATCGTCTGAGCCAGTTGCCTTGAAACGATTCTGGATGTTGGATCATCTGGGCCATGGTGTCATCGGAGACCTTTCAGGTGGTCTTGGCTGGTCAAACCTGATGTATCTTAATCTGGAACAAATCCATAGCCTCTGGCTTTCTGTAGAAACAAAAGCAGAGCCTCTTTCCCAAAGCAACATATCCTTATAGCCGAATTTTGAAGTCAAGGTACCTTTAAAATATACATTTTGGCATAACTCAACAGCTTTTGTAATCAAATGTTTTTCTTCAGTTACGAATATCAAAGAGAACATAATCCAGATTCTCTGTGTGGTAGCCATTTTTACGTGGCGGCTTATTTTTTATACTACCTTGAGCCTATTGCTTTAAACTGCAGCCTTTTAAGCCTGAAACGGTGCTATGGCTGCTGTCTCCGCCCACTTCAGCTTCCCAACATGGCGGTGGTACATTTTCCGCCAGCTCTGGGAGCCATCGTGGGTCTATGCTTTTTAACAAAGCAGCGTGTAGCCCAGAAACCTCTTTTTGTTTTGTACTAGCAAAGGCTAAATCCACCATGCAGCTTAATGTGCCACTTGCAGAGGCCTCATTCCCGCCATACTGCAGGTTAAGCGCACACACCAGGAACCCGCCAGTAACTCAAACCGGCAGCTGCTGCTCATTCGAGAGAGACAATTAGGAAGCTGTTTTTAGTTCTGTTTTAGAATCTTTTCTCAGGTTTTAGGTAGACACTCTTGCCAACACGTTGGGCGCCATTTGTAGCTGGAGTTTTCCTGCCTGGCCCACAGTCAGGATAAATCTCTGTCACCCGCCAGTCCCACAGCTGCTCAGACCCAACCAAGTAAACACAGAGACTTATATTGCTTACAAACTGTATGGCCGTGGCAGGCTTCTTGCTAACTGTTCTTATAGCTTAAATTAATCCATTTCCATAAATCTATACCTTGCCACGTGGCTGGTGGCTTACTGGCATCTTCACATGCTGCTGGTCATGGCAGCTGCTGCAGTGTCTCTCCGCCTCAGCCTTCCACTTCCCAGAATTCTCCTCTCTCTTTGTCCCACCTACTTCCTGCCTGGCCACTGGCCAATCAGTGTTTTATTTGACATACAGTCCATCCCACAGCAGTGGCACTATATGAGAAGGATTAGGAGGTGTGGCCTTTTTGGAGGAAATGTGTCTCTAGGGGTGGGCATTGAGGTTACAAAAGCCTACACCAGGCCAGTGTCTCTCTCCTGGCCTGAGGCTAAGGATGTAATTATTAGGTAGTGCTCCAACACCATGCCTGTCTGATTCCCTCCATGGTGACCACGGACTCACACTCTGAAACTTTAATCAAGCCCCCAGTCAAATGCTTTCTTTTCTGAGAGTTGCCATGGTCATGGTGTCTCTTCACAGCAATAGAGCACTGACCAACGGCCTCCAATAATGTATCAAAAATGCAAATATCCAAACTTTGCATCTTCCAGGTCTTCAGATGGAAGCGTCTCCATTTGTTTTCCTGAGTCATCAAGAAGGAAGGGAGATGAGGAGGTGAAGCAGGGACAGGTACTCAGAGTCAGGCACCGGACTCAGTGCCTGCTAGAGCAGGGCTGTGCACCTAAGTTCGTGAAACACCAAAGTTTTTCCAACTCTGTGTCATCCCAGACACTGTATCGTTCTGTAGGTTGATGCTTTCGTCTCTGTTTCAGATTCCTATACAAAGGAGGAGACGGTGCTCGGTAACCAGACACAAGATAAAGAAAACCCAAGACTCCTTACCATTTACATCCAATGTCCTATCCCTGATAACAGAGTGACGCCCATTCTTCTCAGGGCATAGTACAGTTGAAGATGATTGATTTTACACAAAGGAGGGGAACAGAGGTTTTTGATGGCTAAATAGAGACAAACTGTTGGCGGTGACTGGGCCCCATTGTGTACTGGGGATGGTGTGACAGAGAAAAAGTAATATAGTTATGGGGCTCACCCACTACTCACTATTTATGATTTCTTGACCCCACTTATCTCTCACTCAGATTCTCTTCTGTGAGTCAATACTCGGAGATCCCAGTAGAGAAATTAGTTTTACTGAGACTTTGGGCTTAGTTGAAAAAAAAAAAAAAGCCTACGACACTGAGGTCATTTGTTGGGGCCGACCAGGGAGCGAAGCTTCTCATTCAATCTGTTTGTTTCTCCAGGGTGGAGCTTGATGACCGGGCTTTTAGAGGTATTACATTTCCTCCTGGGGATAAACGTCTCCATTTTTTTTTTTTTCTGTGACTTGGCTGGGCATGCTGATATGACAAACCTCGGTGGCACGGAGTGTTGGAGGGCCGAGCGAGCGAGCGCTGTTCACTCTCTTCCTGGGAGACCAGTTTCAGGGCGTGCATTTCCTCTTTGTGAGACGTTTGCACACACCTCTGTTCCAGACCTGCACCACCCTCCCTGCTTCCTGGCTGGGTCATTCCCGGTTGTCCTCTGGTTTCAGGTAAACCATCAGCGTCCAGGGAAAACTCACGCCTACTTCATCAAGTCAGCCATACCCTGTCCGCTCTCATATTGGACACCAGTCCATCACTGCCCTTCTGTTAACACAGCATCTTCCACCACCAGGTCCCTCTCCTTTTTATGCTTTGTTATGTGCCCGGTGCTGAATGCCACTTCTTCCCCTCCTCCTGAAATGTTCCTGTTTTCTTTCTCTTCTCTCCTTCCATCTTTTCTTCAGTGAAAGTTATTAGAATTGAAATGGAATAATCCTTGTTAAACTCTAATCAAATAATAAACCAGTAAAGTGAGGAGGCTGTGAGAAGGGACTGACATGCACGTCTATCTGTTAGCAACCATGACACGAAACTTCCAGAACAACAAGCTTACACAAGATACTTTCTTTTTTGGGGAAAAAAAAAGCTTGTTTGTTTTACCTTCTGTGTGTGAATGTTCCGCCTCTTGCATGTGTGTGCATCCCATGTGCCTCTACATAGTGGATCCCTTGGAACTGGGGTTATGGATGATTATGAGCCACCTTGTGGGCGCTGGAAACCAAACCCAGATCCTCTCTAAGAGCGACAAGTGTTCTTAACCACAGAAGCCACCTCTCCAGCCCTCACACAGAATAGTTCCTCTGAGAACATCTGCCCAGAACCGCTTCTCCAAATTCGGGCTGACACCACCCTGGCGGCCGCTCTTTGTATTCAAGGGCAGTTCTGTTACCCGCCTCTGCTCACCTCTAAATCTCCGTGTCTCCCAGGCCAGTAAGATGGTTCCGTGGGTAACACTGCCCGCCGTCACACCTAGTTGATCTCTGGGACATGTATGGTGGGAGGAGAAAACCAACTTCCACAAGTTGTCCTGTGACTTCCACACGCGCTACGGCATGTGTGTCCCACCCATATACACATGCAAACATGAAATAAAAAAACCAAAACCTGAGGCTGGGAGGTGGTGGTGCATTCCTTTAATCCCAGCACTGGAGAGACAGAGGCAAGGTAGATCTCTGTGAGTTCAAGGCCAGCCTGATCTACAAAGTGAGTTCCAGGACAACCAGGGCTGTTATACAGAGAAAGCCTGTCTTGAAAAAACAAAACAAAAAAAACAAAAAAAACCAAACAAACAAACAAAAAATAAACAAACAAACAAAACCTGTCTCCCATTTCCTCCCTGAGTGATAGACACGGTTACTATAATATGCATGTTGCCATGGCAACGTTCATTTCCCTAGGGTGTGCATGTTCTTCGGAGTCTCTCTTACTTGGGTGTTATTTTAGGGTGACACTTCCTTCTGGGAATTCAAATTTCCCTGGTCTTTTATTTTTCTCAATTTCTGTTTCAGGACTTTAATATACCAGAGACCAGGTGCTTTTTTTTTGGGGGGATGGTAGGAAGTAGAGACATGTTTGAAGAAAAATAATCCAAACTATAACAACTTCGTTACGGCTCTGAAATGCATGCTAGAAAGTAAACCGACTGTGGAACTCCTATTCCGCCCTGAGAACCCAGGATGACTGTCACTTTACGACATGGGGAAGTGACCATGCGGTACTTCATCACGGCTGCATGCTCTCTCTCCTCATCTCTAGATTCTGTGGGAAGAACTTTCCTTTGTTTAGAGGGAGTTTTGTTACTTTTAATTTTTCATGTCTTTCCTCTCAAGGACACCTTTTATTTTGGGGATTTTATGTTTTCTGACATTTACTTTGTTGTTGTTTTTCTGAGACAGGGTTTCTCTGTGTACCCCTGGCTGTCCTGGATCTCGCTCTGTAGACCAGGCTGACCTTGAACTCACAGAGGTCCGTCTGTTTCTGCCTCCGAAGTGCTGCGATTAAAGGCGTGCTGTCTGTATCAGGGAGAGAGCTATGCTGCAAACTGGGCCTCAGTGAGTGGGACTCGAAGCCTCAGGCAGATTAGTGTGACTAGGAAGTACCACAGCCACGGGAACTGAGAGTGTTGAGCCAGACAGTCTTTGAGGAGTAGAGGTCCAGAGAAAGAAAAAACAGTGCTGTCCTGGAATCCAAGAGTCCTGCTCTGAGTGCTTGTGACTCTGAATTTATTGATGTCACCACCATCATCTTTTTTTGCAACATTCCTTTCCTTCCTTCCTTCCTTCCTTCCTTCCTTCCTTCCTTCCTTCCTTTCTTTCTTTCTTTTTTTTCATTTTTCGAGACAGGGTTTCTCTGTGCAATTTTGGTGCCTTTCCTGGAACTCACTCTGTAGACCAGGCTGATCTCGAACTCACAGAGATCCACCTGTCTCTGCCTCCCAAGTGCTGGGATTAAAGATGTGCGCCACCACTGCCCTATTTCTTTTTCTTCCTTCCTTCCTTCCTTCCTTCCTTCCTTCCTTCCTTCCTTCCTTCCTTCCTTCCTTCCTTCCTTCCTTCCTTCCTTTCTCTCTCTCTCTCTCTCTCTCTCTCTCTCTCTCTCTCTCTCTCTCTCTCTCTTTCCTTCCTTCTTTCTTTGTTTATTTACTTGTGTGTTGTGGCACACATGCACACATGTGCACATACCATAGTATGTGTGTGGAAGTCAGAGGACAACTTGTAAAGAGTTGGTGTCCTCTTTCCACAATGTCTGTTCTGGGGATTGAACTCGGGTCACCTGACTTGGTGCTCTTGCCTGCTAAGTCATCTCATCAGCGTTGATCTCATCTTCTAAATATTTCATGATGGTTATAGATTCTGGGAACTCGGAGGATAGGGACCCCCCGGCAGTGAATAGATGCTAGTAATTAACAGGGAAGAGCAGAGGATCTTCATTCACACTTTGGCAAGTAACACAATGATGAGAACAGGAGGTGAGGTGGTTGAGGGAAAAAGAATGACCAGTTTCTTTCTTGGCTAAAAGGTGGATATGTCCTTTAAAATGCCTTGTTTTTGCCGGGAGGCCAGAGATGCCAGAAGTGCCTAAACCAAAAGTGTGTCTGGTTTTCTGTAGCCAGAAGCTGGAGATGGTAAGAGATGTGGGGGTTTCTCTTATCTTTTCCCTAAATGACTACTCCTTCCTGAGAAACCAGACTGAGGATGTGACCAACCTTTAGAATGAAAACTGGGCTGCCGGCACATTCCCTCCTTTCCTCCATCCACTAATGCCTTATTAACTTCAAGGCAGTGAGGCTCAATGGTTTCCCACTTCTGGGGATCCCCCTCCTGCTATGTAGGAGCTCAGTGGTGGAGGGAATGTTGATGACGCCTCAGACAGATGTTAGTTACTACACAAGACGTGCAGAAGAGACAGGATTTGGGGGAGGATTGTACCGGCTTTAAGATTATGACAACAGCTTCCCAGCTCAGAGGATGCTACATCCACATCTTCCCAGGAGAAGCCTCGAAATTCTGGAGCAGAAAGCACCTAATGTAGCAGAAATGAACTGCGGAACTTCTGACATTCGTGGGTCCTGAAGAAAATGAGAGTGCTTTGAGGGAGCCCGGCTGTAGGAAAGAGGGTTTGTTACAATGTGACAGAACAGAACAGGGGCCATGTTCCCATAGGGAGCGGCATGTTTCCAGATATAGGAATTAGGCAGAAATAGGGTGGGGGTAGAAGAGAAAGGATGAAGGCATGAAAAACAGTATTTCAGAATTTCAAGTTCTTTCTTTAATTCCATAGGTTATCCACAGCATTGTGGTGGCATTCCAAGTCTTAGTTATTGGGCTAGACTTCCTGGAACCTACCACAGATAGGAATCAGTATGTCCGGGGGTGTGGGGGGAATTAACAGTTGTTACAAGTCCCAGTCACATTTAATTCTTTGAGCAGATAGGCAAGAGATCCTGTTCGACCAGAGGGTACTGTGGGGCAGGGCAAGATGATTCTAGGGTTTGGAGAGGTGGTTCAGCCATTAAGAGCACTGGCTGCTTTTGCAGAGATCCTGGTTAGATTCCCAGCATGGTAGGTTAGAATCACCTATAAGTCCAGTTCCAGGGGTTCCAGTGCCATCTGTGGGCACCTACATACACGGTGCACACAAACTCATGCAGGCACACATACATACAAATAAATAAAGTCTCTTTAAAAAAAGATGCTTACCATTGTTTAAGCCATGAAGTACTGGTGAAACTCCATGGGAGACAGGAGGTATGTGTGTATATATATTGTTATTCTATGCCTTGAAGGCCAGACAGAGTCCTTTTGCTGTTTTTTGCTTTGTAAACTTTTGAGTGTTCACATGTACCGTCTTTCATTCCCTGCTTTCTTAGATAATTCACTGGTTTTTGGCTCTAGCATATTCTACTGCCAGGTAGCATTCTGGGAGGGCTTTGATTAGAAAGCAGTAGCCTGGTGTGTGGGAGCCTTAAGCAAATGGAATGCAGAAAATGAAGTACAGTATCAGTGAGATGAGGCTATAATAATAATAATAATAGTTTTCAGCTAGGTAAAGACAGAAGCAGGCAGATCTCTGAGTTCGAGGCCAGCCTGGTCTAAAGAGTAAGTTCCAGGACAGCCAGGGCCGTTACACAGAGAAATGCTGTCTGGAAAAACAAAACAAAAATGAAAAGAAAAACAAACAAGGACATTTAATTGGGTTTACTTTTTCAGAGGTTAGAGTCCTTGGTGACAGGGACAGATGAGAGCTCTCATCTTAAACCACACGCAGAGGGTAGCCAGAGAGGCCTAGGGATGGCCTCCATCTTTGGAAATGTCACAGCTTGCTCCCAGTGACACACCTCCTCCAACCAAGCCACGTCTCCTAACCCTTCCCAAGCCCCTGGGACAGAGTACTCCAGCATATGAGCCCATGGGGTCATTCTCATTCAAACCACCATAGAAAGGGAAGTTAAAAAAATGTTTTTATGGAATCAGAGACTTGTATGGTAAAATAAGATTTTCTCCTAAGACAAAGTGACTGGGCTTTTCCAGAATTGAAAAGGAATCATAAGGGCTCTTAATCAGCTAATAAAAGGTCCAAGTAAGTCCAACAGGCTTTTGGAAGAAAAACACCTTCAAGCCGGTACATAGATAATGATTGAAAGTTGAAAAATTCCAAAGGTAAAAATTCAGCACTCTGATTGAAAACACAAATCTAGTCCTCCGTTTAAAATAACAGAACTCTCTTAAGACACCGTCTACCCACAGTGACGCTTACAAAACTGGCCTAAAAAAATAGGCTTAATCAACGTCAGCTAAGTTTGTCAGACTTCTTCTGTTTTTAAAACCGAGTATTAACAAAGTCATGGTTAATGCCCAAGCAGCTCTCTGCAGAATTCTAACCACAGCATTCCTAGCTGTTTGTCGCGCACCGTTTTCGTCCTTCTCTGAAGAGTCATGATCTTGATCCGTGATACTTTTCATTGCTCTTATAAAGTTTGTAACTAACTATTGTTTGTTGACATTATACAAAAACACAGCGTCTAAACTACTGTTGTAAAATACTACGACATTATCCGTGTCATAGACAGAATTAAGTAGCAGAAACCAAGGACTTTTGGTGGGCGTGGCCTGAGAGCCTGTCCTCTTCACTTTTCTGCTGCTTAAAACTGACGAAAACGTTTTGTGACACTAATTCCTTAAGGCCTGCCACGTGCCCTACTTCCAAAGGTAGGGACAGATTAGATCTCGGGGACGGAATCATCCCAGAGACGTGGGAAACTCAAAACCAAACCACCAGATAACTTAAATAATATCAGCAATAATTAACAATATTTTTAATTATTTATTTTATGCATAGTCATGTTTTGCCCGCATATATGTCTGCACACCACCGGAGTGAGTGACAGACAGTTATGAGGCACCGTGTGGGTGCTGGGAACTGAACTGGGTCCTCAGTCAGTGCTCTTGAGTGCTGAGCCATCTCCCCAGCTCCCTGCTAATCAAGAATAATTTTTAAAAGTGGTTTCAATACAAGGGGGAAACTCTGAATTACATGTTTGTGTCTCAGCACTAGAGCAGCTGAAACAAGAAAATGAGGAGAATCGTGAGTTTCAGGCTTGTCTGAGCTACACCAAGAATCTGTCTCAATACCAACCACAAAAATGGAGTCTCCTCTGTCAGTCCTCCCAAAAGTAACTGAGACAAGAGGTTCCGGAAAAATGACTCTTATGTGTGTTACAAGCTAAGCATGTCCTAACCTTGGCTCCTGCTTGTAGTTTATGATAGCTCTTGCAGACACAGACTGATCTCAAACATTTTCAACCAAGTCATAACCATTCGCTATATTATATAGTCTATTATGTGTAGTTACTTACATAACTGCATATAATATATTCCAATGCACACAATTATATTCCAGAGGATTTCCTTGCTGGGAAGAAACTATGCTCATGAGCAACCAGGTTCATGGCTGCAGGAGGCCATGAGATGCAGATCTTTAAACGGTTACTGCTGACAGAGGGAAGTGATAAGAGACAAGGGGGATGGAGAGAAGCACTTTTATATTCAGTTATAAAAACACATTTGTACTTATATCATAGATGAGATTCTGAACATGCATGTTATTAGTAGTTTAGCATGTGCATAGTGTTAATGGATTATTTGTTCTGGGTTAACCCTTGCTCTCCCCCACCCCCCAGTCCGGACAGTCCTGGGAAGTACAAGGTTGGTACTGGGAGACATTAACCAGATTCAGCATTTCAAGATATATCTGCCCACACACCCAGGGAATGAGGAAAGCTTAAGAGATGAAAATGAGAGAGACCCAGGCATCAGAGTCTCATCTGACCAGAGGGGCGGGTGGGTCCAAGCTCCAGGATGATTGTTTTGCTGCCCACCCTATGAAGCCTGCTGGATGGAGATGAGAAGGAGGGCAGGGTTGTCTGTTTGTTTATCTGTTTATATGCCAATCCACTGCCTTCTCAGGTCACCAGGTAATGCAGGGCTTTCCAGGGGAAATAAAATCAACAGTACAGTGTCTTTTGCTTGACAAATGGACAGTACTCTTTATGGACATTTCAAGCACACCTACATTAGAAAAGTAGAATAGAGAGATTACCTACTCTTTCATTCTACTTTGACAACATTTTGCTGGCCTTGAGTTCATTTTCTTTTCTAAAACAATCATTCATTTAGTGTGTGTGTGTGTGTGTGTGTGTGTGTGTGTGTGTAATTTGTATGCATGCCTGCCATAGTGTGTATGTGGAGATCAGAAGACAATTTACAGAGTTGGTTTGCTCTTTCCACCATGTGGGTTACAGGTATCCAACTCAGGGTCTCCTCAGGCTTGTCAGCAAGAGACTTTACCTGCTGAGCCATCTTGCTGGCCCCTTGAGTCTGTTTTCTTAAGCATTTTATAGCTTGTTTGTTTATTTGAGACAGAGTTTCTCTTTATATCCCTGGCTGTCCTGAAACTCACTCTGTAGACCAAGCTGGTCTTGAATTCACAGAGACCCGCCTGCTTCTGTCTCCCAAGTGCTGGGATTAAAGGTGTGTGCCATTACTCCCTGACTTTTATATCTTTCATGAAGTGATATTTAAAAATATAAAGGTTGTTAAGGAAGGTACTTTTTTAAAATAACATTTTTATTAATTTTTTGAAGACTTCCTGCAAAGTATTTTGATTATATTCACTCCTATTCTCCCCCTTAACTCTTCCAAGATTCCCCCCACATCCCTATGCCCCAACTTTGTGTTCTTTTTGTTTGTTTTAATAACCCATCAGCTCCAATTTGTGCTGCCTATGTACTCCTGAGTGTGGGACCACCAACTGGAGCACAGTCAGCCCCCTGGAGTCACAGCCTTGAAGACCCAGAAACCATCAGGTGTCCATAGTTCCTCAGTCAGGGGTGGAGCGCATGAGCTCTTCCCCTTCCATTCTGGAACGCTCAGATCTTGTGTCGGAACCACAGTGGCCTGCCCTGTCACGTCCAGATGACAGCTTCACTCCTGTCCTTCCTGACCTCTGACTCTTACAATCTCTCTACCCGATCTTCCGCAGCTGTCCCTGAGCTCTGGGGAGGAAGTGTGATATAGATGTCCCATTTGTGACTGAGCAACCACAGACCCTTTTTCTTTATGGCTTGACCAGTTCTAAGTTTCAGTGTTAATCACCATCTACTACACAAAGAACCTTTTCCAATGAGATCTGGGAGCTGCACTAATCTATTGATGAGAGAGATACAAATATAGAGGATAGTGTGATACTATGTCCCTTTAGCAAACTAGTTCTTGGCAGTACCAGATTTTTCTGTACCAGACATGTCTTTTCCTGTGGAAGAGGCCTTAGAGCCAATCAGAAGGCAATTGGTTGCTCCCACAACATTTGTACCACTAATGTACCAATGGGCATCTCTTGCTACGTTGGTCATTACTGTTCACAGTGTTCACAGCTAAGTAAAACTGTTGATGGCATTTTTCTTCCAGTAGCTTAACGAGCACCTTCTATTTTCTATTGTTAGATTAGGACTGATTGAGGCAACAGGAAATAAAGAAGAGACCGGTTTCAACAGCCACAAATTGTCCTCTGTAGAACAACGGAGGGCCGTGGTTTCTCTACAGGAGGTGAGACTGTGTGCTGAGGCAGGGGACTTGAAGGTTTTGTAGAGCAGAAAAGGGAACTTTTGGAATGGATAATTTTATCTGTAGATTTGTTGTTTGTAGTCTCAGGGCTGAGACATGCCAAATGTTTTTATCATACATTGACCTTGTTGCCAGGAGTTTCCAGCTTTTGACTGACTGCAGATTTCCTTATTCTGCTGGCTTTCTCGTCAGCAGGAAATCTTATCATTATGCTGAGCCAGGAGTTTTTCAGCTTCTTCGAGGCCCTCTGTTTTAGGTGACTGACCCTTCAACTATGAAAGCTACCCATCAGGGAGCAAACTTCCCCGTCAGGACTAACTTGATTTCTACCTTTCCAGTGCCAGTGTGTACCAATGTGTGTCACAGGAGGGCCGTCCATCAAGTTTTGGCAGGAAACCAAGGACATCAGCGATAGCCTGTATTGTTTTAGGAGTCTCCAGGCTACTTCTGACCAACATACTGAGAGGAGGAATCCCATAGCCAGCACTAGACTTTTTACTTCATAGCCTGTGGCCTCTGGGATAAGCATAATCCTCTTTCTAGGACAACTCCAGCTAAACTTCATATGAATAATCACATTCATATGAATATATGGAATTTATAAAATAGTGGGTTTCCATATAGGTTTCTTTTAAATATCCTATTGTTAGTTATCTCTCCCTCAGCCTCCAGGAAGATAATTGTTTTGTTTTTCGAGACAGGGTTTCTCTCTGTAGCCCTGGCTGTCCTGGAACTCCCTCCGTAGACCAGGCTGGCCTCGAACTCACAGAGATTCACCTGCCTCTGCCTCCGAAGCATGTGCTCTCACCACCCAGCAGGAAAATAATTTTTAGCAACAGTCATCTTGGAGAATGGCAGTGGAAATATCATTCCACTGGAGTCTAGCACAGGCTCTTAAAGCAGGTACTTATGTGCAGAAACGTCTCCATTATTACAGAGAGCAGAACTCTCAGCTGCCTTGGGTGTGGGAAAGGAAGTCTTTATTTTTTATTTTTCCCTGGGCTGCACATGCAGTGATTTTTCTCTAGTTCCTTCAGGTACTTTTGATTTTATCTTTTTTTTTTTTTAATTAACTTTATTTTGTGTTGGCTGACAGCTGGCCACGGGGCCTACTCTAGAGTGTGGTTGATATACCCAGTGACACTCCACGGGAGAAAACAGATTTTCCCTTTGCCAGTGGGTGTCAGTTAGAGACAGCGTCTTTGTTAGTGGTGGGACCCTTTGTTAGCAGAGGGGCCACTTCTCCTTCTCAGGGCTGGGCCTCCATCTGTGCAGGCCCTGTGCGTGCGGCCACAGGCTCCGTGAGTCCACAGGTGCGTCAGCCCCTGTTGCACAGACTTTTCGACAGGAAGATGATGTTTCCTGGAGTCATCCATCCCCTCTGGCTTTTAGAATCCTTCTACCTCCTCTTTTGCATAGATCCCTGAGCCTGGAGGGGAGAGGTCTGAGGAAGACTTCCCATTCAGGAATGAGTGCTCCAAGGTCTCTCACTCTCTACACTGTGCCCAGTTGGGGGTCTCTGTGTTAGTTCCCACCTGCTGTGAGAAGCAGCTTCTCTGATGAGGGCTGAGTGAGGCCCTGATCTTGGGTATAGCAGACTGTCATTGGGAGCCATTGTATTGCTATGTTGTTCATTTAGGAAGGTAATAGTGTTTGTCTTTTCCCTAGGCCAAGTGACCTACCCAGTCTCAGGTGTGTGGCCGCTTTAACAGTGTCAGGTGTGGGTTCCATCTTATAAAGCGGGCCTTAAATCAAATGAAAAAGTGGTTGCCCAAGTAGACCTTGCAGGCAGAGCTCTGCTGTAGGTCACAAGGTTTGTGGTCGGGTGATATCGAGGATTACCTTTCTCCACTGGTAACTTGCACAGTACCTCTCAGTACTATGAACACTGGTCAGCAGGAGTGAATCTTCCAGCTGGGAACCAGTTTGACTTTTTCATGTTCAATAACATAAACAAGAGGGCCTTCTCGTCAGGTTGTAGAGCGAAGCCACGGCCTGATCATTGGAGGTTTCCATGGGTCACCACTTTGACCAATGAATCAACAAGATGTAACCCATTCCTGGCACCGGGGCTTTGACTCGGTGGCATAAGATGCTTAGTCGGGACATTTCATTTCATACAATTGGTGATTCCATTTAAACCCATTTCATATTTGTGTATATTTTTAGGAAGCTTCTACAGTAGTAGGTTTCCATATGGTTTTTCAAATGGCCTTCAGTGTGAGTCGTCAGGGAAGGCAGTCTTAACTGTGGTCCTTTAACTACAAGCAACAGAAACTGATTCTACCCCAACTTAAATAATGGATTCATTGGAATTAATATATCAGGCAAATATTAAATAATTGGCAGATTTCAGGCAGACCTAGGTCAGCCCCAGAAGCTGCAGTCTGTGGGAGCTCTCTGTGGGAGATTGACATTTGTGTACCTCAGACTCAGCACCTTCCCTCGGGAAGCTCTGAACAGGAAGTATGAGCAGCTACATGAATGTGCAGATGCTCTAAGCACTAAGTGCTAATGAAACTGTTAGCAGTTATGCAGACGTGTGTGTTTTCATGTAGCCTTGTTGGGACTTCAGAAGTTTCCCTCCTCTTTGATACCTCTTTAGGTTTATACCCAGGCCCTTTGGAGATCTTATTACACCATCATATGTGTTGGATGCTAGCCTTGGAGCTACTGGATTTCACGTTTTTCCACCCCAAGTTCCGTATTGCTTTGGTTCTGATCCTTCCAGCTCTTCTCAAGCTTGTCCCTTTGAAAACGGGACTGTTGATACAGTGCACTGTGTGTTGGAAGTGCTTAACATTTCTACTTAATAGGAACTTGGTCAGAAATTTCCTGTGTCTCAGAGGAGAACTTGCTTTTTAACAACGTTGGAACTAAGACCATGAGGACTACTGGGGTGGGCTAGATGCAGTCTTCATTAGCAGATGAACATGAGCCTTTGAGGACCAGGTGGAATGTTGTGGTTTGACCATGGACTGTCCTCCATGGACATGGGGATTTGGAGGAAGGAAGGAAGATAGGAAGGAAGGAAGGAAGGAAGGAAGGAAGGAAGGAAGGAAGGAAGGAAGATAGGAAGGAAGGAAGGAAGATAGGAAGGAAGGAAGGAAGGAAGGAAGGAAGGAAGGAAGGAAGGAAGGAAGGAAGGAAAGAAGGAAGGAAAGAAAGAAAGAAAGAAGGAAAGAGAGAGAGAGAAAAAGAAAGAAAGAAAGAAAGAAAGAAAGAAAGAAAGAAAGAAAGAAAGAAAGAAAGAAAGAAAGAAAGAAAGAAAGAGACACCGAGAGACAGAGAAAAGAAGAAAGAAGAGAAGGTGCTGTGGTGTAGCCGGAAGTTTCTCCAGTCCCACCGGCCTGCAGTCCTGTGTTTCTCTGGTCAAATAATCAGAAAGGAGAAAGTCCTCTGCATTATAGATAAGTATTTACGTATGCTGGGCAGTTTTGAAAATGATTCTCCATGTAACTTCACCATTTGATAACCTTCTCAGCCTGAGTTTCCCCTCTTGGTGTCATAAAGCAAGTTCTTGATAATGAACAGTGGAGATACTTTTGGAAGGCAGGTCAAAGCTCCTTAACTTTCAATCTCCCACTGTGCTTCTGTTTGCGATAGCGTATCTAGAGTATCGAAGGTTGCCAGCGAGGCTCAACAGCGAACAGCACAGACCTCAGAGAGGACAAGTTTAATCAGAAGAGGAGCAGGGCAAGGTGAGGCTGTAGAAGTCCGCTGGGGGCAGAGTGAGAAAGAGTGACTGGCAAGTCCAGCAGTCATCTGTGGCCCTGGAAAGTGGCCCTGCCCAGAGGCCACCCCAGGTTCCTGAATCAGATTGGCTAAGCAAGTACTAGAGTCCGGTGTGGGAAGCACTGTGACAGACTCTGACAGCATGGAGAAAGGTGGCAGGCAGCGAAGCAGGAGAGGGTCCTTCTTGTCACGGGTCAGGGGAAGTGACACAGATAGGAGCCTGAGCAGATGCCTCAGTTCGTCAAGTGCTTGTGGCTCAGTCATGAAGACAGGAGTTCAGATCCCCAGCACCCAGGTAAAAGCCAGGTGCCGTAGTGTGTGTCTACAATCACAATGCCGAGGAAGGGGAAACTGAGGCTCACTGGCCAGCCGGGCCAGCCAAACGGATAAGCTCCAAGCTCAGTGAGAGATCCAGTCTCAAAGCAAGGTGGAGAGCGACTGTGGAAGACAGTGTCAACTTCCGACCTCACAGGCACACACATAGATGAGCACACACACCCACGTACACATACACACAAAATGAAAAACAAATCCTATAAAGAGAGCAGGGAGCAAGATTACTAGCCCAACAACAGAGCACACACAACATTGTGGTTAGAGTTCAAACAGCAAAGAAGACCATTTAATGCTGTGGGATGTTCTGTATGGCAAACGTGTTAATAAATAAAACACTGATTGGCCAGTAGCCAGACAGGAAGTATAGGCGGGACTAACAGAGAGGAGAATTGAGGGAACAGGAAGGGAAAGGGGAGACTGCCTGGAGCCACTGCCTGGACAAGGAAGATGTAAGGTACCAGTAAGCCACGAGCCACATGGCAAAGTATAGATTAATAGAAATAGGTGTCACTTGGAGACATGTTGCTTCCTGGTTGTTTGCCAGAACTTGGTTTCCTTTGTGGCCTTGAAGCCTCCACGTTCCTTTAAGATTCTGACCTGACACTTCAACAATCATTCTGTTGAGAAATCCAGGTCTTCATGGCTAGAAGCCCTTGTTATGGTAACAGTGTATGAGGGAAGAAGGATCCTCACCACCGCCTGAATTTTCCCTCTGTTAAAAGCTTATGCAGTTCTCTGGAATGTTACTGAGAGGCAGGAGTGGTGTCCGAGGACCCAGCTTCAGATTCCAACTCGTGCGCTAACTGACGGTCTCCTGAACTACTGACGTTGAAGTTAAGTCCTTATAATAACGTTTTTACACTAATGAAAGACTCTTAAGGTTCAGTTTACTATCTGAAAAACAAGCATCCTCACCTGGTGGTCCTCCCTATCTCAGAGGCAACGAGGAGCAATCACAACAATGTCTACAGAATTGCTTAGGAAAGTTTAATATAATTCCCAGTCAGTGTAAATATACCTCAAATGCAAAAGTAGCATTGATTTGTTTTGTTGTGATTACAAGCGTGAACTGTCGCAGTGGATTTTTGTTTGTTATTTTATTGTCAGTGGTGGTGATGGTAGTGATTTATTAGACAGTGTCTCTTTTTGAAATCCAAGCTGACCTCAAACTCATGATCTTCCTGTTATGATATGCACGCAGGGGATCCCCAGCTGGCCAGACTAGGGAGTCTCACGCATGAGAGAAACATGCTGGCATGCTGGGCAGGTGCAACAGCGGGCGGCGGACGAGACACGCCATGTGGACAGGAGGATGGTGGCAGGTGGACATCCGTTCATGACCCAGACACTGCACCCGTGAGGAAATGAGTTTATTATAATGGGAGATGAAGAGAAAGATTAGGGAAAGAGGGAGACAGGAAGGAAGAGAAGAGAGAGAAAGCAGAGGTGTGTGCACCTCACGGGGGGGGGGGGGGGGGAGGGTATGCAGGGGGGGAGCAGAAGAGAGAGAGGGAAGGGGAGGGCTATTTCCTTAAAATGAGGCTTTTACAGCAGAATGCAGGGCGGTGCCAAGGTAGGATTTCAAGGGGTGGATCATAGTGAGTTGTAGCTAGTTTTCCTGCCTGGCCCACAGTCAGGACAAATCTCTGTCACCCGCCAGTCCCACAGCCGCTCAGACCCAACCAAGTAAACACAGAGACTGATATTGCTTACAAACTGTTTGGCCATGGCAGGCTTCTTGCTGACTGTTCTTATAGCTTAAATTAATCTATTTCTATAAATCTATTCCATGCCACGTGGCTCGTGGCTTACCGGCATCTTCACATGCTGTTTGTCATGGCGGCAGCTGGCAGTGTCTCCTCCCACCTTCCTGTTCTCTCAATTCTCCTCTCTGTTAGTCCCACCTATACTTCCTGCCTGGCCACTGGCCCATCAGTGTTTTATTTATTGACCAATCAGAGCAACAGATTTGACATACAGACCATCCCACAGCACTTCCCCTTTTCTTTCTTTTTTTTTTTTTTTTTTAAAGGAAGGTTTTAACTTTTACACATCTCCAAAGCCAGCTTGGTATATTTGGGAATTTGGGCATAGCTTCTCTTACTACTTCCTGCTGGAGGGGGGGCACTGTATCTTATGGGGACACAAAGAAAATTTCAGGATTATGGAGTAGTCCGTGAGGCTGTATTGTCTGAGCCAGTTGCCTTGAAACAGTTCTGGATGTTGGATCATCTGGGCCATGGTGTCATCAGAGACCTTTCAGGGGGTCTTGGCTGGTCAAACCTGATGTATCTTAATGTGGAACAAAATCCATAGCCTCTGGCTTTCTGTGGAAACAAAAGCAAAACCTTGTCCCCAACATAACACATATCCTGGTTTCCATTCTGAGGTCAGCACATCCTTTAAGTATATAGGCTGATTTAATTCTGTAGCTTTTTTTCTATTATCCAATGTCTCTCTGCAGCTGTTGTTTGTGGTGGTAATCTAATTGTACTGAATTATTATTTTGATTGTATGTTAATAAATAAAGTTGTCTGGGAGTCAGAGCTATTAGAGCCATAGCAAGAGTGTGGCGGTGGTGGCACACGCCTTTAATCCCATAGATATCTGTGTGTTCAGGGTCAGAGCTATTAGAGCCATAGCAAGAGTGTGGCGGTGGTGGCACACGCCTTTAATCCCATAAGATCTCTGTGTGTTCAGGGATACAGCCAGCATTGGAGACATATGCCTTTAAGACCTAGGGGCTGTACATTCAGACAGTGACGAGGCAGTCATGTGTTTGGGTTTACAACCAATGAGAAGGCAGAACAACATACTTTAAAAAAACGAACCGACAGGAAGTAGGTCTCTTTTCGCGAAGCTGGGACAGCAGGAGGAAGGGTGAGATTTTAGCTCTGAGCTCTGACTTCTCGGCTTTCTCTTTTACATTGTTTCTGTGTTTCTTATTTAATAAGACGGTTGGTTACATCAACATCTGGCGCCCAACGTGACAAGAATCCATTAAAAACCGCTTGGCTTGACGGCAGGTCCGCTTTCCCGCAAGGGCGGCAGGCGGTGGCAGGCGGCGGAGGAAGCGGCAGGAAGCGGCCGGCATCTTAGTCCGAGCTGCCGGCGTCCTAGTCCGAGCTGCCAGCTTCCTAGTCTGAGCTGCCGGCTTCCTAGTCCGGGTAGCAACTTCTAGCCCGGGCCTAGGTCTGTGAGCAGCTTGCCTAAAGCCGGTGCTACAAACAACTCAGACCTGCCCTGCCGAACAGGGCCCTGCCTGTAAAGCACGTGGTCGGAGCTTAAGGAAGCCAGACCCAAGCCTTGACTCGGCACAAGAGGGAACACGTGGCTGCATTTAAGCTTTAGCCGGCTACGCTTTCTTGTGCATTCTCTCTCTCTCTCTCTCTCTCTCTCTCTCTCTCTCTCTCTCTCTTTCTCTCTCTGGATTTACACCTGGGACACTAGGTGGCTGCTTTGAAAATCCCCTCGGATTTCTACTGTTCTACGCAGATTTGGTAAGTCATAATATATCAGATATTTTAAAGGAAACTATCTAAAAGAGAATTTTTTCCACATTAAAAAACAAATGGGTTTTATGTGTACATTGGAAGAAAATTGGTTTTTGTTTGAAATTTTAGGCAGTCTGGCAATGGAACAACTATATAATATTAGTATTGGTGGAATTATGCACCTTATCACTATAATAATCCACATTTTAATATTTAAAAAGATAGTCAATTTAAGTGCCAGGATAACAGCTTTAGAAGAACTTGTTAAACCTGTAAAAATTCAGACAGAAGAAATTAACAGTGAAGTTGTTTCAAGTCGGGATCATAAGGTTGCAGAAAGAAAGCCTGTTTTCACACAGTCACCCTTAATTTATCCTGTAACTGTACAGCAGATGCCTGATCAAATGGCTACACAAAATACTTGGGCTCCAATTGAAATGTTGGATTTAAAAAGGTTTAAGGAGGCAATAGTATCTTATGGCATGCATTCCCCATATGTAAAGCAAATGTTAAACACTTGGTCAACATATAATAGGATAGTACCACAGGACTGGCGGGACCTTGCACAAGGTGTTCTGGAACCCAGCCAGAGACTTCAATTTCTGACTTGGTTTAAGGAGGAGGCTAAAAACATAGAAAAACAATGGAGGGATAAAGGAGTACAAGTTTGCCAGGATCAGCTTATGGGCGAAGGCCAATATGCTTCAGCACAAGCACAATGTTTATATGATGTCCAAACCCTAATTTTATGTCGAACGGCAGCCTTGAATGCATGGGACAAAGTTGAGGAACCAGGAAAAAAATCTGAGTCATTTACAAAGGTGAAGCAAGGCCCAAAAGAGTCTTTTACAGATTTTTTACAAAGACTGGCTTCAGCAGTAAAGAGAATGGTCTCGGATTCAGAAGCTGGTAAGGCAATAATTGAATCTTTGGCCTTTGAGAATGCGAATGCAGCATGCAAAAGAATAATCAGGCTGTTAAGGGCAAGATCTGCACCTATGGAAGATTGGATTAGAGAAACAATTAATGTTGAAGCTGATGAGCATGATGATACATGGGTAGGAGAAGTAATTTCAAAAGGTTTGAGGTGTGTTAGATGTTTTGGATGTGGAAAGCAAGGACATTTGAAAAGGGACTGTAGACAGGTCATTTCCAGAAACAATGTTTCTTCAAGGAACAATGGCAACAGAATGCCCCTTCCTTCTGGAGTATGCAGAAGGTGTGGTAAGGGAAAACACTGGACCAACGAATGTAGATCAACAAAGGACAGACAGGGTAATCCTTTGCCTCAGTCTTCGGGAAACTCCCAGAGGGGCCTCAGGCAGGCCCCCAGTGCAAATCCAGTTCAAACCTTTCCGGCAGCCATAGAGGAAATGCCTGCTCTGGAGAGCGATTAAATAACCAAATGCCTATTGGAATAAATCATGCTGGTCAGAATGATGAAACAGAGAGAACAGAAAATTCAGGAGAAAACATAAAGAAAATTTTTTGGCAAACTTCTATTAATGAACAAAGACCAAAATTAACGATAAAATGAATGGTGTTTTGTTGTCTGGTCTGGTAGACACAGGTGCGGACGTTACCATAATAGCACCAGAATTTTGGCATCCAACTTGGCCTCTTCAGGAGGTAAACGTTCAACTGTTAGGAATTGGGACATTATCTCAGGTGAAACAGAGTGCAAGATGGCTCGAATGTATAGGTCCAGAAGGACAGAGAGGAAAATTAAAACCATATGTGGCTAACATAACTATGAACCTGTGGGGTCGAGACTTGTTGCAACAATGGAATACTCAGATTAACATCCCTCCAATCTCAGAAACAAATCATAAACTAGCACATGTTACTGAGAGAAATATTAGAAGATATTGTTCTAATGAGTGGTCACCAGCCATCCATATTATACAAGAACAGGGCACAATAACTGATGATCTTCCAAAGACACCAACAGCTCTACCTTTAAAATGGTTAACAGACAAGCCTGTATGGGTCCAGCAATGGCCTTTAACAACAGAGAAACTCCAGGCTTTAGAAGAGCTGGTAGAAGAACAGTTAAATGCTCAGCATATTGAAGAATCAACCAGCCCTTGGAATTCTCCTGTATTTGTTATTAAAAAGAAATCTGGTAAATGGAGAATGGTAACAGACCTTAGAGCAATTAACAAAGTAATTCAGCCAATGGGCTCTCTACAATCTGGGATGCCTTTGCCTACTCTGTTACCAAAAGGATGGCCTCTCATAGTTATTGATTTAAAAGACTGTTTCTTTTCAATACCCTTACAAGAAAAAGACAAAGAAAGATTTGCTTTTACAGTGCCTACTTATAATAATTCTCAACCGGTTAAAAGATTTCAATGGAGGGTCCTCCCACAGGGAATGTTGAATAGCCCAACTCTGTGCCAATATTTTGTACAACAGCCATTGGAAGTGATACGTAAAAAATTTCCTAAATCTATAATTTATCATTATATGGACGATATTTTACTAGCTGACTCAAATGCAGATACTTTAGAAATAATGTTTGAAGAAGTAAAGAAAATTTTGCCTCGCTGGGGATTACAAATTGCTCCTGAAAAGATACAAAGAGGAGATTCTATTAATTATTTAGGATATAAAGAGAGCTACAAAAAATTAGACCCCAAAAGGTGCAAATTCGGAGAGATAGACTACAGACTCTTAATGACTTTCAAAGATTATTTGGAGATATTTCTCATCTACGAACTATTGTTGGGGTAAAAAATGATGAACTGACTAATTTGTTCAAAACCTTAGAAGGTGACAAGGACTTAAATAGTCCAAGAGAATTATCACCTGAAGCTGAGAAAGAATTAGCCTTGGTAGAAAAGAAAGTGCATGAAGGACACGTGAATCGTATTGATCCAAAGCTGGATTGCATTTTGGTTATCTTACCTTCTAGGCGTTCTCCTACTGGAATATTAATGCAGAGGGAAGATATTATATTGGAATGGATATTTTTACCAAATAAACCAAATAAAAAATTAAAAACTTATGTGGAAAAAATCTCTGACTTGATTTACAAAGGAAAAATGAGACTTCGTCAATTAGCAGGCATAGACCCAGCAGAAATTGTCGTACCATTAACTAAGGAGGATATTGAAAAATTATGGACAGAAAGTGAACCTTGGCAAAGAGCTTGCAGTAATTTTTTGGGAGAAATTAACAGCAAATATCCCAAAAGCAATAGAATTGATCTTATAAAGAGAGCTGATTGGATCCTGCCTCGAATTGTACGGCAAAAACCCATATCTGGAGTTCGTACATTCTATACAGATGCCAACAAAGAAGGAAAGGCAGGTTACAAATCAGAAAATTTAAGTAAAGTGGTTCAAAGTCCGTATAATTCAGTTCAAAAATCAGAATTGTATGCTATTCTGTTGGTATTAATGGATTTTTCAGAACCTCTCAACATAGTAACTGACTCTCAGTATGCTGAAAGAGTGGTGTTACATATTGAGACTGCAGAATTTATCCCTGATGCTTCAGAATTAACTTCACTATTTATTCAATTACAAGATACAATCAGGAAAAGGAATCATCCTTTATATATAACTCACATTCGATCCCATACTGGTCTGCCAGGCCCTCTAGCACAGGCAATGATGAAATTGATAAATTATTGATAGGAAATGTGCTGGAGGCCTCAGAATTTCATAAAAAACATCACGTTAATAGTAAAGGTTTAAAAAAGGATTTTTCCATAACCTGGCAACAAGCCAAAGAAATAGTAAAGAAATGTCCTACTTGTTCCTTCTACAATCAGACGCCATTACCAGCAGGATGTAACCCAAAGGGTACTCAGAGAAATGAAATCTGGCAGATGGACGTGTTTCACTTTGCAGAATTTGGAAAATTGAAATATGTACACCACACTATCGATACTTATTCAGGATTTCAATGGGCAACTGCTTTGAGTTCTGAAAAAGCTGATTCTGTAATCACTCATTTGCTAGAAGTTATGGCCATCATGGGTATACCTGCACAAATCAAAACTGACAATGCTCCATCATATGTCTCTGTTAAAATGAAACAGTTTTTTGCTTATTACAATATAAAGCATATTACAGGCATACCACATAATCCTACAGGTCAAGCAGTTATAGAAAGATCAAACAGAACTCTAAAGGATATGCTAAATAAACAGAAATGGGTAACAAAAACCCCCAGAAATAGACTGCATAATGCTCTTCTAACTTTGAATTTTCTGAATGCCAATGAGAAAGGAACAACAGCTGCAGAGAGACATTGGATAATAGAAAAAACTACAGAATTAAATCAGCCTATATACTTTAAGGATGTGCTGACCTCAGAATGGAAACCAGGGTATGTATTACATTGGGGAAGTGGTTTTGCTTTTGTTTCTACAGGAGAAGATAAGCTGTGGGTACCATCAAAATTGATAAAGGTTCGATTTGAACAAGAGAGACCTCTTAATTAGAGGAGGTGATAGTTCATCAACCAGCATGAACATCCAATTTAAACTAACTTGTATCAATAAAACATGCCTTTTCATTTCATCAGATAATAACTTGCCAAAAAGGAACATCCCCAAAATTAGTCTTGGGGAAAGGTTTTTGTTTTTGTCTTTTAGGAGAATGAAGGTTAAGGAATCTGAAGAACACTGGACAAATGAGACAACTGAAGAAAAGGGACAAATCATCTATCCCAAGAAACAGAGTGAAACGGTGTATGGGTATATATTATCTAAAAAAATTTTATGTCTTCCTAAATGTTTTGTTTCTGCTTTTCTCTAAAGATTTAACACTCTTGGTTTTCTAATAGTCCCAGTTCAATTAAAATTTAAAGCTGACTTTGGAGTTGGAGAATGGCTCTCTCCTTCTTTAAAATCAAGCATGTTGTTAAAAGGAAAATGCAAACTCCCTGTATCATGCCAGAATAAGAGCCATCTTCTGCTATGGTACAGGACAAAAGCAAAATTAATTAAGGGACTATTCTATTACTAATCTCAACTCTTTGATTCTATTCTGATTCTTTAAACTTTTCTCAAAGTATAAATTTTATATCAAAATTTACAAGATTAATATATATATATACATTTTAAACTTTGTTAAGATATGAACGGTCACATAGAGTACTAACTAATTCTAGAAAAAAGGCTAGCTGCATATATATGTTTTTGTGTTCGAGTCTCTTATCAGTTTTCTGCAGGAAATCATGGCCAGGCCTAACATCAACTGAAGTCTCCAGAAAGAAGATGGGGCCCCACAACAACAACAATTCCACTTGGACAATAATAATATCATTAAGCTGACAAACATCATCCATAGATCAGCTTTGAACTACAAGGTGCTCAGAGCAAATTTGAGATGACTAGCTGAGATGATCCAGTCTCAAAGACTACTTGAATAAGGACTTGAGATAAACCCTAAACTTTGGCATTATACACAGACTGGATAATGAAGGATATAGTTACCTCTCCTAGAATTTGACAATTAACCTAAAATTTTTCTTTCAGGATAAAGAAAACTTCGCCCATACCCAGCAGGAAGCAATTTTAAGAATACGATGCCCACATTCCCAAAGAGGTGGTGTGGGGCGGGTGGTTTTTTGGTCTTTTTAATGGGTTTTGGGTCTGGGATAATTTTCAGTATTTAGGGGGGTTGGTTACAAGTTATTGTCAAGGGTTAGGAAAAAGGCTAAGCAAAGGAGATTAGATTTAAGGTTCTTGTTTAAAAAAAAAAGAAAGAAAGAAAGAAAGAAAGGAAGAAAGAAAGAAAGAAAGAAAAGAAAGAAAAGAGAAAGACAATTACTAGTTTTAAATACTTTACATTGGATTGAATTGTTTTATATTGTACACAAATTTGAAACTGATATTGTTAGAAAATGCTATATGTATATTTCTAATTGTATTTATTCCATCCATTTAACAATGTAATGCAAATTTCTGATCCTTGAATGTTATTATTATCAACTATTAGGATATAAAGAAATGAAAGCTAGTAGTTAGACATTATCATAGAACTTGTAGTCATATTAGATATGTTTTAAAAATTGAGCAGAGATGTTTTAGATAGGTCATCTTCAAACCCTTCAGAGATCTACAGAATATGGCATTTAAAATGTTTTAATAACTTAGAAAATTTTTCTTTTTTGAGACATGTCAGCTCCTGGCAGTACCAATCTACTTTAGAGAAAATATGGGCATTGAAGAAACTGCATATGGAGTCAACTTTCATTCTGGCAAAAGTTAGCCACTGGACAACAAAGTATCCTCGAATCAACAGGACAAAATGGACAGACAGATCACGAAACAAGGGACTACTGATTCTTGCCAAAACAAGTGTGGTTATGACTTTATCAAAAGGCATCTTCTGAGGCCAGGACAATATGGCCCCATCCCTGAAGTGGCCTTCGCATCCGGAAAAGGTACGGTGCCCTTTTCTTCGAAGGCAGCTTAACAGGCAGAGGGCCGATGGATTCTGTTGTACAATGGAACAGCAGCTGAAAGCTCATGCCTCTCAAAAGTAGACTGGCATTTAATAGAGGGATGTGGAGAAGAAGGGGATGCTGAGATGAAGCCATATATACGCAGCCAAGAAGAATGGACAGCTGAATTAAAAAACTGTCAACAATTTCCAGAATTTAAAATCCTGAATCATGACAGGACACTAGTGGAATTCAGGTGTTTCTGGTACGTGGACTGCTCTCACCCAATGTGAGGTTGAACTGTTGACCTTGTGTACATTCTACTTCACAAATGAGTCTGTCAGATACACTAAGCCTATAGGCTGAAGATGATGCCCCAACACCGCGGAGAAACCTCAGGTGACTGCCCAGGCAGCTGGCTGTTTCTGTCAACTCACAAATTTTTTGGAAGTTGCTTGCATGCACTTCCTGTTTTTATTTTTGTTAGCTAATATTATTCCCTTCTTGGGTCTCTGAGGGAGCTGAAGATTAGTTAGTTATGGTTGAAGATTAGTTAGTTATAGTTGAAAATTAATTAGGATAGAAAGTGCATTAGATACATCTTGGATTTACCAAAATAGGATAGATAATGGAATTGTTTTCTCTGATTTGTCAAATACCTGTTTAGGTATTTATTACTTGTATATATTGTATATAGTTATTGTACTTTTGTATATAGTTTTTCTTTTGTTAGTTATAACCTTTTGCTTTTTTTCTTTTTATTAAAATAGAAAAGGGGAAATGTGGTGGTAATCTAATTGTACTGAATTATTATTTTGATTGTATGTTAATAAATAAAGTTGTCTGGGAGTCAGAGCTATTAGAGCCATAGCAAGAGTGTGGCGGTGGTGGCACACGCCTTTAATCCCATAGATATCTGTGTGTTCAGGGTCAGAGCTATTAGAGCCATAGCAAGAGTGTGGCGGTGGTGGCACACGCCTTTAATCCCATAAGATCTCTGTGTGTTCAGGGATACAGTCAGCATTGGAGACATATGCCTTTAAGACCTAGGGGGCTGTACATTCAGACAGTGACGAGGCAGTCATATGTTTGGGTTTACAACCAATGAGAAGGCAGAACAACATACTTTAAAAAAACGAACCGACAGGAAGTAGGTCTCTTTTCGCGAAGCTGGGACAGCAGGAGGAAGGGTGAGATTTTAGCTCTGAACTCTGACTTCTCGGCTTTCTCTTTTACATTGTTTCTGTGTTTCTTATTTAATAAGACGGTTGGTTACATCAACAGTTGTTCCTTTCTCATTGGCACTGAGAAAATTCAAAGTTAATAGAGCATTATGCAGTCTATTTCTGGGGGGTTTTGTTACCCCTTTCTGTTTATTTAGCATATCCTTTAGAGTTTTGTTTGATCTTTCTATAACTGCTTGACCTATAGGATTATGCGGTATGCCTGTAATATGCTTTATACTGTAATAAACAAAAAACTGTTTCATTTTAATACAGACATATGCTGGAGCATTTAATTTGTTCAGGTATACCCATGATGGCCATAACTTCTAACAAATGATTGATTATAGAATCAGCTTTTTCAGAGCTCAAAGCAGTTGCCCATTGAAATCCTGAATAAATATCAATGGTATGGTGTACATATTTCAGTTTTCCAAATTCTGCAAAGTGAAACACGTCCATCTGCCAGATTTCATTTCTCTGAGTACCCTTTGGATTACATCCTGCTGGTAATGGCATTTGATTGTAGAAGGAACAAGTAGGACATTTCTTTACTATTTCTTTGGCTTGTTGCCAGGTTATGGAAAAATCCTTTTTTAAACCTTTACTATTGACATGATGTTTTTTATGAAATTCTGAAGCCTCCAGCACATTTCCTATCAATAATTTATCAATCTCATTATTGCCTTGTGCTAGAGGGCCTGGCAGACCAGTATGGGATTGAATGTGAGTTATATATAAAGGATGACTCCTTTTCCTGATTGTATCTTGTAATTGAATAAATAGTGAAGTTAGTTCTGAAGCATCAGGGATAAATTCTGCAGTCTCAATATGTAACACCACTCTTTCAGCATACTGAGAGTCAGTTACTATGTTGAAAGGTTCTGAAAAATCCATTAATACCAACAGAATAGCATACAATTCAGACTTTTGAAGTGAATTGTAAGGACTTTGAACCACTTTACTTAAACTTTCTGATTTGTAACCTGCCTTTCCTTGTTTGTTGGCATCTGTATAAAATGTATGAATTCCAGATATGGGTTTTTCCCCGTACAATTCGAGGCAAGATCCAATCAGCTCTCTTTAGACGATCAATTCTATCACTTTTGGGGTATTTGCTGTTAATTTCTCCCAAAAAATTACTGCAAGCTCTTTGCCAAGGTTCACTTTCTGTCCATAATTTTTCAATGTCCTCCTTAGTTAATGGTACAACAATTTCTGCTGGGTCTATTCCTGCTAATTGATGAAGTCTCAATTTTCCTTTCCAAATCAAGTCAGAGATTTTTTCCACATAAGTTTTTAATTTTTTATTCAGTTTATTTGGTAAAATATCCATTCAAATATAGCATCTTCCCTCTGCATTAATATTCCTGTAGGAGAATGCCTAGAAGGTAAAATAACCAAAATGCAATCCAGCTTTGGATCAATACAATCCACATGCCCTTCAGGTACTTTCTTTTCTACCAAGGCCAATTCTTTCTCAGCTTCAGGTGATAATTCTCTGTAGATGTAACCAGCTGTCTTATTAAATAAGAAACACAGAACCAATGCAAAGAAGAAAGCCAACAGATCAGAGCTAAGAGCCTTACCCTGCAGCTAGCCTCTTCAGCCAAGAGACCTCTCCGAAAGAGAGCTATTTCCTGTCTGTTCATCTTTATATAGACTTTTTGTTCTGCCTTCTCATTGGTTGTAAACCCAAACACATTACTGCCTCATCACTGCCTGTATGTACAGCCCTCCAGGTCTTCTATGGTATTGAGATTAAAGGTGTGTGTCTCCAATGTTGGCTGTATCCTTGAACACACAGAGATCTACCTAGCTCTGCCTACCAAGTGCTGGGATTAAAGGTGTGCACCACCACCGCCATGCTCTTGCTATGGCTCTAATAGCTCTGACCCCCGGGCAACTTTATTTATTAACATACAATTAAAATCATATTTCAGTACAAATAAAATACCACCATAATTCTCTTGGACTATTTAAGTTCTTGTCATCTTCTAAGGTTTTGAACAAATTATTCAGTTCATCATTTTTTACCTCAACAACAGTTCATAGATGAGAAATGTCTCCAAATAATCTTTGAAAGTCATTAAGAGTATGTAGTCTATCTCTCCTAATTTGCACTTTTTGGGGTCTAATTTTTTGTAGCTCTATTTTATATCCTAAATAATTAATAGAATCTCCTCTTTGTATCTGTCCAGGAGCAATTTGTAATCCCCAGCAAGGCAAAATTTTCTTTACTTCTTCAAACATTCTTTCTAAAGTATCTGCATTTGAGTTAGCTAGTAAAATATCATCCATATAATGATAAATTATAGATTTAGGAAATTTTTTACGTATCACTTCCAATATTTGTACAAAATATTGGCACAGAGTTGGGCTATTCAACATTCCCTGTGGGAGGACCCTCCATTGAAATCTTTTAACCGGTTGAGAATTATTATAAGTAGGCACTGTGAAAGCAAATCTTTCTCTGTCTTTTTCTTGTAAGGGAATTGCAAAGAAACAGTCTTTTAAATCAATAACTATGAGAGGCCATCCTTTTGATAACAGAGTAGGCAAAGGCATCCCAGATTGTAGAGAGCCCATTGGCTGAATTACTTTGTTAACTGCTCTAAGGTCTGTTACCATTCTCCATTTACCAGATTTCTTTTTAATAACAAATACAGGAGAATTCCAAGGGCTGGTTGATTCTTCAATATGCTGAGCATTTAACTGTTCTTCTTCCATCTCTTCTAAAGCCTGGAGTTTCTCTGTCATTAAAGGCCATTGCTGTACCCATACAGGCTTGTCTGTTAACTATTTTAAAGGTAGAGCTGTTGGTGTCTTTGGAAGATCATCAGTTATTGTGCCCTGTTCTTGTATAATATGGATGGCTGGTGACCACTCATTAGAATAATATCTTCTAGTATTTCTCTCAGAAACATGTGCTAGTTTATGATTTGTTTCTGAGATTGGAGGGATGTTAATCTGAGTATTCCATTGTTGCAACAAGTCTCGACCCCACAGGTTCATAGCTATGTTAGCCACATATGGTTTTAATTTTCCTCTCTGTCCTTCTGGACCTATACATTCGAGCCATCTTGCACTCTGTTTCACCTGAGATAATGTCCCAATTCCTAACAGTTGAACGTTTACCTCTTGAAGAGGCTAGGTTGAATGCCAAAATTCTGGTGCAATTATGGTAACGTCCGCACCTGTGTCTACCAGACCAGACAACTAAACACCATTTATTTTTATCATTAATTTTGGTCTTTGTTCATTAATAGAAGTTTGCCAAAAAAATTTCTTTATGTTTTCTCCTGAATTTTCTATTCTCTCTGTTTCATCATCCCGACCAGCATGGTTTATTCCAGTAGGCAATTGGTTATTTAATTGCTCTGAGTAGGGGTTTCCTCTACGACTTCAGGAAAGGTTTGAACTGGATTTGCTATGGGGGCCTGCATGAGGCCCCTCTGGGAGTTTCCTGAAGCCTGAGACAAAGGGAAAGTACAAATGGCACCCAACGTGTTGGCAAGAGTTTCCACCTAAAACCTGAGAAAAAAGATTCTAAAACAGAGCTAAAAACAGTTCCTAGTTGTCTCTTTCAAGTTAGGGGCAGCCTGCCTGTTTGAGCTACTATGTTGGGTTCCTGGTATGTGCGCTCGACCTGCAGTATGGCGGGAATGAGGCCTTTGCAAGTGGCACATTAAGCTGTGTGGTGAATTTGGCCTTTGCTAGTACAAAACAAAAAGGTTTCTGGGCTGCACGCTGCTTTGATAGAAGCATAGACCCACCATTTCTGAGACTTGAGGGCTCCCAGAGATGGCAGAAAACACACCACCGCCATGTTGGGAAGCCGAAGTGGGCAGAGCCAGCAGCCACAGCACCAGCACTGTTTCAGTCTTAGAATGCTGCAGTTTAAAGCAATAGGCTCAAGGTAATATAAAAAATAAGCCACGTAAAGATGGCTACCACACAGAGAATCTGGATTATGTTCTCTTTGATATTTGTAACTGAAGAAAAACATTTGATTGCAAAAGCTGTTGAGTTATGCCAAATATATATTTTAAAGGTGCCTTGACTTCAAAATTTGGATGTAAGGATATATTGCTTTGGAAAGGAGGCTCTGCTTTTTTTTTCACAGAAAGCCTGAGCCTATGGATTTTTTCCACATTAAGATACATCAGGTTTGACCAGCCAAGACCCCCTTAAAGGTCTCTGATGACACCAAGGCCCAAATGATCCAACATCCAGAACCGTTTCAAGGCAACTGGCTCAGACAATACAGCCTCATGGACTACTCCATAACCCTGAAATTTTCTTTGTGTCCCCATAAAATACATCCCCCTCCCTCTAGCAGGAACAAGTAAGAGAAGCTACACCTAAATTCCCAAATATATCAAGCTGACTTTGGAGATGTGTAAAAGTTAAAACCTTCCTTTAAAAAAAAAAGAAAAGGGGAAGTGCTGTGGGATGGTCTGTATGTCAAATCTGTTGCTCTGATTGGTCAATAAATAAAACACTGATGGGCCAGTGGCCAGGCAGGAAGTATAGGTGGGACTAACAGAGAGGAGAATTGAGAGAACAGGAAGGTGGGAGGAGACACTGCCAGCCACTGCCAGCCACCACCATGACAAGCAGCATGTGAAGATGCTGGTAAGCCACCAGCCACGTGGCATGGTATAGATTTATGGAAATGGATTAATTTAAGCTATAAGAACAGTTAGCAAGAAGCCTGCCACGGCCATACAGTTTGTAAGCAATATAAGTCTCTGTGTTTACTTGGTTGGGTCTGAGCGGCTGTGGGACTGGCGGGTGACAGAGATTTGTCCTGACTGTGGTCAAGGCAGGAAAACTCTAGCTACAGTGAGTACTGATTTTACGGACAGATGTCATCACATTGGCTGTGATAAAGCTTCTTGAGGGGACTTATCAACATCTTATTCTTCTTCAAATCTAATATCTGTTGAAGATTCTTGCATGAACCAACTAATAATGTGACATTAACAGTTGATTTTGCATTCTATTTGGAGAGTATGGACACGATACAACATAAAATGGGGTGCAGAAGTGTTAGGGAGGAAAACAAAGCATGGAAGAGGAATAGAGAGTAGATGGGTTCTAATCGTAACTAGAGTTGTAAGGGAAGACCTTGGTGAGAAAGGAAGGGCTAAGAGAACCCGGGGGTAAAGGGCTAGAGCTAAGGTTGTGTGGAACATTCCAGAATGACAGAACACCAGAGATGCTAGCCATCTGGGGGCATTTTAGCTTTTACTCTGATTGATCTAAAAAAAACCATACAATGTTTGAACAAAGAAGTGGCATGGTGGATTCTTGTACCTGAAACCCAAGCCTCTGCCTGACTCTATTTCCACTTGACAGATGACAAGCTATTAACCTTTCTATGCTTCAGGTCCCTGCCTAATGAAATGGGAATAATGGTGCCTCCTGCATGGAGCGGAGGTAATCGTTACATGCATGATGTTGACGTAAGCATTGTACACATGGTGCTGAGATAAGCATTACACTTATGGCATTGAGGTAGTATTACATGCATGGTGTTGAGGTAATTATCACATGCATCGTGTTGATATAAGCATTACAGGCATGGTGTTGAGGTAGTCATTACACTCATGGTATTGAAGTAATCATTACATACATGGTGTTGAGGTAATCATTACATGCATGGTGTTGAGGTAATCATTGCATGCATGGTGTTGAGGTAATCATTACAGGCATGGTGTTGAGGTAATCATTACATGCATGGTATTGAGGTAAATGTTACAGGCATGGTGTTGAGGTAATCATTACAGGCATGGTGTTGATAAGCATTATACAAGGTAACATATGGAGAGTACTTAGCACAGGGTTTGGCAGGTAATACATGCCTGTTGCTACTATTTTTGTTTTTAGCTCCAGAATGTAACCCACCCACTTTTCTAGGTAGGGCTGTATCTAGGACTCTTAGCTTCATCCTTCTGTGTGTTTGCTCGCCCAGCTGAACTCACAGGGCTCCTCAATTCTGTGCCTGGACCACCAGCCTCCTGAAACTGTGTGAAAATGTCACGTATGTGTAGGGATATGCATGGTTGTGATGGAGAGGTTCCTGGATCCCGAAGAGGCACAGAGAAGGGTGGTTATCTTGATCCTGTCATGAAATTTGGGGAAACAACTCAGCAGCTCACTAACTTTGTAACACTCGGAGAGGTAATTTGGTATTTGGTTAAAGTTTTCACATTTTCCATCAGGAAGTCACGCCAAATGACATTTACAGTCACCTTTGTCCTTTTCTATCTTTGAGACAGAGGCTTGCTTTGTAGCCCAGGCTTGCCTTGAACTTGCAACCTTCCCACTTCAGGCTCTTTAATGCTATAATTACAGGCATTTGCCACCATTCCCAGCCCTAAAGCCCCTTCCTAAACCCAGGAGCTATGGGTTTGCATAACGTGGTAATTGCCCTCTGAAGACATCGAAGAAGTTTCTTGCTAGGCGTCGTATCTCTACAGCTCCTCCTCAGAACAGACCCAGGTTCTGGGAATGGTTTGTATGCTCTGGACTCTTTGTTTTGTCTCACTTTTACATCCATACAAAGTTTTATGAGAGACCATGGTGCAATCTGGTCTGTTTACATACCACTCCTGTCATGGACACTGCCCAGAAACCCCAGAATCTGCTGGGGGAAGGAGGAAGAAAAGAAACACCTGCTGGCGGCTCCTGTGTACCGGGACACCGTTTTGATGCGCATTTCCTGCTCATACGCTCTCTATACTCCAGGTTAGGCTGGGGACTATGATCTCCACTTCGCAGCTGTAGACCACGAATCAGAAAGTCACAGAACATAGAAACTGTGACTGGGGCTCAGAGTTAGGCTAACTCCACAAGTCTGCATTTTCCACCTCATCGCTGGCCTTCCTGTGGACATGTGTATTGATCCAGGCACCACAACTCACTCAATTCCCCACTCTGCCCATGATCCAGGACTACTCTTCTAATGGCATCCTTTTCTCCCAGCTGGCACGCGCCTACGGCACCAGTCTCCTTTAACTAAACAGAAGGGGAAGTGCTGTGGGATGTTCTGTATGTTAAATGTGTTGCTCTGATTGGTTAATAAATAAAATACTGATTGGCCAATAGCCAGGCAGGAAGTATAGGTGGGACAAAGAAAAAAATTATTCTGGGAAAGGGAAGGCTGAGTCAGAGAGTCGCTGCCATGAGAAGATGTAAGATACTGATAAGCCACGAGCCATGTGGCAAGGTATAGATTTATAAAGAACAGTTAACAAGAAGCCTGCCATGGCCATACAGTTTATAAGCAATATAAGTCTCTGTGTGTTTACTTGGTTGGGTCTGAGTGGCTGCGGGATTGGCGGGTGAGAATGATTTATCCTGACTGTGGGCCAGGCAGGACCAGAAAAACTCTAGCTACAGGGGAAAGCAGCATCTTCATTTCTTGCACTTACTTCCTGAAAAGACCTTGTAGTCAAGGCTGATAAACCCCTTACAAAATTTGTAGACCGGTGATTCTCAACCTGTGGGTCATGACCCTCAACAAACTTCTGCCTCCAAAATATTTACATTACAATTCATAACAGTAGCAAAATTACAGTTATGAAGTAGCAATGAAATAGTTTTATGGTTGGGAAGGGGGGGTCACCACAACATGAAGAACTGTATTAAAGAATCACAGCGTTGGGAAGGTTGAGAACCACTGATCTAAAGGGTTTGTTTATAAATTTGCAATCAGTGTGTCTGAGAAGGGATTAAGGAATATGTATGCTTAATAAACACCCGGAGCATTCCTTAACTGGTGCTTGTAAAGGGTGAGAAGTGAAAGGCTCTCTCAGCATTATTGTCTAACATGATTGCTTTTAAATCTAAATCCAAGTCCTCTGTCCAACGGTGATCTCTGAAACCAACCAAAATAGGACAAGAAAAGTATGATTCACCCAGGAGCCTTCGTCCAATAGCTCACCTGGGTATTGCACCCAATAAAGAAGCAGGAGTGGTGGGCAGGGAACTTGTATGAGGATGAAAAAGTAATTAAAGAGAACCCATTAAAGGAGGAAGAGGAGGAGGAGAAAGAGGAGATGGAGAAGAAGAATCCCATTAGCTGGGAATCTTCAGTGGTGAAACTAAAGGTCTGAAAACCAGAAATGATCTGTGTATGACAGACATGGCTTGTAAAGACGTGATGGTGTTGAATTTCAATCAAAACAAATCCAGACTGGAATATTGTTGGTCTGGCTGCGAACCGAAGATAAACATCAGGTGGAGGGCTCTGAGCTGAAGGGGCCCAAACCCGCAATCTGGGCACAGTCTGTTTTTATTTATTTACTTATTTTTTAACTAGCAGAGAAGACCCCTCTTGTTCTGGAGAGAATGGAAGGCACTGTCCAGACCTGGGAAATGCAGCGGCCTAGGCAGTACAGGTAGTTTGAGACAATGTCAAGGGAACAGTTTTCAGGAGCCATGGGAAGCAATAAAGATGTTGGCTTTTTGCTGAACATGATAGCTCAGGCCTGTAATCTCAGCACATGAGATACTGAGGCTGAGGAATTGCTGTGACTTGAAGGCCAACCTAGACTACATAGCACGTCCCAGGCCACCCTATACTACGCAGTGAGACCCTGTCTCAAAACAAGCAAGACAGCAGCTTTTTGGAGTTGGAAGTGGGGTCAGATGCAGGGTTGGAGATGCATCATCTTCATACCTTCCCACATAGAGCAAGCATCGGTAATTGATTCCAGAATGTTCCTGTTGCATACACCTCAGAATCCTTCAAAAGACAGTGTACACTGTGTTATTACCATTGGATTGTAGCTGGCAAATGATATGAGCTTAATCTACTGTATGAGAAATACTTAGGAGCAAGACTAAATTGTAGAGATAGTGTGCTAGTCGGTCCTGGGCAGCACCATGTCAGTGGTTTCCTGTGCTGTGGCAAGTATCTGAGGAAAAAAATTAAGGCAAGGAGGATTCATTTCGGCTCTGCATTTCAGAAGTTTCAGTCCATTATGGTGAGAAGTACCTGGTAGACATGGGGGAGAACAAAGCTGTAAGGTAGAGCAAATGTCTTCATCTTTCCCCTGCATTGATTCCGTCTAGGTCCTTCGACTATGGGCTGGTGCCTTCCACATTCTGGGTGGGTTTTTGTCCTGTGGTGGTTTGAATGAGAATAGCCCCTCTAGGTTCATGTATTTGAATGTTTGGTTCCTGGTTGGTGGACGATTTAGGAAGGTGTGGGCCTGTTGGAGGAGGTGTGTCACTGGGGTGGGCTTTCAAAAGTCAACACCAGGCCCAGTCTGTCCGTCTCTCTTTCTGGGTCCCTCTCTCTCCCACTTCTGCTTGTGGATCAGATGTGAGCTCTCAGCTACTGCTCCAGCACTGTGCCTGCCTGTCTGCCCCCACCATGATGGTCATGGACTCACCCTATGAACTCCAAGCAAACACCCAGGCCAATGCTTCTTTTATAAATTGGCTTGGTCATGTTGTCTCTTCACAGCGACGGAACAGTAACTAAGATGCTTCCTTAGCTGCTCTTCTCTGGGAACACCTTACAGACATGCCCAGGGATGCACTTTATTAATCTTCTAGGTGTCTCTCCATCCAGTCAAGTTATCAATCAAGATTAACCATCACTGGGCTATACTTTGGGCCTCAAGGATGAGTTGAAGACATCATCTTTTTTTTTCTCTTTGTTTTTTGAGACAGGTTTCTCTGTGTAGCTTTGTGCCTTTCCTGGATCTCACTCTGTAGACCAGGCTGGCCTTGAACTCACAGAGATCTGCCTGCCTCTGCCTCCTGAGTTCTGGGATTAAAGGTGCGCCCTACTTTCCCACCCAGAAAAATAAACCTTTAAAAAATCAAATTAAATAAAAACATATCAGGGATCTGGGGCTGAAGAGATGATGGTTAGTGGTTAGGTGCGTGTATCACTCTTCCAGAGGTTCTGAATTCAGCTTCCAGTAACCAATTCAGACAGCTGTTCACTCTATAACTCCAGCTCAGGGAATCCGGCATTCTTTTTCTGGACTCTTTGGGCAGCTGCACACACATGGCATACACACATACATACATATGAACAAGAAATATTTTTAAAAAGTTAAAGACAGGCATGAAGGTGCATATGGACAACCTAGTTTACATAGTGAGTTCCAGGCCAGCCAGGGTTATGTATAGTGACCTTGTCTCAAAAAATACAATAAAATATAGACTAGGGGTCATCATTTCTTAGCCCTTTGGCTAAGAACAAGAATAAAAATATACCGGGGGAATCAGTATACATGCACACACACACACTTGTCTGTGTGTCAGGCACACTGTATTTGTGTACCACTGCCTTTAGGTGTGTAGATCATTAAAGATGGAAGACGGTACCAAGGATATGTTTTAACAGAGAATCTTTTTATGTAAATTAACCCATTTATTAGAGCACAGGCAGGTCTCTAAGGGTTTGCTTCCACTGGTCTTTCCGTTCCTTCAGTCTTCTGATGGCGGACTTCACTGTGACGGCAGAAGTCGTGTTGTAGGTCCAGGCTCCAACAGCCACTCTTTTCATGCAGGGACCACAGTGCCAGATGCCAATGGCTCGTCTCTTCATCTTGGTCTTGCCACAGAAGGAGCAGGTGTACTTGGGGTGCTGGCTGATTTCAATCTTCCTCACCATTTTCCGGAGGGAGGCACCATAGCGGGTCCTGTATTTTCCGACGATCCGGACCTTCTTGGTGTGTTCAGCCATGTCGCCGGAACCGAAGCCCACGCCGGAGAGCCAGAGAATCATTTTAATCAAAACAAACAATGCTCTGGGGAAGAATCCATAGAGTAAAATCATTTCAGCCACAACACCAACATGGGAAATATACTAATAAACTATCCAAAGCATAAAAATCATCCCAGGGCCTAGATTGTACCTATTTTTATATGCATATATGTCTACCATGCCTGTGTCTGGCGTCCACAGAGGTCAGAAGAGGACATTGGATTCCCTGGAACTGGAGTTACTGGTGGTTGTGAGCTACCATATGGGTGCTGGGAATTGAACCCGCATCTTCTGGGAGATCAGTGAGTGCTATAACCACTGAGCCATCTCTCCAGGACCCTAGGCTGTGTCTTAAATAGTCTACACTTACTATCAAGTTCTATATATATTACATAGCAACAGACATATTTATTTGTTACATTGACTAGTTTAGAACAGAGATAAACTTTCCGTGTTTGGTGTAGAAAGAAAGCACCAATGAGTAAGTTTTAAAAATGCTTTTTATTATTTGTTTATCATTTATTTATTTGTGGGTGTGGTGGGGTGGGGATGTTGAAATTCGTGTATGGAGGAGAGGACAGCTTTCTACTATCAGTACTCTGCTCTGGTCCCAGGGTTCTAACCCAGGCCGTCACGTTTGGCAATGAGTGCTTTCCCACCCCGCCGTCTTGCCCGCCTTCCCTCACATGAGTAATTTTTGGGAAGAGGACATTCTGATATCAGTCCTAGACTGAGCATGCGCTGCTGGATGAGAAGGCCTGAGTAACCCGCTGGCTTCACTGCTCTGTAGTTTTGCTGTGAGCAGGAGTTTCCCATCAGCCTGTGGTCCACAGCCCTGCTCCCTTATGAGTCACCACAGTAACGTTTGTCTGAGCGGCTTGCTTTTTTTTTTTTTTTTTCTTTTTTTGAATCTGGAGACTAACATGCAAATCCTGGAACTCAGGATTGCTTAGGTGACCATGACCTCCTTGTAGATTTGTTCACATCCTGTTTGGATTTCCTATCTGGAATTCTCACAGCACACGGTATCCAACCACCGCACCAACGCTGCCCGCTTTCCCTTCTCTTGGCTCAGTCTTTATTCCTGTGTGAGGCCGGCGGCTCACGGCTGTTATCCTTCTTCCGTTTCAATACACATTGAATCGAAGCACAATGTACAAACATAAAGTGCAGAAACGGCAGGATTTTCACAGAAGTAGCACTTCCTGCAGCCATGACCGGATGCAGGAACTGAAGTATCGCCAGCAGCCCACAAGTCCCCCCGATTCCTGTAAACTGTTTGTTATTCACATCTAGTGAATTAAGACCAGGGATGCTGCTGAACAGTCCACAATGCAAAGGACAGCTCCTCACCCTCAATTCCCAGCGAGGAATTATTTGTACCAGTAGTGTCAAGGTTGAAAAACTGATTTATACCTTGTCTTAGTTAAGGTCACTGTTGCTGTGATGAAACATCATGACCAAAACCTTAATGGGGAAAAGGGTTGATTCGGCTTACACTTCTACATCATGGTTTACCATCAAAGGAAGTCAGGACAGGAACTCAAGCAAGGCAGGAACCTGGAGGCAGGAGCTGATGCAGAGGCCATGGAGGGAGCTGCTTACTGGCTTGCTCCCTGTGGCTTGCTCAGCTTGCTTCCTTACAGATCTGGTGTGGGTGTTTTGTTTTTACAGTGAGCAGTCAACTTTGATAAACAACTGAAACTGGGATTTGGTTGTGGGAAGAGGGAAGTGTTTCCTTCAAAATGCCAATGGCAAGGAATGTGGAGGGGGCTTTCCTGTCTTGGCAATTCTGCTCTCTGTGACTTGCTTCAGGGGACAAAGAGAGCAAGGGACAGGAAGGCAGGAGAGGTCTGAGAGGCCTTCCTTCTGTCAGGACACTACCATGTCATACTTTTGAGTATCATGCTCTGAACCCCAACACCAGGTTACTGGGTCTTGTGCTCTTAGCTGAAGAGTTCTAAGGTGTAGGCAAGGGGTGATGGTGGAAGACTGGGCATTGAACAATGACATGGTCCATGGTGCTTTGCCACTCTGGACTGGTCCTGAAGGTAAGATTGACATCAGAGGGCCACTGTCCCTGAGGACCTGAAACAGGTATGGAAGGTGAGAGGACAGATTGAACAGAAAATCATAGGCGAAGCAGGCAGTTCTTAGGACCTGGGTGGAGGGCAAGAGAGTGACTCATCTAAGGAATCATTGGATAGATACATGGACACATTATACGGTACATAAACATAATTATCCCAGGATCACTGAAAAAAATCTATAATTTAATTTAGTAGAGGTCAAATGTCCTTTAATCCTTAAGGTATGACTCTAACTAGTCATTTATTCTTTTATTATGCTTGAATATAAAATATGAATGACTCACATCCTTGTTATGATCTCCCCAGTGAGAATAACACAGAGGCCTGTTCCTGGATATGGCAGACAGATGGAAGGGCCCCTTGCTGCTTGCTTGTTTCAGAGAGGAGTTTGCCTTCTGTTCTCAACATCCACACATAGCACTGAACACAAAATTCAGCATCAGCGTGGGACTCATTGTCTTGGTTGTCGACTAGATGTGATTTAGAGTCACCTAAGAGATATGCCTACCTCTGAGTGTGGCTATGAGGGCATTGTCAGAGAGCACTGACTGGAGGAGACCTAACCTGAGTGTGAGCATTGCATGGGCTGGGGTCTGGGGCTGAATTAAAAGGAAAATTAAGAAGTCAGCTGAAAACCAGCATTCTCTCCTTCCCTCTTCTTGACGATCATTCTTTGTGTTTGTTTTCAAGACAAGGGCTCACTGTGAAGCCCTAATGTAATGGAAGCTTCTGTGTTCAGGCAGTAACTACCAAATACCTGGCAACTGCTTCCCAGATAATTGACTCAGAGGCTTAATATTAATTACAAACTGTTTGGTCTATGGCTCAGGCTTATTGCTAACTAGATTTTTTTTAATGTTAAATCAACCCATTTCTATTAATCTATGTAATGCCACATGGTCATGGTGTTATTGGTCTGCTGGCATCTTGTTCCTCCTTGGGCAGCTGAATGGTGTCTCCCTGACTCCGCCTACTTCACCCTGTGTCTCTCTTGGATTTCCCACCTGGCTCTTATTCTGCCTTACCATAGGCCAAAGCAGCTTTATTTATTAACCAATGGGAGCAACACGTGTTCACAGCATACAGGAGGACCATCCCATAGCCTTTCTCCCTTTCTGTCTAATCAAAAAGGAAGGTTTTAATTTTTACATAGTAAAATTACATATAACAAAACAGTTATCAAATCAAAAATTAGTTACAATATCTAGTCTATTTGTATTTGGCAAAATTAAAGAAAATATTCTATCACCTCTCCTTTTTTGTGAGTCTAAAGTTTTATATCTAATTTATCTTTTATCATGACTAAGGAAAATTATAACTATCTAGTCTTCAACTGCATCAAAAGACCTCAGAAGGATATATTATCACCTGAGTACATAGGAAGTGTATTGTAAGCAACTTCCAAAATTCTAGAAATGACAAGAGACATCTGGCTGCCTGAACAGTCACCCTAAGTTCTTTTGTAATATTGGGGCATCCATCTTCAGCCTATAGGCCTAGAATCTCTGGCAGACTTTTCAGTGAAGCAGGAAATTTGAAGGATTGTCTCACCTATTGGCAAATTCATCATTTGCTTTCTTCTGTGTCCTGCAGAATGTCTGGCAGCTTCTTCTGTGAAGCAGGAACCTGAAGGACCATCTCACCTTGTTCTGGCAAAGTTTAGTGGTCATCCTTCTATGGGTCTTGCGTGACTAGTTTATACAACACATTTTCAAGCAGTCCAGGCAAGAGCAGTTTCTTGCCCAAATGACTAGCCTTTTCCACACTGTAAGCAAATTCCATAACCAGTTTCTTCAATGCCCATCATCCTCTTTGAAGTAATTGGTGCTGCCAGAAGCAGACGTGTCTCACTGTCCAGAAAAGTCTAAGTTCTTAAGACATTTTAAATGTCATATTCTGTAGGTTTTTGAAGTGTTTGAAGATTATCTATCTAATTGAAATATATCTTTGGATACTTAAAAAGCTTAATTAACATAATTATAAGTTCAATTATCATAGATGACTATTAATCTGTATTTCTTAATGATATATTACAATTTTAAATGAGTTGCATAAACATAATATCTTAAACAAGAGTAGAAATATACATACATACAAATATACAAATATACAGATATATACAAATATACAGTACAGTACAAATATACAAATATACAGATATATACAAATATACAGTACAGTACAAAAAAATTGGCCTTAAATTTGTATTAATAAACCAAAATCCATATCAACGTAAAGTATTTTGAGATTAATAGTTGTTTTTTGAATTAAAGTAGATTTGATAATTTACCTTTTATTTCATCATTTCTATATCATATCCCCTTTTTACTTTAGAAAGAGATTGACTATGACCATTAACCATTTATAACCAACCCCCTTTAAATAAAAACAAATATACATAAATAATATTTGGGAAATTTGGGTATAGTTTTCTATACTACTTCCTGCTGATTGGGGGCACTGGTAATCTTATAGGGATCCTGAGAAAATTTAGAATTATTACCAAATCCTGACTGGGGTATTTTGTGAGTCTGGATCATCTTAGACAGCAACCTTGAAGCTGTTGTGGATGTTGGATCACCTGGGCCATCGTTCCCATCAGAGACTTTTTGGGGGTCTTGCTTGATCAAACCATATTAACCTATTCCATTTTTTTTCAAGGACCTAATTTTATTATCTTTAGATTATTCTTTTAATCTATGACTGGTCTATCCTTTTTCCCCTCTCTCTCAAGCCTATATATATTTTTTAAAACACATTGTGACCCATTTAGAGGTTTCTTTTTGTCTGAATCTGTCTTTTTTTTTTTATGAGACAGGGTTTCTCTGTGTAGTTTTGTGCCTTTTCTGGAACTCGCTTTGTAGACCAGGCTGGCCTTGAACTCACAGAGATCCACCTGGCTCTGCCTCCCAAGTGCTGGGATCAAAGGCGTGTGCCACCACCGCCTGCCTGGCCTGAATCTGCCTTTATGGTGTATCTGTAATCCTTTTCTGATCACAGCTTTAAACTGCTGAGTGGGCCAGCTTCCCAACATGGCAGAGATACCCAGAAGAGTCATACTTAACCCCCAACCCCCAATTCTGGGGTCCATGCTGCCACCAGGTATCATGCAGCCCACCCACAAACCCCTTTTGTCTGTATGAGTAAAAGCTAAGTCTGCCATGCAGTGTGCCACAGGGCTTGGAGATGCCTCTGTGTACCGTGGCAGGAACCTGCCATGCTGTGCACAAGCCCAAATGCCTCAGTGTCTCTGTGCCAGAGCCTGAATGAGAGACATAACTAGGAAGCTGTTTTTGGCTCCATTTACATGTTCTAGAACCCCCTTTTTTAAGCTTTCTCAGGTTTTATGTGGAAAGTCCTGCCCCATGTTGGTTGGGTGGCTTAGACCGTGTCTGCCCTTCTTCTCCTGTATCTCTGCTTGGATTTCCTACCTGGCTTTATCCTGCCTTACCATAGGCTAAAGCAGCTTTATTTATTAACCAATGGGAGCAACACATATTCACAGTGTACAGAAAGACAATCCCACAGCACCCTGGCTGTTCTGGAACTCACTCTGTAGACCAGGCTGGCCTTGAACTCACAGAGATCCCCCTGACTCTGCCTCCTGAGTGCTGGGCCACCACGCCTGGCTGCACTTCTTGGTCTTGCTGCCACATGCACAGGCTTCAACCATGAGGATTTACATTCTCACTTAAACCCCAGCCAAAAAATCCACTCCTGAAACAGACTGAATCAGATATTCTGTCACAGTGAACAGAAAACAACTAACAGCATAATAAATCTTATTTCAGGGCACAAATAATGATCCCTTTATATGAGGCTGTTAAATTGAAGAGGTGGGTGACTCAGCTCTGTACTGGAAATCTGGGAGGTGAGACAAACCACCTACCTTCTTGGAAACACCCTTGGGATATTACAAAGTGACATGCCAATATATTGTGGGCCATAAGCAAATGCTTCCCTGAGCTCTCTGACCCGTCTTAGGAAACTGGTCAAACTCAAGGAGAGGGTCATGGGAGCTCCAATTTATAAAGGACTGGTCAGGAGCACAAACCAAACCTTGTGTTCACAACTAACCCCCAGAGTTAGAGCAGCCTTAAGAACTGAACCCAAGACATGCAGCATACGATATTACCACCAGGTCTGTAGTGTCAGAATCAGACTAGATTAGAGATTATCCAGCTGGTGATTGCTTTAGAGTCTGGTGTCAACACTGAGTGGTTGCTTGATGTGTAGGGAAAGAGCCCTGTGGGGTATCAGAGCATTGTGTTAATTGGTGGACTCGTGATGAGACAGAATAGGAAAAAACAAAAAAACTTACTCCTGTGTTATTACCCATGGGGGTAACCAGGGAAAGTGGTACAGATGCCTGCCTATGCTGATGCATTACCACCAATCACACACTGGTGGTAGGGGGAGACCTCAGCTCTCAGGCCTGCTGTGAGGATGGAATAATTTGGGAGAGGAGATAGATGCCTTGGATCTGTGTGGCCAGGTCTTTTTTTTTTTTTTTTTTTTTTTAACAGGTTCAGCAAGCTTTGAGACTAAGGGTCAGTAGGTTAAACATTGATGACTGAGTCTGAGAAAAATTACCAAGACCAGTGTATGTGACCCCAGGCATTGACTAGAGGGCACTGTGGTTGGCACCATTTTGACAAAGCACTAAGTGCATTGGAAGGTCAGTGCCATGTGGGCATTGATGAGAACGAGTTCTGTAGGTATTGCTATTAGATTTAACTACACTGCAAACATTTGTCTGGAGTTTGACCATATCCAGAGTGGCTCCAAAGGTGGCCTCAGGGGGTGGCATCACCATTGGCTCATTGGCTGTGCACTTCAGGGTCCCCATAGAGTTGTTAATAAATCAGACAGTTCACATGCCCAAGCACAGTCTCTAAGCACTTAAAAAGTGTCCAGAAAGCCGGGCGGTGGTGGCGCATGCCTTTAATCCCAACACCAAGGAGGCAGAAGCAGGCAGACCTCTGTGAGTTTGAGGCCAGCCTGGTCTACACAGGGAGTTCCAGGACAGGCTCCAAAGCTGCACAGAGAACCCCTGTCTTGTAAAACAAACAAACAAAATCCAGAAAACATGTACTCCCCAAACCCAATCTTCTCTTTAGTAGAGGAGAGGGAAAGGAAAAATAATCAGACTGAAAGGAAATTGAGGAAGAAGAAAGCACAGAATTAGCACACCAGCTCTGAAGAGGCCCCAACTTCTCAGCCTGGGACACAGAATTAGCATACCGGCTCTGAAGAGGCCCCAACTTCCCAGCCTGAGAAACTGGGTGACTGGTATCACTTAGGACATTTTCTGATGCAAGTCACAGGATATTAAGTAACTGAACAGTTCCAGACACACCCCGCTTTAGGACCAGCTTGGTCTAGGACCTAAGCCCTGTGAAGGGTCCACGGCCCTGCCTATTGGCTCCTATTCTCCTTCATGTGGACCTTACTCTTCCACAACTCCATGTGCCCAGGGAGTGCCAACAGCTCCACACTCTTCCTCTAGATTCTATTTACACAAGGGACTATTCTCACGTTTTGTGTATTTTCATGTGTCATTTTCACAAGGATCCTCCATGGTAGACTCTAGCTTGCAGGTGGTAAAACTGAGGCACGTTAAACCACTAGCCCACAGTTTCATGATAGAATCAGAGCTGGGATTTAGGTCCAGGGAGTCTGCTTTTCAACCACTTCTGTGCTCTGAAATGCTTCTTCTGGAAGAAGAACACAGAGTCCATCTCTTTGGGGAGCTAGTACGCTATAGGCACTGTGTTTGGTCCAGTCGGGCTATGTTAGCCAGAGTTTTCTAGGGGAACAGAACTGATTGAATGTTGTGGAATATAAAGATGTGTTACATTGGTTATGATGTGAAATATGACTTTAACTATAAATATTGTTACAATTGTTTATGCTGCATTTGTTTAACGATGTAAAGGTGTGCTGCTTTGCCTGCCTAAGGCACCCGATTGGTCTAATAAAAAGCTGAACAGCCAATAGCTAGGCCGGAGAGGGAAAGGTAGGGTTCCAGCTCCAAGGAATTTAATGCCCTCTTCTGACCTCTGCACACACACACACACACACACACACACACACACACACACACACGGCTAAATTTGTAAATTCTGTAATCCCAGTCCTTAGAACAAACAAACATATAATGCAAGAAGAAATTTATAAGCATACAATTATCCTGAAAAGTTTCACAATATCTTTCCAGTGATTAGCTAGAACTAATAGTCAAAAAAGTCCTCAGACTAATAAAATAATACAGTTTGATGGTCAAAGAAAAATCACCATATGAACAGAATAATATCAATGATTTAATATAGTACATATAAGGACTTCTTATGTCTCCACAAATAAAGAAAAAGACTTTTTTTTTTCACAAAAATGAAAAAGTTGCCAAGGCACTGTGGTTCTTGCCTATAAATGCAGTGTGCTGGAGACCTGGAAAGAAGATTGCCAGCTGGAGGCCAGCTTCAGCTACACAGTCAGTTCAACACTAGCCTTGGCTAATGCTGAGACCCCATCTTAAAATTTATATATCTATGAATAGATAGATAGATATTGTATTAAACTGTTCGTATTTCATATCTTGGTCTTCCTGACAGCTTTAACAATGAAAACAACAGATGCTTAGGTCACAATTTGAAAAATTATAAATTCATGATTTTAATAGTTAAAAGTTAAGGAACAAACCAAACTCATATAAATCACATGTGACATGGAAACAAAAGGGCCCTCAGCGTCCAGAGGAAGCCATACTTTGAGGAGCCCCGAGAACATCAAAAGTCTTCCCGATTCCAAAATAAAACCACTGACGGAGGCACTACGTCCCAGCTTCAAACCTTAGAAAAACAGGACATTGGCGTTAACGTCACTAAAACTTGGAATAAATGAAACAGAAAGGGCTAGGAAAAATAGGAGAATAAGACGGGCTTGAAGCAACTCTAAAAGTTTGCTGCACAGACTCGGAGTTTAAAGAGGGAAATAAAGCAGAGCAAGAGTGAGGGAAAAAAAACCAAACAACTACAGGCATTTGGGAGAGTTAAAGAATCAAGACACTCACCAGGGACAGTTAGATGGCAATGGCTAAGAAAACCGAGAGGAAATACAGGCGTTCATAGCAAAAGATGATTAGAATTGAGCCTAGAAGAGGGAAGAATCATGAATGGACCAGTCACTGCAGAGTAAAAGAAGATGATTGGCAACAGGTTTGCAGTGACCTCACCTCTGAGGGTTAGTTACCTGGAAGGAGCCAAAGCTGGAGGGTGAACTCACTGAAACCGCTGCCCCGTGGATGGGCAGCCTCCAAACTGGGGTGCTCCCCGGAAGTGAAAGTCCAGCTATTACAATTACGGAAACCCTTTTAACTTATCAACTCCAAATGGATCAAAGCCCTTCATGTACGATCGGGAGCTATTCAAGGGAAGTTAGGGAGAACACAAGCTGTAGATACAAGGGGTGTTCCTGAGTAGGACTCTAGTCACCCAGACACTAATGCCAGCGCCTGACAAATGGAAGCAGGTATGGCAGCACAGCCTTGGATTCCATCACTCTGGACACAGAAGCAGCCATATTTTTGTGAGTTTATGACTAGCCCGGTCTACATAGTGAGTTCAGGACAGCCAGGGCTACACAGAGAGATGTCTCTTATATAGATGTCTCAAAAGATAAAACAACAAGAAAGCAACTGACAAATGAACAAACTTCTGTTCATCAAAGGAGATGACCAGGTGGAGAAAGAGCCCACAGAATGAGGAAGCCTTGGTAGGCAGACATCCATCTGACAAGCCTGTGGAGGTCAGAGGACAGCTCTGTGGGGTCAGCGCTCTCTCTCTCTCTCTCTCTCTCTCTCTCTCTCTCTCTCTCTCTCTCTCTCTCTCTCCCTGGATGAGGCTCTGGGGACTGAACTCAGTAGTTGCTTACCTCATGTGTGTGCTTATCTGCTGAGTTCTCTCTTTGACTCCTAACGACATCTGTTGGAATCAATACTATTTTAATACAAAACTTAAGATAGCATAAAGTATAGATTAATAGCTTTTGTTTCTTGGCTGGCCTCAAAATTTTGGTGGTTCTTGAAGAACCTGCCTGCCTCCATCGTAGACTTAAAAGTCATCTCATAGTAAAGACAAGCTAGGTTCATTCCTGTTTACAATTAAATCTCTGTTTCTCAGGATTGGGCTGTGTCCCGCCTGTAACCTTAACTACAAATGATTGTGTACTGCCTGATCCAGGAATGGGCAACCATGTCTTTGTTTCAAAAAGTTGTTTATAGCCATCTTATAACCCTACTTTTGTTTCAAAAGGTATTGTTGAGGAATATAGTTGAAGATGTGAAACATTAGTTTATGCTGTGGAATATTTGTTTAATGATGCAAAGATGTGTTGCATTCTTTTATGTTGTATTTGTTTGATTCTGTGAAGCTGTGTTACTGTGCCTGTCTAAAACACCTGATTGGTCTAATAAAGAGCTGAATGACCAATAGCAAGGCAGGAGAAAGGACAGGCACAGCTGGCAGGTAGAGAGAATACATAGGAGGAGAAGAGAGGAGAGAAGAGGGAGGAGCAAGAAAAGGAGAGGCGAGGAGGACGTCAGGGACCAGCCACCCAGCCACAGATTAAGAAGGAAAGAAAGGTATTTAGAATAGAGAAAGGTAAAAGCCCAGAGGCAAAAGGTAAATGGGATAAGTTAAGAAAAGCTGGCTAGAAACAAGCCAAGCTAAGGCTGGGCATTCATAAGTAAGAATAAGTCTCTGTGTATTTATTTGGGAGCTGGGTGTCAGGCCCCCAAAGAGTTAAAAAACAAACCCAACCAACTACAGGTTATATGAGCACCTGTGACCACCTTGTTATGACTAACTGTAGTTATGACCACCTTGTTATGACTAACTGTAATTATGACCACCTTGTTATGACTAACTGTAGTTATGACCACCTTGTTATGACTAACTGTAGTTATGACCACCTTGTTATGCCCACCCTGAAACCATGTGTTTGTATCAGGAGGGACCAATTTGTTATGCTTATGTTCTGCTCCTATAACCCTGCCTATTTTGCCTCCCCAAATCCCTCACTTGGAAATCCTCTATGCTGAACTATAAAAAGTTGTCTTCCTCACATCCAGGGCTGACCTCTTGAATGCTACCTATGGAGTAGGCAACCCATGCACACAAATAAAGAAGTTGCTGTTTTAATTAACTTGGCTATGATGATTTGAGTCAGTGGTCTTTCTCCTTCCATCTTCGGGATCAACACCCTCCCTCCTCTGCCTCCTGAGGGCTGGTGTGTTACGTCTGTGCACCATGCACCTGGCTCTGGGCTGATAGTTACTAATTACAACTGTAGCAGGTCTTTCATCGGACTTTCTTTGGGACCACGAGTTCCCCAGTAATGATATGGAGACATTATTAATTGTAAAAGCTTGGCTTGTAGCTTTGACTTGTTCCCAACTAGCTCTTATAACTTAAATTACCCTGTTTCTATTAATCTATATTCTGCCATGTGGGTTTTTTCGTTACCTCTCCTTCATCCTGTGTGTCTGACTCCCTCCGGGTCTCATTGGTGTCTCCCCTCACCTACTTTCTAACCATCTGAGTTCCTCTCTCTGCCTGGAGTTCCACCTAACTTCTCATGCCAATGGCAATTCAGCTCTTTATTAAATCAATCAGAAGGTGCCTTAGGCAGAGGCACATTTTTACAGTGCACAAAAGATTATCCCACAACATACAACTCCAACCATAAACTAATTCACTTTATGGTTTGGTTTTGCTTTCTTGCATTGCTGAGAATCAAGCTCCCAACCTGGAATATGTTATACAAGTACTCTACCCCCGAGCTCTGACCCTGCTCACCTATGATTTCATTATCAAAATCACAAATAAAATGTCGCCATCTTATAAGTGTCTTTATTCTATTGAAAGAATATAAAGTAACGAGCAAGCAAGGTTTATATGAGAACTGCAAGGGTGGTTTGGTCTCAGAACCCCATTCCTGTGACCATCCCCTCAGTAAACTAAAGAGAAGATGCCAGTTGGATCCGGAGTAAATCTCAGTGGGAGAGTGCTTGCTTAGCATGTACAAGGCCCTGGGTTTGATTCCTTAGCACTGCAAATGTAAAATAATAATAATGATGATGATGATGATGATAATAACTATAAAATCAAATGAGGGACTGGAGAGATGGTTCGTAGGGTGATAATGCTTGTTTCACAAACGGGAGGACCTGAATTCAGATCTCAGCACTCATGTAAAGAGTCGGGCACTTATGAGCAGTGCTGTAGGAAGGGAAGAGGGAAGGGGATTTCTTTCATTTTGTTTTGTTTTTTGTTTGTTTTTTGAGACAGGGTTTCTCTGTGTACCTTTGGCACCTTTCCTGGAACTCACTCTGTAGCCCAGGCTGGCCTCAAACTCACAGGGATCTGTAGATGTAACCAACCGTCTTATTAAATAAGAAACACAGAACCAATGCAAAGAAGAAAGCCCACAGATCAGAGCTAAGAGCCTTACCCGCCTGCTGCAGTTAGCCTCTTCAGCCAAGAGACCTCTCCAGAAGAGACCTACTTCCTGTCTGTTTGTCTTTATATAAACTTTCTATTCTGCCTTCTCATTGGTTGTAAACCCAACCACATGACCTCCTCGTCACTGCCTGTCTGCACAGACCTCCAGGTCTTCTACGGTTGGTATTGAGATTAAAGGCGTGTGTCTTCATACTGGCTGCACCCTTGACCACACAGAGATCTACTTAGTTCTGCCTACCAAGTGCTGGGATTAAAGGCGTGTGCCCCACGAATGCCCAGCTCTGCTATGGCTTGCTATTAGCTCTGACTCCCAGGCAACTTTATTTATTAACATACAAATAAAATCACATTTTAGTACAAATAAAATATCACCATAGAGATCCTCCTGCCTGCCTCCCAAGTGCTGGGATTAAAATTAAAGGTGTGTGCCTCCGCCGCCCAGAAGGAAGAGGATTTCTGAGGCTTCCTGGCCATCAGCCTTGCTCTAGCCTCAGTGAGAGATTCTGTCTCAGTGGAATAAAGTAGAGAATGATAGAGAAGGACCCCCAAGGTCCCACTCTGGTTTCTGAGTGCATGCCTAGGCATGTGTACCTGCACACACATATGTATATACTATACTACACACATATACATACATAAACACAAACTGAAATCAAATGAAAATTGCTAAAATTCAGCAGCCATTCTTTAAAAGTTTTTTAAAAATTTGTTTATCAAGCCAGACGTGGTGGTGTACACCTTTAATCCCAGTACTCAAGAGGCAGAGGCATGTAGTTATCTATGAGTTCGAGGCCAACCTGGTCTACATATGGAGTTACAGGGCAGTCAGAGTTACATAATGCAGAAATTCTATCTCAAATAAACAAACAAAAAATAGTTGTTTTTTTTTTATTGTGTGTGTGTGTGTAGATGCCACTGTACACTGTCCATCCGAGGACAACTTGCAGGAATTGGTTCTCTCCTCTCATTGTGTGGGTTATAGGGATTGAACTCAGATGGTCAGGCTAGGCAGTAAGTGCCTTTGCCTGTGGAGCCATGCCAGTGATCCTCAATGGCCATTGTTTTTTTAAGTGTTTATTATTATTTTTAATTATGTGTAAGTATGTGTGAATATGCACACATAAGCTCAGGTGCCTGCAGAAGCCAGAGGTATAGAATCCTCTGGTACTGGAGTTATAAACAATGGCCACTCTTAATAAAAATTATAAGGAGGAATAGGAGGAAATGATTTAAATAGGCAAAAGCCTACTTTCTCAGAACAATAATGAATATTATCTTAAATAGAGAAACAGGTAGATGCATCCCAGTTTTATCCAGGAATCAGAAAATTGTGCTACCATTATAATCTAGTATTACTTAGGATATTTTGTGAACGACATATAATGAAAACTTGA